>NC_142135.1:76696896-77009275 GCF_024610735.1 Ursus americanus
TTTATGTCCTCTCACCATCCCCGACAGAAACCCTTCAACCTTACAGCTTCTCCCAGAGTGTGGTTTATAGGCCACCTACAATGAAACCACTTGGGCTGATTGCTAAAAACCCAAATTCCCGGGCCCACCTAAACTGACTGAATTAGAATATCTGAGACTGGGGCTTCAGATCTGCATATTTACCAACATCCAAGCATACATACATACATACATACATACATACATACATACATACGTAAAACACAGAACACAACAACACACACAAACACAAATTAATGACTATTCTGCCTACTGCTAATTCAGTATGCCTTGAGGTTAAACTCCTCTAAACTTTGTCTCTTTTTCTTTCTCTCTCTCTCTGTCTCTCCTATTTCTGTCTGTCTGTCTCTCTCTCACATACAATCTTTACATGCTCTTCCAATTGACTCTGCTACTGTGTAAGATTTTACAGACATAAATTCTATTGTTATAAACTTCTAAACATTTTCAAAGAGTTAGAGATGTATTTCACCTAGAGAAATACTTAGTGGACACTGATGGCAGGGATTAATGGAAAAACTGGGGAAAAAAACATAACAAGCAATGCTTAAAATATTTCTTTGAATTACATTTCATCCTGGGTAGTACTCACAGACCTGTTTATAGTATGAAACACACACACACACACACACACACACATTAAGAGATCATATGAAAATCTGATTAGCACGCTGGACCAATGTCACATCTACCTAATGAATAAATTAAACAGTGTTGAGCAATGCAGTAGATCCTTATTTGCACATGGGGAAAATTATGACATTAAGAAAAAGTAAAGAAAACTCACCACTTCTTCATGTCTGCATTTTCTCACATTAATTCCATTTATCTGCAATGACAAGAAAATTATGGTTTCACCTAGCATCCTGTGAATTGAATTTATGTTTTGGTTGCACATACAAAATAAGGGTAAAATGTGTACCTGTAGAATTGCATCTCCGATAAAGAGCAGTCCGGAAAGTTCCGCTGTGAAGGAAGAAGGGCAACAATCATGCATCAACTATTTTCTTCATACAAATGAAAGAGTTTTATAATTAAGTAAAATCAAAACCGATACAAGGAAAACATTAAACGTTTTATACAGATAGCATCTTAAAAGATCCACAAGTAATAGGAATGCAAAAGCAATTGTATGATTCTGCCCAAACATTGGAACACATATTTCCATTTAATCCTATCATTTCAGATCCTACAGTTGCCCAAAATTGGTCACTCTTCTGGATGAATGACAAAATTTTCTCATGTACTTACAATATTAGGATATCTATGAAAAAATTTCTATCTAGACATTCAATCCATCAGCTCTGGGATCGGCTCTGAGCTTCTTTTTGAACATTAGATTATCTTACTGATTTCAGTCATCAAAGCAGTTGCTTTACATCTTCGGTGTTTTTCTAGATGAAATTTCATGACAAGCTGAGTTAAACTGCATATGAAAACTGAAAGAATATGTGTATCAGGAACTGCCTTATTTGATGGGACTTGTTATCATTTAATTTGTCTAATTAAATGTTTGTTTAATGAAACAATTGATAAGCTGTGCAGTCCCTAATTTATACACAGTCACATGGTCTCCTATCTTTTACCCTTTCTTTCCTGTGAGAGAAACCCTCCCCTGGAGTAATAAAGTGATAGAGTCAGGAATCAGACTTGGCCACTTACTCTCTGGTCACGGGGAATCTGGAGCTAGTCAATCACATACTAATTTATGGTTCTTTAATATGACTTATTCTTCAGTAAGGATGGCTTACAAAGGAATAGTTACTATGCAATTCTCTAAACACTTTACCTCTTTGCTCCTTGGAGATTTTTGAAATGACAACTGGAATATTATGTTCTGCTCCCCCCTGCAAAGAGAAAATCATATATTGTGTTTTTTAATTGCAAAAAATAAAAATTCAGCCTTTAATTAGGAAATTATATATGCTATGAATAATATGTTAATGGACACCAGATACAATTTAAATAAACTTGTGGAATTTCTCTACTCAGCAGATAGTTCTCCCAAAACATTTATCCACCTATTTAGAATTTCACCATGACATCTAGTAATTAATAACGGTTGACTTCAAAAGCTTTCATCAATAGGCATTTTCTTCAATGTGTAGCATGCTGTCCATTGTAAAAATTCTTATTTAGTGTTCAAATACCAAATAATTATGTATTTCCATTAACTAGCTAAGTTGTTCTATGGTGGTGACCAAGCACAGACACCTTGGGATGCCAACTGAGTAGAGAGACCTTGCACAAAATTATAAAAAAAATCAGGGTGACGGGAAAGGGATCATCTGCATTTTTTAAATTAATATTCGATTCCTCTTTGAGTGAAAGTACATATGAAACAATTAACAGAATAAAATAAACTGACAAGAACACTATTGTAATTCTTCATCTAATTGACCAAATGAGATATGAAAAAATAAAAAATAAGTAAGTGAAACTTATATGGGAGGAAATAAAATAAATTCCTGAAATAAGTGCATAAAAATTCTGTTCTATGTTATAGAGTTGAGAAGTTTGAAACCAACAGTTGAAAAATCAAATAAATGCATTAAAGAATAAAATGTCAGGATGCCTGGGTGGCTCAGTTGGTTAAGCATCTGTCTTTAGCTCAGGTCATGATCCCAGGACCCTGGGATGGAGCCCAGTGTGGGGCTTCCTGCTCAACAGGGAGTCTGCTTGTCCCTTTGCCTCTGCCACCCCCCTCATGCTCTTTCAAACAAATAAATAAAATAATTTAAAAAATTATTTAAAAAAACTAATAATAAAAAAATAAAATGTCATGCATAAAAAAATTATAGCACTTTTAACCTAAGATAGTTGAAAAGACAATCTAAAATTCCACTGGGTTTCTCTATCTTCAGAACACATAAACTTCTTAAACCTTTTTTATTTGAGAACAAAAGTTATTTTAGAACTGTATTTTTTCCATGAATGTCAATTTTTAACACTGAATTGCCAGTATACTTAAATATAAGATGTACAATAGTTTTTGAAAAAAGTTTTTCAACCTTTTTCTTGGCAAGTAATCCTTTTTACTTCTAGAATATTAAGGAAGAGACATGATAAAATATTGAAAACTGTCTTCTTCAGATTGAAATTCAAACCCACTGCTAACTCACTTTACTCACTATTTCCTACCAACCAAATATTCACCCATCCACCCTCACTGCCTCTGTGAAGTCTCTGGCCTACGCGACATGGCTCCTAATTCTGCCTTGCCTTTAGGTCAGTATGTCTGTAACAAGCACAAATTCTGTTTAAGATGACTTCTCATCTGATCAAAAGATAGTGATTTGTGACTGAGAGTAGAGCTGAAATGAGTGCTTATTTAGCACACGATAGACACTGAATACAAGGTAGCTATTATCCTAATTAGTCTATCAATTAAGATTTATGAATAAAATTACATGGCATAGGGTGGGAAATAAGCTTAGCACTTAATCCATTCTAAGACCCTTAAAATTTACTAGTTAGGATTCCAAGTTCCCAATCCCCTTTTTCTGTTCTATTTTTTTTCCCATTTTACTTATCAGCTTTCAAACTACTATCATCTTTATTCATTTCTTGTATTTATTATTCTTTTTCATTCTCCTTTCCCCATCTGTAACTAGAATGTAAGTTCCAAGAGGGCACTGAATTTTTTTGGTAATTTGTTTCTACATTGATGTAAAGCCAGTGCACGGAATAATGTCTTTCTTTTTTATCTTTGAAATGTTTGATGATGAATGAGTGAATGAATAAATGAAGTCAAAAGCTTTTCCAGGCCTAAGATAGATCTATTCCTTTTTTTTTTTTAAAGATTTTATTTATTTATTTATTTATTTATTTATTTATTTATTTGAGATAGCGAGAGAGCAGGAGCAGGGGAGCAGAGGGAGAGGGAGAAGCAGGCTCCCCGCTGAGCAGGGAGTCTAATGCAGGACTCCATCGATCCCAGAACCTTGGGATCATGACCTGAGCCAAAGGCAAACGTGTAACCTACTGAGCCACCCAGGCACCCCGACAGACCTATTCTTGTAAACATATTGCAGAATGATTTTAAGTAGAAGCTAAGAATGTACAATGAAATTAAATGCCCGTGGTTACAGTTAGTTTCTAGAGATACATGGAACTTGGAAAGGATTTTAGGAATACGTTTCCATTTCTTAGAAAAAAAAAAAAACTAGTTCACAGAGATGAATCATCCACCGATGAAGTTTTAGGTGGAATAAAAAGAAGAAACAAACTCATCCAGATGTTATATGGTTCAGATATTTTGGTGCAGAGAGTGATATTTTTTATGTCACTCTTCTCTTTGTGGCTGTCATCAGAATGTTTCCCTTCAGCTGTTTTTGCTTTTCACATTTTTCTGTCCTTAAGCTACTGAATCCAAAGATTTTCTTAGTGCTCAGATTTTTAGTACAGGTACCATGGTAGGACAGTGGGAAACCTCTCCCTGGGATCTGTCTAGAGAAAAGAGTGTTGAAATAGCAATTTCTGAGCCCCAACTCAGTAACCCCATTCCTCCCTCAATATCAGAGAGTTAGAACTATGTATAAATGACAGGATAAAACTAAACCGTATTTTGTCAACTTTTTTTCTTTTATATGTAAAATTTCTCTTGAAATTTGAATGGTTTGAGTCCAAAGGTGGTTTTTTGTTTTGTGGTTTTTTTTTTAAATCAGACATTAGGAGTTCTGAAAGAATTATTAGATTAATTGCAGAAAATTACTTTATTAATTAATTAGAGAGCAAATTTTTAGACAAAACTCAGGAGATAAAATTGGAACTTAAAATCACAGTACCTTAATTTATTGGATGAATTGTGAGAGCAGTCCAGCTCATTAAAGTTAATAAGATTTAGTTCTGGACCTAAATGGGGAAATGTAAGTTTTCCAGTCAAGAATCAAATAATGCAACTCATCCTGTTTAAAACAGGTGACAGGCTTCCTATTGCACTTAGAAGAGACCCCCCCCCCCAATCCTCAACAGCCCCTGCCTTACAGCCTCAGCCTGCCTTACATCTTCATCCTGGACCTTCATCCCTCTGAGCCAAAGGACATTATTCTATACTATCCCCTCTGCCTCGATGCTTTTTTCTTTTACTCTTAACCTGGTAAACTCCCATTCAAATTCAGAATTTCAGCTGAAGGATCCCATTCATTATTGTCTCCTTACTTGAAGTAATTCACTTCTGTAACACCAGATTCAGGCTACGATTTACATTTATTTACATCACAATTTGATCAATGTTTACTTTCCCACTGTATTATAAAGGGCATGAGGTCAAGACAGAGTTTCCTTTACTGGGCTCTTCTCCTCAACCTACTCTTAAACCAGCCAGGGTGCAGGATTGTGGTCAAGGTTTAGAGAATAAATGAATTAATTGAGCTCTGTTGTTCCAGTGTAAAATCAAGACTAGGGAAAGTGAAGCAACATTCTATAGTGCATCCCAGAAATTATTAAAATATATACCGTACAATGCATAATTAAGTTTACAATTAGTTTTATAGGAACCAGGATATTAATTACTATCTAAAGCATTTTGAGAAGGACTCTATACAAAGAATTTGCCAGTATGACTTAAATTCCATCAAATCAAACCCAGAATGTTCTTAGAGTGTTGGAAACCTTGCCAAATAAATATTTTGAATTCAATATTTTCATTATTCCAGTTAATCAATCAATCATAGTCTTGGCTCTGGGGAGTAGAAAAGAGAGCAAGGAAAATATTTGCAGACATATAATAACATCACAATAATTAAGGTCAAGAGCCTAATGAACAAGTATGGGAGAAACACCTAAAAGAATTTAATCTTTAAGAAACATGGCAAAATATCCTTATCTATCTGAATGCCATGCCTACCTGCTAATATCACTTAGTTTGAATTTGGCACAAATTAATGGTCTTTCCCACATACTATATAATTGCTTTCATATGAAAGTCCAAAGTAGAGACATCGATAGAGACATAAGGTACTTAGAGCTGGGATTGGGAAACGGGGGAGAAGGGGATGATAGCTCAAGGATATGGGGGAGACAAAAATGTTCTAAAATGCACACATCTGTGAATGAAATAAAAACCACTAACTGGTATACATTAAGTGGTTAAGTTGTATGATATGTAGATTATATCTCAATAAAGTATTTAATTAAAAGATGGTCTTTAAAATGAGAATTGTTCAGTGGTTTTAACTGATTATTGGGGACTAATCCATAACTCCGACCTAAGCTTTATTACCTTCCTGGTATCCTCCTCTTTCTATGGTGTAAAGGTATGTATCCATATTGTCCCCATTGGAAACAGAAGAATCAGACTCAAGTAAAAAGGACAGAGAACAGAATGAGGAGAAATGTATATAAATGTAGATGTACTTATATCATTCACTAATAAATTACAAAGCAGAAATTTATTATAGCTGCTATGAAGACATATATTTTTATTTAGTAAATTTGATACAATTAATATCAAGGCCTTGATATTAAATTGTTTGCTTGATTCTGGACATATTGATCCATTTAGTTTAATTTTGAATAAACCAGAATGTAAATAATTTAGAGAGGAAACATTACTTGTGTTCCCAAGTAGAGAGTTTAGAGATAATTTAGTCTGGTTTCTACAGCTACAGAGCATAGTTATTAAGAGTAAGGTCTATGTCATCTGCTTTATGTGAGGTGTAGGCCCAGCTCTGCCAGGTAAAACAATGGGTAAATTACTTAACCTCTTAATACTTAACCACATTGTCTATAGAGGGATAGTAACAGTTACCTTCTTTGCTGGATACTTAAGGCCAAATGAAACTGAATATAAAGTACTTAGCTCAGCATCTGGTACTTAACAGTTAATAAATACTTGCAATTATTGTTTATAAATGATAAGATTTTAATAATTATTATAATTTCATTCTTGATTGCTGCAAAGTTAAAGCTTTCATATAAATATCACCTTTGACAGCAAACATTTCCTTAAAGGACATAGATGACATAGCATTGTTTGTTGGAAAATAACTCTGTAGAACCCTTTGTAGTAATAATAATCAAAACACCCTTTCTCTAAAAACTGATTTGTTAACTGACAATGGCCAAAGGTATGATTTAATAATCTGCAACAGCATTGTATTTTCAAAGATATGGAAGATAAATAAAAGATGTTGGTTTGCTTTAAGGTGATTATCCATATGCTGATGCTCATAAGAATTAGGCAAAAATACAAGAATATTGTGTCCTATGTTGCAGAAGTTTGGTGATTATTGGGAATGTAGGTGTGGGAGACCATTAAGTTATTTTTGGAAATGGTTAAGTATCAGGATAGCCCAGACAAAATGGATGAGCACTTGAAAGAAAGATTCTACCAGAAGGCCAGAAAGCAGGTGTGGTATGAGGGAAAGGGGGCAGAAGCCAAAGAGCTGGGAATAAGGATCAGAAACGGCCATAGGAATTTAGGAACTCTGAAAAACTAGAAAGGACCCAGATCAGAATGTCCTGTAGGAACAATAAGAATATACACCAGCTAGCCTGATAAATCTGAGAGCTTCAAGAGTGAAAATCAAAAACAAATGGAGACCAGCCTTGAAAATTCTCTGAACAGACAAAACCACTTTAGTCATACAAAGCTTCATTTAGCTTATTTTGAAAGGCTAGCTTGACCCAAGTTGTTTCTCATGTTTATTCCTCTAGAAATCACAAGTAAAACTTGAACTATTTCCCAAGGTTGCTATGAGTCAACCACTAACCTGTTCCCTATCATTTAAGAAAATTGTAATATTGTAGCCAATCCCAGTGAAAGTCACTGCCTTCCCACTATAGAAGTTGCTTTATAACAATATGCCCTGAGCCTCATTCCATGGTTTGGGTTGAGGGCTCTTGCTCTGCGAACTGTCTTTTTGGTGGGTGCACAATAAACTTGAACTAATTACTAGTTCAATGATTCATTGTTTTTACTTCTGTAATTTCTGAAATTTTTACAAAAAGAATCCGTTTCAGTCTGAAATCAGAGAAGATCATGTGATTATAAGTGGAAAGTTTAGGTATCCTTTTGCTCAGTTTTTGGAGAATGATCTTTTGGAAATTTAAACATGTAAATAAGAAAAGCTTGACATTTTATTGAGTGACAAACAAAAACAAAAACTAATACCAGGAAAAACACACACACTGACTTCTGAGGGATGTTTAAATTGAGGAAGAATGAATAATGTTAAAAGCCAGGGAGAATCCTAAATAATTATCAGAAAGATCCAAAGTTCTTGCAGATGCAGAAAGTGTTCTAAAAAGCAACACAAGTCTAAAAAGAGCTTCCATGAGCAAGGCTTTCTGGAAGACAGCACAGGAGTGAGCACAGTGCATAAAAGTCTACCAGTGTTTCATGACTAAGTTTCTGATCAGAAAGTATGACCGTCATTTCGATTAGGAGGTTCTGGAGTAGGGGCTTGTGGATGAAATGCCATTTAAAGATGACAGAGGGCTCGGCCAGGTATAAAGGTGTGAATGTCGTGCCTCCAAATTTCACCTCATTGCGCCCTGGGTTAGTTACGCGTTTGCTCCTACTTGATTTGCTAACTGCAATGACAGAATAACTGTAGCACGGACAGCAAAGCAGAAACTAGCCGGGATCCAGGGATGGGCACGCTCCCCAGGGGTTAAAAAGAATCCCTTTCATTTTTAGGAGCTAAAGACAAAAGTTTAGCTAAACCAGAGGATGGGAAGATGGAGCAAGACAGTCAGCCTTGTGTGTGGCAGCTCCACTTGTCAGGACACCTGCTTCGCCATGTGGGACATTAGCACAAGTCTGTCGTGTGTCCACGGGTCCTCGGTTCTGCATTGTGGGGGTTTTTGCACTCATGTAGAATTAACTGGATATATAGGTAATTTTGGTCTCTACCTTTCCATGATAAAACACTCTTGTCATGGGGTGCTGGGTGCCTTAGTTGGTTAAGCCACTGATTCTTGGTTTGCCCTCAGGTCGTGATCTCATGGGTCATGAGATGGAGCCCGGGATGGGGCTGCACTCAGTGGGGAATCGGCTTAAAGATTCTCTCCCTCTGCCCCTCCCCCCACTTGTGCTCACACGTGTGCATGCGCTCTCTCTCATAAATAAATAAATAAATAAATAAATAAATAAATAAATAAATACTCTTCTTATGAAAAATGGGATTTTAGGAATCTAAAAAATAAATTTGTCTCTGGAGATATATCTGATTTCTACATTAAATCTCAATTTAATTGATGCCAAAGCTCATTTTGGGTGATTGTGTTCCACACTGAGGGTATAGCAATTTTGGATATGATTTAAAATAATAAATGTAGGGCGCCTGGGTGGCACAGTCGTTAAGCATCTGCCTTCCGCTCAGGGCGTGATCCTGGCGTTCCAGGATCGAGCCCCACATCAGGCTCCTCCGCTAAGAGTCTACTTCTTCCTCTCCCACTCCCCTTGCTTGTGTTCCCTCTCTCGCTGGCTGTGTCTCTCTGTCAAATAAATAAATAAATAAACCTTTAAAAAATAAAATAAAATAAAATAAAATAAAATAAAATAAAATAAAATAAAATAAAATAAAATAATAAATGTGACTTTTCAAAGGACAGTCTCAGATCTTGTAAGAAAGTCCTAATAATGCAAACCAAAAATTTTCTTAAGATGTAAAAAACAAAACTATAAGAAGAGAAGTAAAATTTTAAAAGAAGATGGGTTAAAACTTACAAATATTTTTAAGAATTTAGATATAATATAATCTGATATTTTTATTTATGTTTTTCTCTTATTCCTTAGGATTTCGGGAAATTTTGAGATGGAAACTCTCCTTAACATGCACTACATCATATTATCCTTCAGGGGAAGATATCAAATTATAAACACCTAAAATCAAACTGTATAGACATACAACTACCTCAATCTCTAGGCCACCTGGGACTAAGCCGCACAATTTGTCCCAGAAGTTTCAGCATTGTCTCAATAATAAGGTAGAGAAAATAAATGAGGTAAAGGCTCACTTTTATTTCACCACCCTTACAGGATAATCTTTGCCTGGAGAGTGTTGGGGAACAAGAACATTGTACATGGACAGGTAACATCAAGGCTTAAAGGACATTGGTAGCTTCAGGGACATCATACTGCCCATAGTCTATGGCCACTAGGGCATGTTAATAAAACATTAGAAAGATGCTATATAAGAAGCCTCTTTGTGATATTGCCCACCAACTTGTGTAGCACTGACCACCACATGACAGAAGTGAGGAGTTGCCACCATGCACAATGGTGATTGTGGCAGGAAAGGCCCATGAGCCAAGATTTGTCAGGAGCACAGAGCATAGCCAATTGGCTTTGACTTGTAAAAGCACATGTTGGAGTGTTTTAGTGTTTTCTGACCAAAAAAAAGACATTTTGTTACCCTTTAGTCAGGTTTTTTACAAATAATTTTTTAGAAGGTAAAATTGAAATAACATCACCATGTGTTCTTAGTACAATGAAATTCAGGAGCACCTGTAGGAGTCTTCACTATATTGGTTAATGCCTTTTTAATTGTCCAATATGCATCCTTCCTTCTGTTATCTCCAGTTGAGATATTCCAGGTCTTAAGTCAATAATTCTCATTGCAAAATCTCCAGTGTGTGCCAGAAGTGATTACTTAACTGAAGCAAATAAGGATAAGATATATGTTTATATATTTATGTGAATAATTATATTATTGGCTCAAATTGCTCCAGCAATAGGAACATAAACAAATAAATACATAAGAAAATAAACAAATGGTCAACATTAAAATATTAATTCTGTATTTAGGCTAAAATGATTTCTTAAACTGTTCATTCTGTATATATATATATATATATATATATATAACATGATATATATATATATATATATAACATGATATATATATATACACACACACACTAACAGAATGAAAGATAGTTTATTTTTTAAAGATTTTATTTATTTATTTGAGAGGGAGAGACAAAGAGAGAGAGAGAGTGAACAAGCAAGAGCATAAGAGCAGGGGTAAGGAGAAGCAGACTCCCCACTGAGCAGGAAGTAGACTTAGATCCCAGAACTCTGGGATCCTGACCTGAGCCAAAGGCAGACACCTAACTGACTGAGCCACCCAGGTGCCCTTAAAGATATTTTTAAAACAAAAAAGCAAGTGTCAGAGGTAAGTATTAAGAAAAACAAATTGGAAAACCCTAAAAGGAAACTTTTCAGAACGATTGGGTAATATTCTAAGTAAAAATATTAATTTTAGTATTTATGGTTAGTGTGTCATAAGAATTATAAAATAATTGCCTTTTTGTCAGAATTCCTAATATATGGCACAGATCACAATTCAAATACAGTTTCTGTGGTCAATATTATGAATGGAAACTATATACTCATTTGATTTAGAAATTATTTATTTAGGTGTAAGAGTATTGTTTGGCTTGGAATAATGAAAATATTAAATGGAAATAATTCATCTGGGAAAATTCTTGATGTTTTAAAAACTGTCTAGGTTAAAATTGTGGCATTTTAGTAAAAATAAATTACATTGTATTATTGGCTTTAAATTATAAACAGAAATCGAAAAAAATAGAAAAGAAAATTTCCAGCCTGCAAAAAACTAATTCAGATCCACCATCAGAAATAGAGTCAGAGGGGCTGTGTGGCTTAGTGGGTTAAACGTTGGAGTCTTGGTTTTGGCTCAGTTCATGATCTCCTGATGGGTAGTAGATGGAGCCCCATACTGGGCTCCCTGATCAGCAAGGAGTCACCTTCTCCTGTGCCCCTCCCCCTCACTTGAGCACAAATTCTCTCTCTCTCTCTCTCTCTCAAATAAATAAACAAATCTGAAGGAAGGAAAGAAAGAAAAGAAAGAAAGAAAGAAAGAAAGAAAGAAAGAAAGAAAGAAAGAAAGAAAAAGAAAGAAAGGAGAGAAAGAAAGAAAGAAAGAAAGAAAGAAAGAAAGAAAGAAAGAAAGAAAGAAAGAAAGAAAGAGTCAAGCCTGATAGGTGAAAATTATCATCTCAAATGAAACCAGCTCTCACGATTGGATTTTATTCACACTTAGCTTTTGTTCTCTCTCATAGACTTTTCACTATCTTTAGAGGTACCTTTAAATCCTTCAAACAATCCCAATAAATATTACAGCAAAAACAAAAATCATTTCCACATCCTATGAGTTGTTCTGCAAACCTTTCTGGTTTTAGCTGATGATAGATAAAGGAAAGTTAAATACATATTTTAAAACTAACATTTTATGTAGTAATATTCTTATCACTTGACAACACAGTGCTATTCCACACTGGTACATTTTTCTAAGGTATTTCCATAATGTCAACTAGAACTGATAGACACCAAATTTAGAGTTCCACTTTCCAAGCATGTATAAACTGAGCTGTGTTAAAATTTCATGAAATTTATACATGAGATGTATGGTTTTCACCCTACATAGGCAAAATACCTGAACCAATCATCAAGATAAAGTTATATTTCATTTATCTATGCAGAGATGTAGATTTCTAAAGGGCATTTAAAGACATTGAGTTGACTTTCATAATATTTATGTAATTTTTCATCCTGTTAAAATTTCTGTTTGGTTTCAGTGATAACAAATTGCAGGTATGGTACATCTTTATTAGTCAACCATATACAGAAAAAAAGGGGCCTTTAAAATTTAATAATAAATGGAAGTGAACAGGTATGGTCATTTTTAAAATAAATCAGATGATAAAATTCTGTCTATCCTGTATGCTTGGTATTGTGACATGAAAATTTGCTGGTTTCTTGAAAAAAGGAAAACTAAGCAAAAGAAAAAGATGAATAAAATCCAACTAATACTTAACTATTATTATTGTAAAACTTGTTCTTGCTCCATTCACTGAAGGGGCAGTAGCTCCTACTCTGGCTGGTTAGAGGACGATATGCATACAACACCATATCTGACATGTTAGATGATACCAGATAGAGAAAGCAAATGATCTATATTCAATACCAGGTAAAATTCCCAACTACCTTTTCTAGGGGTATTTCTAAATCAAAAGTTGACCAAGATTTTGTGAGAACCTACCTAATTTACATTTCATTCCAAATATTGAACAGTTTGCTATAGCCATTCTTGTCTAATTATTAATCACCCAAAAAAATCAAAATACACAAAAATGCAGGCATTACAACATGGCCTTTAAGGATAGACTGGAAAGACAGGCTACCTTTATGCTTAATCCAAATCCTCCTACAGTTTGTCTTCTAATGGTCACCGTTCTTTCCTGAAAGACAGGATTTTAAAAGTGGTTAGCATTTCCTAATACTATACTTACACACCATTTTCTTCCTCCAGGTTCTGTTTTTGTTCCTTAAAAAAATAAATATTTTGTGACACCATACAGGCTCTAGTTCTTGCAACAAATGGAGTATTTTGTAATTTTCAAATCAAATGTTAATTTATCTGTCCAGATAAAAGGGACTGTACTGTTATTAAACTTCTAAATTCCCCAAAGTTAGGTTCCTTTCAATGATTCTTTGGACATATTTTGGAATTTTAATGTTATCTTCTCATTTTCACACTATATATTCTTGTTGTCTAAGAAATGACAAGTTTGGGTTACATAAAAATAATTCTATGTCAATGGTAAATATTATCTTTGTTAACCAAGGTCTTATCTCCATCAGTACAAAGTCATCTTGCTTGTGGAAATTTGAGAGCTGAGCTGGGAGGCTGCCATGTCCCAGCACATCAATGATTCATGTGTATCTAGGATTGAAACTGTGGATAAACTAGGTTCAAAATGATAGCTTATGTGAAAAAAAGAATGGATTTTACACCTAACTAATAATGACAACAGAATTATCAATTTTCAAAATCAATTATCTTTTTCCTTCCACGATGGAAACAATAATTCAATCAGTGGTGTATAAAACAAAAATCACAAAGATCTACATTTGAACAAATCTTTTAATTTCCAATAAAAATCAGTATTACTCTGTTTTAGGGCAATCATTTCTACATAATGAATAGTCTAGAAGCATGTTGAAAGGTTGAAAGCTTTTATTTATAATCTTCTCCACTTACTTATAACTTTCTCATGTTTTTGAACCTCCCCCTATCCATAATGGTTTGAGACCCCCCACCCCCTTGTCCTGCTGTACTTGGGATAGATGTTGCTCCCCACAAATGGCCAACTTTTTTGACTACATTACCCATCTCCAAGTCTGAATACTGCTCTCTTTCTTATTATTTCCTTTACTCCCTGGTTTTAGAGGGGCTATGTGGAACAGATTATATTATTTAAAAAGAACAAAGAGAAAATCTGGAAAATACACATTTTCTTCTGATGGCTCTTCCTAAATATTTTAAGATAGCATAAAACCTCATCATTTTGGCAGTTACAAGATACTTTCATTTAGCCAAGTTTTTAGATTTCATATATAAAAGTAAAAAAAAATTAAAGAACAAGATCACTATACGAGAAATTGAGGTATATTAACTGTTATTTATTTTGAATTAAAAAATAAACCTTTATGGTTGGAGATTGGTGCATATTAAGAAAAAAAAACTATTAGTGCAAATGAGTAGCACTTAATTATCTAAATGTTCTTCCTTCCTATCATGCCCTAGGTAATTTGGCCTATTTTAAAACTACAGATTTTACTCTTATAACCTGTCATCTAATTACGTTTTCAAGCCAACATTAAGATTACTTACGCAAAGTAAGTTTATAGGTGTATTACACTTAATGTAAAGCAACATGAAATATAAAACACATTATTCATGTCAAATAATACCATAAGCTCTACTTTTTTATTCGTAAGCCAGCTACTGTATCACTCCCCATTGGTGGAGTCACAAGTATGGGAAGATGCAGTACTTTAGAACTTATATTGCAATATCTATGTATATAAGCATACCTTCATGTATGAAAGCAAAAAGGAAAGTGGGCACATGAATTATACATATAGATAACCTAATTTAAAATAAATTAAGTATCGCTTGGAAATGTCCTTTTGTTGGACAGGATAAAAGTAATCTGTTAAATTAATTAATCTTTGTTTATTTCTCATTAAAGGATTAATTAAAGCTGCACATTGCAAATAACAGAATTGAAATCAAAGAATCTATCAATAACTCAAATATCCACAACTTAATATGTTTGGAAAATTACTTAAGCCCTGTGAATCTCTTTGTCCAAATCTGAAAAATGGTGATAAATAATACATAGTAACAGCTTTGTTTTGAGGATTGATCTTTGTGAAGGACACTGGCATAGAGTAGAAACTTAATGAATATTCTGTCTCTCTCTTTCTCTCTCTCTCACACACACACAATCTGTTATTCTAGACAGAAATTCTTACTTAATAGTCACTTAAATATCTGATTAATATTTACGCAGTTTGTATTCCAATAGTTACATCACAGAGTAACTCAGATACTGGAAGACTCAACTCAGGGATAGGCCAATTAAATGTTTATCCTTACTCTTATAAAACAGATAAGCCAACTGCTTTCACAATACTGCCTATCAAACTAAACAGGTTCTTAGATGGTAGTTATTTTCTTAATTCCATTTCTATAAGGAACATATTCTTGATTCATTGAAATAAAGATTCATCTTTCTTTTCTCAAAGTAAAGAACTTAGTCTGTCAAAGAAAATGTATTTTATTAGTAAATGACATCACCTAAATTTTTACAACGTCTTGCATAGAAATCATTAGTCACAAGGACAACGTGATGAGCAAATTCTATTAACCAGCCAAGTGTATGCTGAAACATTGCTTTTCTTTGAAGGGACAGCAAGCATGCCAGGGTGATCAAAGGTTTATGCCTTTACTCCTTCTCTACAAGACTGCTTTCCAATCTTTAGCAGAGAATATTTAGAATCAAATACAAAATTGCTGATGCAGAGAGGAGACTAGAGAGTCAGCAGTAGCTGCTGAAAATCTCAGAGGCAGCACTTATTTTAATGTATTTTAAACACGGGCACACGCACGCACATGCAAACCCCAGCCAGCACCTCTAAACGCTATTGCTTCATTAGCTTACTTTTAAGAGAGTAGGGAGAAACAAGCAAGACAAATTACTTTATGTTTTAAAACCAAAATATTAAATTTGTCACTGCAGGTAGAGGGCAGTAGAGAATGGCAAACAACTGCTCCCAGTGCGGCACCTTGCTATTCTCCCCACTGTGTGTATGTTTGTGTTAGTTACAACCTCTATCCCCTTTCCACATTTGGTTCTTCCCTTCTGCCCCCCTCCCCCAAATAATTTTTAAAGGCAATGTAGTGAATTGTTTCAGCTGCTCACCTCATAAATTAGAGAAAATCTGAAAGCTGATCTGAAGTTATATTTAGTTACATCTTGGGTGTCTTAAACACATTGCCTAAGTAACAAACACTGGTCTTCAGTGTTCTTACTACAAACTAACGTAGTATTGGTTATTTTATTCTTTAAAACACAAAATCAAGACAGATCCCCCCATATACTTACATATATAAAAAGCTTCTCTTTAATCTTCCTATTCTTTATAAAATGTAAAGGATGGAGCCCAGAAATAATATTGGACTTATAAAGAGGTGATGTAGAGGCACCTGGGTGGCTCAGTCAGTTATGCGTCTGCCTTTGGCTCAGGTCATGATCCCAGGGTCTTGGGATCGAGTCTCAGGTCAGGCTCCCTGCTCAGCGGGGAGCCTGCTTCTCCCTCTCCCTCTGCTGCTCCCCCTGTTTTGTGCTCTTTCATTTTCTGTCAAATAAATAAATAAAATCTTTTTTAAAAAAAGATGTGCTATACACCTAAATAATCAGCATAAGCATTCTCACAAAAAAGAAAGAAAGAAAACTTGTTTTGGGGTTTTTTTTTGTTTGTTTGTTTTTTAAGATTTTATTTATTTGACAGAGAGAGAGAGACAGCCAGCAAGAGAGGGAACGCAAGCGGGGGGAGTGGGAGAGGAAGAAGCAGGCTCCCAGCAGAGGAGCCTGATGCAGGTCTCGATCCCAGAATGCCGGGATCACGCCATGAGCCGAAGGCAGACGCTTAACGACTGAGCCACCCAGGCACCCCAAGAAAACTTGTTTTAAATGCTTAATTTGCTTTATGTAAAAATCTAATTATTGTCATCCCTGCCTTTTGGAATATTATATTTGAAATACTCCATGTATACTGTATGAACTATATGGGAGCTATAACCAAAACATACATGTTACCAAACACAAAGTGTTGCTATGGTTTACCCCAAGTATAGAAATGTGTGAGATATGTAGTTGAAAAGAGAAGAAAGAAGTGAGAAGAGTGCAGAAACTAGAGAGATTATCAAATGGAGAATTGTTTGTACTGATTATATGGGGTAGAAATAAAGAGGATATACAAGAAAAGAGATAGGGAATGTCATTAGCTCTTTTGACAGTTCAGGAAGAGTGAGTAAACTTGAAAAAGGAAAATAATAAAATGGTAGCTTCTAGGTACTGAAAATCAACTATGTGAACTGACAGGTTTCATAACACATATGATTATTAAAATGCATTGTGACCTTGACTATTTTTGTCAACTAATTTTTCTAAGAGCTGAGTCTTGTTCACATTCGAATCCCAAAAATTTAGCATGGGGCCTATATCAAAGTTAGGTATTCATGCATTAAGTGAGAAAACAAAAGTTTTTTGCAAGTATTTTCCCAAGTAATCATCATAACAGCACTTGGGATAGGCAGTATTTTCCTAATTTAGAATAAGAAAACTAAATACAAAGGAGTTAAATTAACTTGACCAAGATTCAAATCATGATTTAAATGAAAGCATCTTGGATTCCACTATAACAACAGGACTGGAATGAGATGGAAAATTGGGATGAAAGAAACAAAGAAATGGAAAATCAGGGTACAATGTAATAAAAAGAGATGGAATTGTGAGAAACTGAATGTTTTCCCTCTACAACTGGGAAAAAAGGCAAGGATCATCTCATTACTCCTCTTACATTGTGCTTGGAGTCTCAGCTAGTGTAATAAGGCAACAATCTGAAGTAAAAGGCATTGTCTATGTAGAAAACCCCAAAGAGGCAACAAAAACCTTCTGGAAATAATAGATAATTGTAGCAAGTTCACAGGAGACAAAAAAATATACAAAAATCAATCGCTTTCTTATACATCAACCATGAGAAATTAGAATTTGAAAAGAAAATCACAATTACCATTTACTAAAAAGGAAATACTTGGTATAAATAAATCTAATAAAATAAGTAAGGACTTACATATGGAACTACAAAACTCGGGGGAGAAAGAAATCAAAGATGATCAAACCAAAGAGAGATATTTCATGTTCTGAACTGAAGACTCAATATTTTTAGGATGTCAATTATTCCGAACTAGATCTATAGAATCAATGCAGTGCCAATAAAATCTCTGCAAACCATTTATGAATATTAATAAACTGTTTCTAAGGTTAACATGGAAAGCCAAAAAACCCCAAATAGCTACCACAATATTGAAGTAGTAGAAAATGTTGGAGGACTCAGGATGCCTGACTTAGGACTTACTATAAAGCCACAGTAATCAAGACAGCATGAAACTTTTGAAGACTAAACATATAGATTATTGGAATAGAACAGAACACCCCAAAACCAAACAAAACAAAAGCAAACATACAAATGCAGTTAACTGATCTTTGACAAAGAAACAAAGGCAATTCATGGCAAAAAGAAAGGATAGTCTTAAAACAAAAAAAGAAAGGAATAGAAAAGAAAAAAGAAAAGAAAGAAAAAAGAATAAAGAGAGAGGGAGGGAGGGAGGAAGGAATCTAGACATAGATGCCATTCCTTTAATAAAAATTAACACAAAATGGATCACAGATCTAAACATAAACACACTTATTATAAAGCTTCTAAAAGAAAACAGGAGAAAATCTCTGACTTCGGGTTTGCAATGCGCTTTTCAATACAATATCAAAGCATGATCCATTAAAAAAAACTGATGCTGAAGTATTTTAAAATTAAAAACTTCTACTTTGTAAAAGATACTGTTAAGAGAATGAAAAGTAACAGGTTGAAAGAAAATATTTGCATAATGCATTCTTATGAAGGACTTGTTTCCAAAATATATGAAGAACTCTTTTAACACTTATCAAGAAAATAAACAATCCAATTCAAAAGTTGCCAAAATATTAGAGCAAAGACCTCATCAAAGAATATACAGATGGCAAGTAAACATATGAAAAGATGCCCAACATCATTTGTTATTAGGGAATAGCAGATTAAAATAATGAAATAACATTATACATCTATTAGAATGGCTAAAATCTAAAACATTGACAATATCAAATGGGATATATCATCATAAGAATTCGCCTTCCTTGCTGGTGGGAATTCAATGGAGAGTTTGGAAGTTTATCACAAAGCTCAACAAAGTCTGAACAGATGACATAAGAATTGCACTCCTATGTATTGATTCATCTAATTTTAACATTTGTGTTTACGCAAAAACCTGTATGAAGATATTTATAACAGCTTTATTCATAATTGCCAAAAACTGAAAGTGACCAAGATGCTTTTCATCCATGGAATGGATAAAGAAACAAACACAACTATGTGGTACCTCTATACAAGGAAGTACTATTCACTAGTAGAAATAACTGTCTAGCTTCAAAAAGACATGGAGAAACCTCAAATGTATATCACTAGGTTAAAGAAGCCAGTCTCAAAAGAATTCATACTCTATTTCATTTATATGACACTCTGAAAAGGCAAAACTATAGAGACAATGAAATGATCAGTGGTTGCCAGGGATTCTGGGAGAGGGAGGAAAGGCTGAACAAATGAAACACAGGAGATGTACAGGGCAGTGAAAATATTCTTTTTGATATTACAATAACGAGTACATGATGTTAGGCTTTAGTCAAAACACATAAAACTTTAGAGAACAAAGAATGCATCTTAATATATATATATATATACATTTAAAAGAGTCATTTAGGAAGTTAGAGGATCTGAAGAGGGGTTGCAGCTGTAACAAAACAATCTCATTGCATTTAAAATATCTGTTACCATCTCTTTGAAAGGAATAGGGGGTAAATGTGCTTACCTAAGTAACTTTGGAAATGAATGGAGACAGTAAGACAAAAAGGTAAAGACTAAAGACAAAAGGGACTGCACATGGTAATGTATCCTAGTTGATAAAGTTCTTTCCCATGAAAGTATGGTTAATAATTCTGATATTGCTATGCATATATATTGAAATTAAACAAGTAAGTGGATGGTAGATTGGAAAAACCAGTTTCTCACTGTTGGAGTGGAAATTTACAGCGAGGAAAGAAGGCTTAAACTGTCCCTTGGGTAATGGAAGACAGTTAAAGATAGCAGTATGAACTCATGCTTAGTGTAATGTTGATACAGATGGTTACACACAGAAATATTTATAGATATATGAATATATAGAGATTATTTTTCATCCTTTTAAAAATAGTTTTACAGAGATACAATTCATATACCATAAAACCAATCTTGTCAAATATACAATTTAGTGACTTTTAGTGTATTCACAGTTAGGCATCCATCACCACAATCAATTTTAAAACATTTGCATTTTTCAAAATGTAACGCCATATCCTTTAGTCCTCAAAGTCCATCTTGCCTTAGGCATCTACTAATCTACTTCCTATCTCTATAGATTTGCCTACTATGGACATTTCACATAAATGGTATCACACAGTATACGGTCCTTCGTGTTTGGCTTCTAACCATGATATTTTCAAGGTTCATCTATGTTGTAGCATGTATCAATATTTCATTTTTTAATTTGTCAAATGACATTGCACTGCATGGGTAAGCCACATTTTATTTACCCATTCCTCCACTCTTGGACATTTAGGTTGTTTATACTATGTGGCTATTATATATAATGCTGCTATAAACTTTTGTGTGTACATATGTGCTTTTTTCTCTTGAGCCTACACTGAGGAGTGAAATTGGGAACTGTCAGAATGTTTTCCAACGCAGCTGTACCATTTTATATTCTCATCAGTAGTGGCTGAGAATTTCAACTTCTCTACATCTTCACTAACACTTGTCCTTATTTATCTTTGTGATTATAACCATCCCAGTGTGCCATAAAGTATCTCATGTGGCTTCGATATATATTTCCTTGATGGCTAACAATGTTGAGCATCTCTTAATTTGCTTATTGGCCATTTACATACCTTCTTTGGAGAAATGTCTACTTGAGCTCTTTAGATGTGTCATATTTTATACCTATGTTGTCTTCTAAGAGTTTTATATTTTTAGCTCTTAAATTTAGGTTTTTGATTCATTTTGAGTTAATTTTTAAAATGGTGTAAGTTCTCAAAATCATTATTTTGCATATGGATATCCAGTTAATCTGGCACCATTTGCTGAAAAGACAATTTTTCTCCATTGGTCTTGTCACCCCTGAAAATCAATTGACTGTAAAATGAACGTTTATTTCTGAACTCTCAATTCTATTTCAATTACTATATCACTATCCATATGCCATATGTGGACATATTTCACACTGTCTAGATTACCACTTCTTTCAAACTGCTAAGTTTTAAAATCAGGAACTGTGAGTGCCTCAACTTTTTTTTTTCTTTTTCAAAATTGTTTTGTCTATTCTAAGTCCCTTGCATTTTTATATGAATCTTAGCATTAGTTTGTCTATTCCTGCAAAGAAGTAAGCTTGGATTTTGGTGGAGATAGATCTATAAATCAATGTGGAGATTATTAGTATCTTAACATGTCATTAAGTCTTTGGGCTCATGAAAATAGAAGGTCTTTCCATTTATTTAGATCTTTAATTTCTTTCAATTGTTTTTGTTGCTGTTTCTAGTTTTCAGAATATATACTTTGTACATTTGCAAATTTATTCTTAAGTGTTTCATTCTTTTTTAATCTATTTTCAATGAATAATGTTATTTAGAGTTTAGAACTCCTTTGTTCTAAGGAAGTAATAGCATTCTTCCTGAGAAGGCTTAGGCATTAAACTCCCCCCCAGATAATTTCACAAAATCTAAACAATTAACAAGAATACATTTTTTAAAATAATTTTTATGATGTTTTGTTAGTAACCATACAGTATATCATTAGTTTTTGATGTAATGTTCCATGATTCATTATTTGCATATAACACCCAGTGCACCATGCAATATGTGCCCTCCTTAATACCCATCACAGACCTATCTCAGTCCCCCAACCCCCTCCCCTCTGAAGCTGTCAGTTTGTTTCCCAGAGTCCATAGTCTCTCGTGATTCATTCCCCCTTCTCTTTACCTCCCCTTCATTCTTCCCTTCCTTCTCCTACCAATCTTCCTGCTATTTCTTATGTTCCATAAATGAGTGAAACCATATGATAATTGTCTTCTCTGCTTGACTTATTTCACTTAGCATAATCTCCTCCAGTCTCATCCATGCTGCTGCAAATGTTGGGTAATTGTTCTTTCTGATGGCTGAGTAATATTGTATATATGGACCACATCTTCTTAATCCAGTCATCTGTTGAAGGGCATCTCAGCTCCTTCCACAATCTAGCTATTGTGGACAACGTTGCTATGAACATTGGGGTGGATATGGCCCTTCTCTTCACTACATCTGTATGTTTGGGGTAAATACCCAGGAGTACATTTTGCTGGGTCATAGGGTAGCTCTATATTTAACTTTTTAAGGGACCTCCACACTGTTTCCAAAGTGACTGTACCAACTTGCATTCCCACCAACAGTGTAAGAGGGATCCCCTTTCTCCACATCCTCTCCAACATTTGTTGTTTCTTGCCTTGTCCAATTTTGCCATTCTAACTGACGTAAGGTGGTATCTCAGTGTGGTTTTGATTTGAATTTTCCTGATGACTAATGATTTTGAACATTTTTTCATGTGTCTGTTAGCCATTTGTAAGACTTCGTTGGAAAGGTATCTGTTCATATATTCTGCCCATTTTTTGCTTTGATTATTTGTTCCACGTGTATTGAGTTTGAGAAGTTCTTTGTAGATCTTGGATACCAGTCTTTTATCTGTAGTGTCATTTGTAAATATCTTCTCCCATTCTGTGGGCTGCCTCTTAGTTTTGTTGACTGTTTCCTTGGCTGTGCAGAAAATTTTATCTTGATGAAGTCCCACAAGTTCATTTTTTCTTTTTTTTCTCTTGCCTTTGGAGATGTGTCATGAAAAAAGTTGCTGTGGCCAATGTCAAAGAGGTTGCAGCCTAAGTTCTCCTCTAGGATTTTGATGGATTCCTGTCTCACATCGAGGTCTTTCATTCATTTGGAGATTATCTTTGTGCATGGTGTGAGAGAGTGGTCCAGTTTCATTCTTTTGCATGTAGCTGTCCAATTTTCCCAGCACCATTTACTAAAGAGACTGTCTTTTTTCCACTGGATGTTTTTTCTTGCTTTGTCGAAGATTAGTTGCCCAAAGAGCTGAGGGTCCATTTCTGGGTTCTCTATTCTGTTCCATTGGTCTATGTGTCTGTTTTTGTGCCAGTACCACGCTGTCTTAGTGATCACAGCTTTGTAGTATAGCTTGAAATCTGGCAATGTGATGCCCCCAGGTTTGTTTTTCCTTTTCAACAATTCCTTGGCAATTTGGGGCCTTTTGTGGTTACACACAAATTTAAGGGCTGTTTGTTCCAGTTCTTTGAAAAATGTCATTGGTATTTTGATCCAGATGGCATTGAAAGTGTAGATTGTTCTGGGTAGCATAGATATTTTAACTGTGTTTATTCTTCCGATCCATGAGCATGGAATATTTTTCCATCTTTTTGTGTGTTCTTCAAGGTCTTTCAAGAGTGATATGTAGTTTCTAGAGTATAGATCCTTTATGTTTCTGGTTAAGTTAATTCTGAGATAACGTTTGATTTTTGGTGCTATTGTAAATGGAATCGATTCCCTGGTTTCTCTTTCTTCAGTCTCATTGTTCGTGTATAGAAATACAACTGATTTCTGAGCATTGATTTTGTATTCCGCCACATTACTGAATTGTTCTGTAAGTTCTGGTAATTTGGGGGTGGAGTCTTTAGGGTTTTCCATATAGAGTATCATGTCATCTGAGAAGAGAGACAATTTTACTTCTTCTTTGACGATTTGGATACTTTTATACCTTTTTGTTGTCTGATTGCTGTTTCAAGGACTTCTAGTACTATGCTGAATAATAATGGCGAGAGTGGGCATCCTTGTCGTCTTCCTGATCTTAAGGGAAAGGCTTTCAGCTTTTCCCTGTTGAGAATGATATTCGCTGTATGCTTTTCATAGATGGTTTTTATGAAATCGAGGAATGTACCCTCTGTCCCTACACTCCGAAGTGTTTTAATGAGGAAACAATGCTGTATTTTGTCAAATGCATTTTCTGCATCAATTGAAAGGATCGTATGGTTCTTGACTTTTTCTTGTTGATATGATCTATTACACTGATCAATTTGCTAATGTTGAACCACTCTTGCATCCCAGGGAAGAATCCCACTTGCTTATGATGGATAATCCTTTTAATGCACTGTTGTATCCTATTAGCTAGGATCTTGTTGAGAACTTTGGTGTCCATATTCATCAGGGATATCGGTCTGTAATTCTCCTTTTTGATGGGGTCTTTGCCTGGTCTGGGGATCAAGGTAATACTGGCCTCATAGAATGAGTTTGGTAGTTTTCCTTCTGTTTCTATTGTTTGAAACAGCTTCAGGAGAATAGGTACTATTTCTTCTTTGAATGTTTGGTAGAATTCCCTGGGGAATCCGTCAGGCCCTGGACTCTTGTTTTGGGGGAGGTTTTTGATCACTGCTTCAATCTCTTCATAATTAATCGGTCTGTTTAAATAATCACTTTCTTCCTGTTTCAGTCTTGGTAGTTTATAGGTTTCCAGGAATGCATCCATTTCTTCCAGGTTGTTTATTTTATTGGCATAAAGCTGTTGATAAATGTTTCTAATGATCCTTCCTATTTCATTGGTGTTGGGCATGATCTCTCCCCTTTCATTAATAATTTTATTAATTTGGGTCCTTGCTTTATTCTTTTGAACAAGTTTGGCCAGTGGCTTATTGATCTTATTTATTCTTTCAAAGAACCAGCTTCTAGTTCTCTTGTTCTGCTCTACTGTGCTCCTGGTTTCTACTTCATTGATCTCTGCTCTAATCTGGATCACCTGCCTTCTCGTGCGTGGGTTAGGCCTGTTCTTCTGAAGTTCCAGCTCCAGCTTCTTGAGGTAAAAGAATATAAAAACAGCATTTTAGATTTTTCTATTCTTTTGAGTGAGGCTTGGATGGCTATATATTTTCCCCTTACGGCTGCCTTTGCCGTGTCCCATAGGTTGTGGATCAATGTGTTTTCATTTTCATTGGTTTCCAAAAATTGT
The DNA here is from genome assembly GCF_024610735.1 of Ursus americanus. Taxonomy (NCBI): domain Eukaryota; kingdom Metazoa; phylum Chordata; class Mammalia; order Carnivora; family Ursidae; genus Ursus; species Ursus americanus. The sequence goes on from NC_142135.1 coordinate 76,722,203, forward strand.
TTAATCTCCTTCTTAATTACCTGGTTTACCCAATCCTTCTTGAGCAGGATGGTTCTTAGGGTCCAAGTGTTTGAGTTTCTTACAAATTTTTCCTTGTGATTGAGTTCCAGCTTCAAAGCATTGTGGTCTGAGAATATGCAGGGAATAATCTCAGTCTTTTGGTATCAGTTGAGACCTGTTTTGTGACCCAGTATATGGTCTAGTCTGGAGAAAGTTCCATGTGCATTTGAAAAGAATGAGTATTCTGTGTTCTGGGGTGTAGTGTTCTGTATATATCTATGAGGTCCGTCTGGTCCAGTATGTCATTCAAAGCTCTAGTTTCTTTGTTGATTTTCTGTTTAGGTGATCTGTCTATTGCTGAGAGCAGAGTGCTGAGGTCCATTACTATTAGCATAGTTATTATCTATATGTCTCTTTATTCTGGTTAAGAGTTGGCTTGTGTATCTAGCTGCTCCCCTTTGGGGGGCCTAGATATTTATAATTGTCATATCCACTTGTTGGATACATCCTTTAAGAATAATATAGTCTCCTTCTGTATCTCTAACTATAGTCTTTTGTTTTTAATATCTAATCTGTCTGATATGAGAATTGCTACCCCAGCTTTCTTTTGAGGTCCATTGGCATGAATAATGGTTTTCCATTCCTTCAATTTCAGTCTGGATGTATCTTTAGGTTCAAGATGAGTCTCTTGTAGACAGTAAATGGATGGGTCATGACTTATTATCCAATCTGCAACCCTGTGGCATTATGGGAGCATTTAGGCCATTCACATTGAGAGTGATTATTGAGAGATATGATTTTAATGTTGTCATGTTGCCTGTGAAGTCTTTGTTTCTATAGATTGTAAATTTCTGTTCTGTATCACTAGTGGGGCCTTTTTACTTTTATAGAACCCCCCTTAATATCTCTTTTAGGGCTGGCTTGGTGGTCACAAATTCCTTGAGTTTCTGCTGGTCTTAGAAGGTCCTTATCTCTCCAATTCTGAATGACAGCCTTGCTGGATAAAGGATCCTTGGCTGAGTGTTCTTTTCAGTTATAGCTTTGAAAATACCTTGCCAACCCTTCCTGGCCTGCCAGGTCTCTGTAGACAGGCCTGACGTTATTCTGATATTCTTCCCTCTGTAAGTAAGTATTTTCTTCCCCCTAGCTGCTTTTAAGACTGTATCCTTGGATCGAATATTTGTGAAATGCACTATGATGTGACGTGGTGTAGGTCTGTTCTCATTGATCTTGGGAGGTGTCCTTTCTTCCTCTTGGACATGAATGCTTGTTTCCTTTGCCAGATTATGGAAGTTCTCAGCTACAATTTGTTCAAATATCTCTTCTAGACCTCTCTCTTTCTCCAACCCCTCGGGGATTCCGATGATTCTGACATTGGAACATTTCATTGGGTCAGTAATTTCTCATAATCTGCATTTTTGAGATTGGATTTTTTGAGCCAAGTTTACATTTCTCTTTCTCTTCTACCATCCCATCCTCCAATTCACTAATTCATTCTTCTGCCTCATTTACCTTGGTCGTCAGAGCATCTAGTTTAGACTGCATTTGATTCATAATATTTTTAGTTTCTGCCAAATTCGCTCTTATTTCTGTCCTTAGAGAGTCAATATTCTCATTAATATTTTCGTTAATATATTTTTCAAGCCTACACATCATCTTGACCGTTGTTACTCTGAACTTCTTTTGTGACAATTTGGTTATATTCATATCCATCAGTTCTGTGGCAGAGGCCACAGTCTCTGTGTCCTTTCCTTGCTGAGGCTTTCTCCTGCTCATCATTCTGATGAGGAAAGGTTTCAGGGATGCACAGAGCCCAAATTATTGACCAGGACCCAGGCAGTGTGCACTTGTTTTATAGGGACCTTAGGGATGTGGGCTTCTTGATTTTTCAGCCTGCCTTCTGGGGGAGGGGCCTGCCACGCTGATACTCAGGCAACCTTGTTTGGTTAGAGTTACCCCATCCCCTGCGAGGGGGGATGGGGATGGTCACATGTGAATTGGTATTTTTGGGCTTTTGTTCTCTGGTGGCTTTCCCTGGCAGTTTCTGTGCCTCTTCTGAGCGTCAGAGCAGCAGTGGCCGTATCCTAGCCTCTTAAGGAAACTTTTAAAATGTTCATTTTTATGGTTTCCTTTAGGGATAATACTTAACAGATATCGGGGGTACCTTGTTTCCTTCCCTTTGGCTTTATTCCTTGGCAACCCCTAAGGACCTTTCTCCTGTTAAACTGATGGTAGAGAAATAGGGAGGCTGTTGGCAAATATAGTCTATAGCAGGTCCTTCCTATCTGTATTAAGAGTTAGACATGGGAGTTGTTTGAAATTTAAATATTCCCTGTTTATTTTTAAAGCTACCATTGCAGAGAATTGGGAATAGCACCTTTCCACCTTCATTTTCCCCACCACCTACAAAACTGAAATCTTATCTTTACAGTTTTGTTCTTACAAATGAGCATTTATAATGTTAAAAGAGGTACAGTGATGTCAAGTAACTTGACCAAGGTCAGTCAGTGGTGAATCCTTTGGACTGAAATCCAGCACTGTGAGCTACTGCCCATGTGCTTGTCCCCTGCTCCATTCCATCTCCTATTTTCCAACACATTAAGCTTATGACAGCACTGAGAAGTCCTGTATTAAGCATGCTATTTCCTTTTGTTTAATCTACTGTTTCCCTAAGTGAAAAATTTGTGATGTGATTTCCAGTTGATTCAGGTACATATATATTTAAAAGGTCATGTGAAACAAAGATTCACTCACTTTTAATCACCTAATAAATTGTGCTTGAATATGTCATCCCCACAAAGCCCCTTGGCAGATTATAAAAACAACATTTGAGTAAGTTATTTGTCTTAGAATATGTTTGAATCATTATATGAAAATAATTTTGAATATTTATATAACCGTTTCTTTTATAATGTTTTCAACAGTCTAGTTTTCAAAAAAGGGGATTTATACATTTATAAATATTGATATTAATCATCATTATTATATTTTTATGATATTTCATATCTTAGTGGAATTAGCTTTTAATTTTATGATATCATTAAATAATGGTTGTGAGAGTTGCCTTTGTCATCATGCTAATTTAGAGGGAAATTACAGTAGTTTTATTAATCTTGACTTTTGCTTTTAGTGAGATCCTTATTGTGGGTTGTTTTATACAAATACACACACACACACACACACATGTAATCTCCTTGTTCTTTATGTTGAGAGGGCCTAAAAGAAACAATACCCTGTAATATTGTTTTTTAAAATGCTGGCCTTGACCCAGTTTGAGGCCCTGGCTAGAAGCTGGACAGTTCCCTTCTGGAATAGCAAACTAGTCCATACCCTAACACCTCCCTGACTGGGCTCTCACACTTGGGGTCACTACCCATCTGTCCTAATCACCCATGGCCTGACACCAGAGAACTAAGAACCAAACAGCTAAGAACTGTCTATGCCTTAAGCTTGCTGCAATTATTCAAACTGGTCAATGACTTACCTCGTTCCCCTTGTTATATCTTGGGGAAGAAGTGACATGAAAGAGGGTCATCGGCGTACTTCATCTCATTGTTTCTACCTCCTTCATTTTCAGTGGTATGTCCCACTACAGCCATATTCCCTGAGCCTCTGCTCACCCTTTCCAAAAGCAAATGTCATCTTTGCTACTGTTGGGACAAACTGAGAAATGAGCTGTGAACTAAGAAAGGTGATCCAGTTCTTCAAAACTTCACACAGAGCTTCAGTTTCTGTCTTTAGGCCTTCCCTGAACCCAGGACTTCATAGGAATCTTGGGCTTTAAATTCTTGAGCTTTTGTGCCACTTGAAATTAGGGTTTGACTACTTCACGTTGCCTGGGTTAGCCTTTCTAGCCCCATTTCAGGCACTGAGATTTTAGCTGTCTCTAACTTATTGCCAGTTGTCTCTCACACCAGCAAATTGTTGCCAACTTCCAGCAGGAAGTTCATGTCCTGAGCTTTACTTGGCTGATTTCCACATAGGACACCCTTTCTTCATATTTGAACTGGAAGTACTGCTTCTGTGTATGCAATCACCATATTTCTCTGTGAGATGACATTTTTCTGTTGTGGCTTTTGGATGAAGGGGAAAAGAAATTAACTTCAGTTAAAATTAAAACTTTTAAGGGAGTATTAAGGACAAAAATATTAAGAAAGTCAAACTTTTGGAAAGGGACAAGGAAAGGGTAATTATTCAATATAGCTTAAATACAGAATTCAAAACCAAGAGAGATGAGAGCTTTTTATTTTTTATTTTTTTGAAATGCTAAATACTTCAAATAGTTCATAAATGGCTACTACATACTAAGCACTGTTTTATCTGTTATAACTACAAAGGAGAACAAAACATCAAAAATCCCTGCTGTTAGGTATTCACATTCTAATTGGGAGACAGGTTAAGGGCAATGCATGCTTTGGAGAAAAATAATGCTAGAGAGATAGAACTTCATACCAATGAAAAGGGAATAAAAATGGTTTCTTAGAGATAATGACATTTGAGCACAACTGGTTTTGGTGAGAAGATAATAAATGATAAGATACCCAGATGAAGGGTATTTCAGGCATGAAGAGTCAACAAGTGCAAAAGTCCTACAATGACATTTACCTGGTATACTCAGGAAGTATCAGGTATACCCAGATGATCATGTCACCAGAAAAAAGTCACAGCTTTCCTTCCTTCTGATCTGTATGCCTTTAAGTCCTTTTTTAATGCTTTACTACACTGGCTAAAACATCCAGTATTCCATAGAAAAGCAGTGGTATAAGCAGACATCTTTGCCTTATTCACAAACTTAGGGGGAAAGTATTTAATCTTTCAGTATTAAGTGTGTTATTAGCTATAAATTTATGTGGATACTTTCTTTAAAATTGCAGAAGCTTCTGGGTTTCTGAGAGTTTTTATCATAAATTGAGTTCATTGATTATTTTTTAGATTTTGAATCAGTCTTATGTCCCTAGAATAAACCCAACTTAATCGTGATGTATAATTTCTTATATATATATAAAATGTTGAATTCTATTTGCTAATATTCCAAGAATTTTTGTGTCTATATTCATGAAGGATATTTATCCATAGTTTTAATTTGTATACTGCCTCTGGTTTTGGCATCAGAATAGTAAGTTTAAAAAATAGAATGTTACGTATTACCCCTGCTTCTCTTTTCTGGAGAGAGATCTTATAGAATTTTTAATTACTATTCTTTTGTAGAGTTCTCCAAAGAACCACTTGAGCCTGAGATTCCTTTTTATGGAGTTATTTCATTACAGGAAATTCCAGTTCCTTAATTATCAAATAATCAGTTGCACATGGCCTGTGTTGTTTGAAGAATTAGTCAACTTCATCTAATTCTTAAACTTATGTAGAGTTGTTCATAGTATAGGCACACCCTGTTTTATTGTGCTTTGCTTCATTTCACTTCACAGATAGTGTGCTTTTTACAAACTGAAGTTTTGTGGCAATCCTGCATTAAGCAAGTCTATAGGGATCATTGCTCACTTATGTCTCTGTGTCACATTTTGGTAATTCTCAAAATATTTCAAACTTTTTCCTTATTATTATGTATATTATGGTGAACTCTGATCACAGTCTTTGATGTTATGGTTGTAATTGTTTGGGGGCACCACAAACCATGCCCATATAAAACAGCGAACTTAATCAATAAACATCATGTACGTTCTAACTGCCCCACCAACTAGCTGTTCCTCCAGCTCTCTCCCTCTTTTGAGGCTTCTCTATTCCCTGAGATACAACTATATTGAAATTAAACCAATTAATAACACCACATGGCCTTTCAGTGTTCAAGTAAAAGGAAGAGTTGCATACCTCTCAATTTAAATCAAATGACAGAAATGAGTAAGCTTAGTGAGTAAGTTATGTTGAAAGCCAAGATAGGCCAAAAGCTAGGGCTGTTGCATCAAACTGTTAGCCAAGTTGTGAATGCAAAGGAAAAGTTCTTAAAGGAAATTAAAAGTGCTGCTCCAATGAACACACAAATGATTATAAAGTCAAACAACCTTATTGCTGATATGGAAAAAACTTCAGTGGTCTAGATAGATCAAACCAGCCACAATATTCCCTTAAGCCAAAGCCTAATCCACAGCAAGGCCCTAACTCTCTTCAATTCTATTAAGGCTAAGAGAGGTGAGGAAGCTGCGGGAAAAAAGTCTGAAGCAGAGGTTAGTTCACGTGGTATGAGGAAAGTAACCATCTCTATAACACATGAAGAAGGTGAGGAAGAAACTGCTGATGTAGAAGCTGAAACAACTTATCCAGAAGATCTAGTGAAGTTCATGCTTGAAGGTGGCTATACTAAACAACAGATTTTCAATGTAGATGATACTGCCTTATATAGGAAGAAGATGCCATCTAGAACTTTCACAGCTAGAGAGGAGGTGTCAATGTCTGGCTCAATCAGAAGGGGGAATGAAGCATGAGAGACTATGGACCCCGAGAAACAAACTGAGGGCTTCAGAGCAGAGGGGGATGGGGGAATGGGATAGGCTGGTGATGGGTAGTAAGGAGGGCACGTATTGCATGGTGCACTGGGTGTTATATGCAACTAATGAATCATCGAACTTTACATCAAAAACCAGGGATGTCCTGTATGGTGACTAACATAATATAATAAAAAAAATATTTAAAAAAATGTCTGGCTCAAAGCTTCAAAGGACAGGCTGACTCTTTTGTTAAGATCTAATGCAGATAGTGACTTTAAGTTGAAACCAATGCTCATGTATCACTCCAAAAATCCTAGGGGCTTTCAGAATTATGCTAAATCTATTCTATCTGTGTTCTAGAAATGGAACAACAAAGTCTGGATGACAGCACATCTATTTACAAAATGGTTTATTGAATGTTGTAAGCCCACTGTTGAGACCTATTGCTTAGAAAAAAAGATTCCTTTCAAAGCATTATCGTTCATTTACAATATATCTGGTCACCCATGAGCTCTAATGGAAAACAATGAGATTAATATTGTTTTTATGCATGCTAACACAACATCCATTCTGCAGCCCATGGATCAAGCAGTTGTTTAGACTTTCAAGCCTTATTATTTAAGAAATACATTTTGTAAGGCTGTATTTGCCATAGATGGTGATTCCCCTGATAGATCTGGGCAAAGTAAATTGAAAACCTTCCAGAAAGGATTAACCATTCTAGATTGTCACTAAGAACATTTGTGATTCACTGGAGAGGTCAAGCCATCAACATTAACAAGAGTTGAAAGAAGCTGATTCCAACTTTCATGGATGACTTTGAGGGGTTTAAGGCTTTAGTGGAGGGGATAACTGAAGATGTGGCAGAAATAGCAAGAGAACTAAAATTAAAGTGGAGCCCAAAGATGTGCCTGAATAGCTGCAATCTCATGTTAAAACCTGAACAGATGAAGATTTGCTTCTTATGGATGAGCAAAGAACATGGTTTCTTGAAATGGCATCTACTCCTAGTGAAGATGCTGTGAATATTGTGAATTGACAACACAAGATACAGAATATTACATAAACTTAGTTAATAAAGCAGTGGCACTGTTGAGAAGATTGACTCCCATTCTGAAAGAAGTTCTACTGTCGGTAAAATGCTATCAAATAGCATCACATGTTACTGAGAACTCATGCATGAAAGGAAGAGTCAGTTGATGCAGCAAATTTCATTGGTGTCTTAAAGAAATTGCCCAGCCACCCAAACTTGAGCAACTACCATCCTAATCAGTCAGTGCCCATCAACATTAAGAACTTCCACCAGCAAAAAGATCATGACTTGTTGAAAGTTCAAATGATGGTCAGCATTTTTTAAGCAATAACATATTTTTTAACTGTGGTATGTACATTTTTTTAAGAGAGAATACTATTGCACAGTTAAGAGACTACAGTATAGTGTAAACATAACTTTTATACACAGTGGAAAACAAAAAATTCAGTTGATTAGCTTTACTGTGATATTCACTTTATTGTGGTGATCTGGAACTGAATCCATATCTTTAGTCTATATTCTTCATCAGTCTCACTGGGGGCTTGTCAATTTTACTGACCTTTTCTAAAAACCAGGTTTTTGTTACATTTATTTCCTCTCTTGATTTTTCCCCAATTCATTTTCTGTTTTTATTTCATCGATTTCTGCTTTTTATTATTTTCTTCATTCTACTTGCTTTTTATTTATTTTGTTCTTGTTTTTCTAGGTCCTCTGCATGAAAGCTTTTATTATTGACTCTAGATTTTCTTCTTTTCTAATTTATGCATCTAATGCTATTTCCCTCTCTATACTACTTTTGCTAAATCCCACACATACTGATATGCTGTATTTCACTCAATTCAATGCATTTTTAAATTTATCTTGAGGCATTTTATTTGATTCACTGTCTATAATTGCACTGATTAGTTTACCAGTGTTTGGCAATTACCTTCTTTCTGGTTTTGATTTCTAGTTTGATTCAATTATACTCAAAGAACACACTTTCTATTTCAATTCTTTTACATTTCTTGACATATGTTTTATGGCTCCCAGTGTGTTCTATCTTGATAAATCTTCTCTGTTCATGCTTTAGACACATACATAATATGCTCTATGTTCTGTAAATGTTCATTAGATCTGGTTGGTCAATGGCATTATTGAGTTCAAATATATTGTTGAGTTGGCCTATCAATTTTTGAGAGAGGATGTCAAAGTCTCTAAATATAACTGTGGAGTTCTCTATTTCTCCTTTCATTCTATCACTCTTTGATTCATGTATTATGCAGTTCTTTTCTTTGATTCATACACACTGAAGATTGCTATACATTTCTGATAAGTTGATCCTTTTGTTATTATGTAATGTATTCCTTTGCCCCTCATAATTTTTTTGCTTCCAAGGTCCACACAATATGATACTACTATCTACTTTTTCTGAAGTCTGCTTTTTTCAATTAACAGTTTCATTAATGGTATATCTTTATATCATTTTTCATAATTTTATTTTCAACTTATTTATATCATTTTACTCAATATAAGTCTTACAGAGAGCACATAATGGACTTACTTTGTTTTTTAAATTCACACTTCTAATCTCCACCTTTTAATTTGTAAGTTTTGACCAATAAAATATAATAGATTTAATTTAATCTAATAATTGATATGTTAATTCTGGCATTTTATTTTATTTTGTAATGTCTATGTTCTCTCTGTTCTTCATTTCTCCCCTCTCTTTTGCTGCTTTCCTGTAGATATGTGTATATTTTTTAGAATTACATTTTGATTTATGTATAGTGCTTTTTGAGTGTGTCTCTGTATAACATATTTAGTGCTTGTACCCTAAGTAGGCAGTGCATTGGGTATACGTAATATCAGTTTCCTGGTACCAATATTTTACCAGTGTAAAGGAGATGAAGAAAACCTATCTTCATTTATGTCCCTTTACCTTGTTTTATTTCTAATATAATTGCCTTTAATATGTCCTCTATGACCACTGAGAACCACATTAGACAGTGCTATAATTCTTGCTTGAACCTTCATCCATCATTTAGAAAACTCAATAGAAGGAAATGTATTTCCCATATTTTTACTCTTTCCACTGTTCTTTTTTCCTTTGTGTTATTTCAGTTTCTTTCCTCTTCATTTACTTTCTGCTTATAAAGTCCTTTTTAGTCATTCTTTAGAATATTTCTGTTGGTAATCATTTTTCTTAGTTTTCTTGCTTCTGATAGTGTATCAGTTTCTCCTTGATTACTGAAGAATATTTTTGACATACATAGAAATCTGGGTTGACATTTGCTTCTTTTTAACCATTGGAATACTTTGCCACTTTCTTCTAGCAGAAAACTGCTGTCATTTGCAGATTATTTCCTCCCTATTTCTATAGTGTTAACTTGTTTCTTTCTGCTTTTAAGATTTTTTTTTTTTTTTTTTGGTCTTTAGTTTTCAGGATTTGGCTATGATGTGTCTTGACATGGGTTTCTTGGGTTTATCCTTTTGAGATCTGCCCTCCTTGAATGTGTAGTGTTACATATTTTACAAAATTTGGGAGGTTTTCATCGAGTATTTCTTCAAACACTCTTTGAGCTCTGACCTCTTTCTCTTTTCCTGGGACTCTGACGAAATATATGTTAGACATTTTGTTAGAGTCCCATGGGTCCCTTGTTTTGTTTTGTTTTGTTCTGTTTCATTTTTTCAGTCCAATTTCTCTCTTTTGTTCAGAAAGGGTAATTTCTATTTTTCTATCTTCAAGTTGATTAATGTTTTCTCTATCTTCTCCATTCTGCTGTTGAGCCCATCCACTGAGTTTTTATTTCAATTGTATTTCCAGTTCTACAATTTCCATTTTTGCTAGGACTTTGTTTTCTCATTTGTTTCAATCCTGTTTGTAACAAACATGAAGCACTTTTATGACAGCTACTTTATAATACTTGTTAGATAACTGTAACATCTGTATCATTTCAGGGTTAGCATCTGTTGATTGTCTTTTCTCATTCAAGGTGAGAATTTCTTTGTTACTGCTGGTCATAGGTGAAATTCCAGCTGCTCTTCAGGCCTCCACAGACAAGTCCATGGCTGGAGGCACAGGAATGTCTCACTACAGCTCCCTGAGAGTTTTCAGCCAACATTATAGTGAAGAGAGGCTCTATGGGCTGAAGTGAAAATCCTGACTTTCCGCAAAACCTCCTCTTGTACCTCTCCAGTGTGATGTGGAGGGGAAAAAAACATATTTTTTAAACATTAAATTTCTGTCTGTGATAAAAAAACAACAGAAATCAGTTCTAAGGGAGAAAAATAGTAAATATTCCATTAACAAAAATGACAATTTTAATAAAAAACTTCACTATTATGCTAAGTCATGTAGGATAGCAATTACATAAATTATTTGGACCTTGTTTTCACAGTATGACTTATTTCATTTCACCTCGTTTATATTATTCTTCATTTCCAAAACAATCCAAATGTTAGCCTATCAATCTCTGCTCACTCTTATTGAAGTATTACATGTTTAATTAAAATAAAGTTCTATGGAAGCAATATAACTGTCATAAATCTATAATCTTTAGAATATCCCTAGGCTCTTTTTTAACAATATCATATTAAGAACACTTTGGTTTGAAGCAATAATAATGAAACTCCTTTGCATTTAAAAATCATTCATTCACTCACAGAACATTCCTTTTGAGGTGACAAGTTTTGTTTTCTAACTTTATACAGAAAAGCTACTGCTTAAATTGTTCAAATTGTTCATCCAGGATAATCATTCAAAATTATAGGCAAAGAGAAATAGAGAAAGCAACAAATATCCTGGTCAGTAGTTTGTTCATTGTTTTAGGAATCAATTATGACCTCAGATAAAGTTTTGGAACTGAGACAAACACAAGTAAATAGTTGAAAAACAGAAAGTGGGAAGAAGAGAACCAACTTTTATTTTTCATCTCTAGCAGCCTCCAAGGTAATGCAATCTCATTTAATGCTGTCGCAGTGAATTATGTAAATTATATAAATTTTTCACTCATGGGAACCAAGATTCAGAGAAGGTAATTAACTCACATAGGGTCACAAAGATAGCAAGTGGTGAGGCTGAGATTACAAGCTGGGTCTGCTTGATTTCAAAGCCAATAGATTTCCACCATAAAACACACACACACACACACACACACACACACACGCACACACGCACACACGCAAAACTAATCTTAGATCTGGCATTCCTTTGAGTCAAACATACTAAAATCTTTCTCCAGGACAGCATACAAAAAATGATGGGTAAACAAAAAATAATGCCAAAGCATAGCCAGGGAGATAAGGGAAGAGGAAAAAAATTCTCAGTTGTCAGAATGATAGTGAAGTGTCAATCAAGGGGTTAGAAGGCTCTGCACAAGCAGTGGCCCTGATTGCATTCATCCTGGGCATGCTACTGGCAGGACCTAGGCAAGGTGAGAAGTGGCATTGTAATAGTGTGTAAGCATGAAAAACATTTCTACCACCCAAAGGGCTATAGTAGAAAACTTGTTCATTTTGAATTTGGCTCTGGATGAAAGAATTAAAAACTAATTCTCCTGAGAATTTCTGAATATTATTGCCCTACAGGTGGGTTTGAGATGAGGTTTACACTACCCGTGTAACCTCAAATCCCAATACAGAATTTAGTTGAAAGGGTATCTCCTTGCTAGTATCCTTGAGCACCTGGCAAAAGCAAATGCAAATGAAAATTCTGTATTTGTGATACATTATAGAGCTGAACCCCAAGAAATACCCAGAGTGCCCAAAAACTTGAGCTCCCAGTGAAAAATCACAGGAGGAAATAGAGCACGATGAATGAGTCAGCAGAATAACAAACGAACAAACAAGGAACAAATAACATATTATGATCTGCAAACACTGCAGGTACTAGAATTCCAAGCACACCACCTAGGTAAGATTCTTAAAATGATTACTAGAACAGGAAGAGATATCAAATGAATGACAGTGATATAAATATTATGTGGCAAATACAAAATGGGATCGAATAGAACTTTTAGAAACAAACAAAAAATAACTGCCAGAATCAGAATTTCAATAAATAGTTTAAACAAAGAGTGAATCTAACCAGAGAGTTAGTGAAGTGAAAGTACACTGAAGAGTTACTGTCAGTGCTCCAGAGAGACAAACAGTAAAATGTAAGAAAATAAGAGAATGAAGAATCAAGGGAGATGATCTAACACCCCTCTAAAAAATATTACCGAGGGGAAATAACAGAGAGATGGGGAAATATGCATACTTTAAAAAATAATAATAATTGCCGATAATTCTTTAGAATTGAAAAAAATCATAAACCCTTATATTCAAGAGTCCCTATGACTCCACAGCAAAAAGAAATCCTCATAGATACTCAGAGTGAAACTGGAGATCACCACAGACAGGGATTCCTAAACCTTCAAAGCACAGAAGAAGGGACAGATTCCCTACAAAGAAAGCATAATTAGATAGATGGCAGACTTTCCAAAACTCCAACTCAACCTCAGAGTGGTGGGAGCAAAATATAACAAAATAAAGCAAAAATGTTAACGTTCTTTTAAGATGAAGAAAAATAAACACTAAAAAATTTTAAATATCTATCGTCCATCTATATACATACACATATATGATCCATATATGTAGATAAAGCTTAGGGATAGATTTAGAACATTTGTATGTAATAAATAAAGAACATTAACAGGGTTATTAGAACTACCCTGTGATCCAGCCATTGCACTACTGGGTATTTACCCCAAAGATACAGACGTAGTGAAGAGAAGGGCCATATGCACCCCAATGTTCATAGCAGCATTGTCCACAATAGCTAAATTGTGGAAGGAGCCGAGATGCCCTTCAACAGATGACTGGATTAAGAAGATGTGGTCCATATATACAATGGACTATTACTCAGCCATCAGAAAGAACGATTATCCAACATTTGCAGCAACATGGACAGGACAGGAGGAGATTATGCTATGTGAAATAAGTCAAGCAGAGAAAGACAATTATCATATTTCTCTCATTTATGGAACATAAGAAATAGTAGGAAGATCAGTAGGAGAAGGAAGGGAAGAATGAAGGGGGGGGAAACAGAAGGGGGAATGAACCACGAGAGACTATGGACTCTGGGAAACAAACTGAGAGCTTCAGAGGGGAGGCGGTTGGGGACTAGGATAAGTCTGTTATGGGTATTAAGGAGGGCACGTATTGCATGGAGCACTGGGTGTTATACGTAAACAATGAATCATGGAACATTATATCAAAAACTAAGGATGTACTGTATGGTGACTAACATAACATAATAATTATTAAAAAGAAAAGAACATTAACAGGATTATAAAATGCAAATCAGTTTTTCTCTGTGGGAGGGGGAGAAAGGTACCAGTGAGGGAAACGTTGGGGGTATGAGTAACATTCTACTTCTTAAGCTGTTGATGGACACATGAGTGGCCAGATCCTTCCTGCTTTTCAAATACAAATGATGTTATAAAAATTAATTTATTAAGTATGGTATATATTTTGTATATGAAAGGTTATAAGTAGGAACAATATAACTGATAAGCAAATAAATCATTGTTGTTTTAATAAGCCAATTTCAGTTCTGTTTTTAAAAATTATAGATCTGACATACATTCTTAGTTCAGCTTTGGAAATATTATACTATAATTTTATACTTTAAAATGATAGTAGATAGTCATCTTTCCACAGTTTCCATTTTGAAAAAATCAAATCTATAACACATTGCAAGAATGGCTAATGTGCACCTTTAGACTCTTTTTTTTTTTTTAAGATTTTATTTATTTATTTGACATAGAGCAAAAGAGAGAGAGCACAAGGGGCAGGAGAGGGGCAGAGGCAGAGGGAGAAGCAGACTCCCCACTGAGCAGGGAGCCTGATGCAGGGCTCAATTCCAGGACCCTGGGATCATGACCTGAGCTGAAGGCAGATGCTTAACTGACTGAGCCACTCAGGCGTCCCCAGACTCTTAATTTAAAATTAACAAGATGTTTTTATTTGCCACATTTACAGATACTCTTTTTTTTCTAGATACTGATTTAGGTATTATTTTTGCTGAAGCGTTTGTGAGTTACAGACATCTTAACACTTGACCCCTTAATTTTCCTATATATTTTTTCGAAGAACAAGGACATATTCTTTTTCTGAATGTATCTTTCCAATATCATCATCAAGCCCAATTTAAGCCTGCCACCATAATATCATCTAATATATGGTCCATATTTACATGTCTCCAATTGGTCCAAAGGTATTCTATATCTTCTTCTCCAATCTGATATCTAATCAGTATATTGTATTGTTGCCATATCCCTTGTCTCCTTTTTTTTAAAAGATTTTATTTATTTATTTATTTGACAGAGAAAGAGACAACGAGTGAGGGAACACAAGCAGGGGGAGTGGGAGAGAGAGAAGCAGGCTTCCCGCTGAGCAGGGAGCCCGATGCGGGGCTCGATCCCAGGACTCTGGGATCATGACCTGAGTCGAAGGCAGACGCTTAATGACTGAGCCACCCAGGTACCCCCCTTGTCTCCTTTACTTTGCTCCTACTTTGCCTCAAGTCCAGCGATATGTTCTGCACATCATCACTGCTATGAAATGCTCAGAGAAGGGTTGCCCACATGTTAGAATGAGAAGCTGTGGCTTTGTTGCCGTTCTTCCTAAATAAGTCATTCTAATTAATGATCCTGAAGCTAATCTTTATCCCCTTCTCCCTTGTATCTCCATAAGTCTACTCCACTGGCTTCTCCTTAGTCAAGTGACATGTTCAACTCTCACAGAGTGAAAAAAAAAAGTTAAAGGAGAGAAACTTTGGGTTTTTTCCTTACTCTATGTACTCACTTGTAATCACCATCTTTCTCTTGAAGAACAAGTGTCAGTAAGTTACTTTTCATATGCTGCTCAAACTATTCTGATCTGGCTTCAGGCTTTACCAATCTCTGAAACAGGCCTAAGGGGAAAAGGCTGGGGTCAGACTATAATAGTTTGAACAATATGTCTCCTCTCCTGTTCACTATCTTGAGCTCATTCTCTCACTAAAACTCCCATCAAATACTATTCAAGATTGGTACTTTGTAAGTGCGAGGATCCCTAAAATGACTAAAACAAACTCCCTGCCCTCCAGGAACTGATAGTCTTTTGGTGGCAGAAAATATGTCAACAGAGAATTGCAATAAATGTCATATTAGGCAGAAATAGAAATATAAGCAGGTCCAGTGGAAACTCCAATTATCTCCAAGTGTGTGAGATCAACAAATGGTTTTATTTGTTTGCTTTGTACTTTATACCCCTGTATCATCCTCTGAGGCTGATCCTAATGGAGTTTTTATGAGCAATTTTTGCTGAGTATGCTTCAAATTCAACTTTTATCTTACTCCTCTCTGAAATCTGATTCTTCTCATGTTCCTCTCTTCAATAATGGCAACACTACAGCTACTTTTCCTATGGGTTTGCACCTTACCTTAAATCCTGCCCCACTCCATCCCATCAGCAAATTGTCCCATGACTCACAATCCTTGCTTACTACATGCTTTTTCATAGCTTATTAATTTTGCACAAACTTCGCCTTTGAGTAGAAGTTCTGCTCTCCATTTATATCTTGCAACATTCTGCCTAATATTTAAGATATGTTTCCTTAATTACATTCTTTGTTAATGAAAATATTATTTTTTAAGTCCTTACTATGTGCAAGGGACTGTATTGCCTGTGTTACATGCATTAACTTATTTAATCCTCATAATTACTCAATGAAGTAAATACTATTATCCTCATTTATATGATTTACACATAAGGAAATGAGGCAAATCTTGTTTTCCTCACTTATATATAAGGAAACTGAAATACTAAACCAGTAACTGGAAAAATCTTGCCTAGAACTAACCTCATTCCAACATCCATGCTTTGTTTATATGGGTGTTTGTTATTCTTACATACTTATATTTCAGTAATTATGCATGCCATCAATATAATATATTCTAGTGTCATTTGGATGTTTCTTACAGACTCGATGGCAATAAAGCTGCAAAAGTAATGCGATAAATAAATTATATTTTGGTCTTAAAAATGAAATATTAAAGACTTGCCAATAGATTTGTTTTATGTGTAAGAAAAAAAAACATGTTAAAATTGCTTTAAGGGTAAAATAAAACTTAACAGTACACAATAGATAAATGCCCTTAAAAATCTGCATTTAACAGAGCATGTTAACATCATGTTCTTAATATGCATTGTATCATTAATAATGATGTCATGAGAAAAATTAACTCTGTTTATAAAATATACATCTACCAGGGCTATTATTTTTCTTGTGGTAAATGCTATCATTCATTTTTTTTTTTTCATTTGGAACATTCTTCAACTAACACCAAAATCTCCCACTGCACCTACTCTGTCATGATCAAAGGGGCTGCTAGTAATCACAAACTTCACTGCTGTTATTACCCACATCATTGTAGTTGTCCCTGATCAATTAGAGCTGTTTACATCATCATAGGTCTAGAGACAATGTTTTTACTTGAAACACAATCCTCTCTTCCACAGCTGCCATATCTCTTGCAGCTTACGCCCTGGGAGATTTACGAACATCAGTGTCAAAAAACGAAAACTTCACAAGAGAAAGTTTTCCAGCACTGTCATATTAATTTATCAAGTTCTATAACAATAAAAGAAAAAGATGGTCTAGTTTGGAAGGTCAGGACTTTGTATGTCCTTCTACTACAAAATCATGGCTATATAAAGCATAATTGTTTACCTATTTTTTAATTTTGAGAAATATTCAAACCCCCCTTTCTAATCTTACTTGGAATGGCTGTCTCCCCAAAAAAGAACAGGTCAAAAAGGAGAAACAGAAATAAATACCCTCCATTATTTTATTCATACACATAAATTTAAAAGGGGTCAGAATTACACCAATAGCTTCTGTGTTAAATTTACTTACCAGTGACCCCTTTTACCTGTAAAACTGACTTGGGAAAATCGTGTATATACTTAGATCAAATTTTATAGCATGTTCTAGTAGGTAATTGTTGTCATTCCAGACCACTTCTTAAAAGTTTGAAAATTAGGGGTCCCCAAGTGGCATAGTCAGTTAAGCTTCTGACTTTTGGTTTCAGCTCAGGTCCTGATCTCAGGGTCGAGAGATCCAGCCCCAGACTGGGCTCTGTGCTCGGCACAGAGTCTGCTTGGGATTCTCTCTCCCTCTCCTTCTGCCCCCCCCTCTCTAAAATAAATAAATCTTTAAAAAAATAAATAAAAAATAAAAGTTTGAAAAATATAATTTTTATGTTGTGTGTTTATGTGTGCACAGATTCTGATCTCTGCATTGAATGGCTCTTTGATGTGGGGGAAAAAATGATCTGAGGCTACACACACCATCTGTCCTTGGTGACCTAATAAGAATCTACCACCAGTGAGCACACTATCTAATCTAGCTGCAATCTTTCCTCTGATCAACTTTTCCACAGGTAATGAAGCTCACCCAGACTGCTCTGCATCCTGTCACATCCCCTGTGGGAGTCAGCACTAACTCCAAGGCTAAAGGTAGCTGTTAACTTCTCTGAATGCTACCTTCAGGAAATTATGGTTTCGCCAGTGGGATTACTAATTCCATGTTTCTCCCACAAGCACAACTAAAAGAAGTTGTTTTGTTTTGTTGATCTAAATTCTAATGATGCCCATTAGAACTCTGCTAAGGTACTGATTATAGTAGCGCCTCCCCCGCCCTGCCTGAATCCCTGCCTTACCCAAGGTTTTGCTTTCTGCAGTTTCAGTTACCCAGGGTCAGCTGCGGTCAGAAAGCAAATGATCTTCCTTCTGATGTGTCATCAGAAGGTCAATAGCAGCCTACCACTACATCACATGCCTACATCCTTCACCTCACTTCATCTCATCACATAGGCATTTGATTATCCCACATCATCGCAAAAAGAAGGGTGAGTGCTGTATAATAAGATATTTTGAAAGAGAGAGAGAGAGAGACCACATCTGCATTACTTTTATTACAGGATGTTGTTATAATTATTCTACTTTATTATCAGTTGTTAATCTCTGACTGTGCCCAATTTATAAATTAAACTCTACCATAAGTATGCATGTATAGGAAAAAACACAATTTATATAAGGTTTGGTACTATCTATGGTTTCAGGCATCCACTGGGGCTCTTAGACTGTATCCCCCCATGGGATGGGGGGCTACTCGATATTGATGCTATATCACTATCTGGTAGTTCTATCATGTCTAGGATTTAATGTCCAACACTTTCTACCTTCTGATGGCTACACATTTGAAACTGGCATCTTCTAATGAAATATGTAGCTATCTCATGTTGATTTCAGCCTCAATGGCTTTCTGAAAATTTTTCGTCAATATTTAAAACTCTCATAGGCTAAATTTGCTTTTCCTTCAGGACAACACTGGAGGGCATAATATCACTAGGTCAACCACAGCCATCTCTGACTTGAGTGGTAGATCATTCACAGGGTGACAGGGACTGAGTGATTTCTGAGCACAAAGGAAGATGATCACTTTCTTTTATGCTAACTGAAGCTTCAACATATCTACCTGACAAGCACTATGTATCATTCTGATCAGCAGTCACTGTCCTATCTGCATCTAAAGATCTTGAGTAATTGCTGTTGGCATTTTTCTACTGTTTCCAAATTATCACAGATGGAATAGGCCTTAACTGATAAGAACTCAATGCTAAAACTTCAATCATATAATGTGTGAACAAATCATAGAATGTTCCAGAAAAGTAGCTAATATAAAGCCCTGGGACAAAAATCTAGCCTGTTTGCTGGTAGAAGTCACAGTAACTGTGAGATATCTGTGCTTTACTTCTTTGTCACTGATAATTGAAAACATTTCCAAACTTTCCAAATGATCAACATTTTGCTGAATTTCATGCATATAACCAGAATAAAAGTGTCATTTGCCAAGGTGCCTTTCCCTTTGCCCCAGTCTGTGGCTCAGTTCTGTTGTAAAAGTTGGATGAGTACCTCAGCCCAGATCCCCCACCCTCCCAAACTCATCTTAAGTGAAGAGTCAAGCTACCATTGTGGAGAGAGCACAAAGACTGTACGTTGTGAAGGTCACATTCAAAGAGGGTCTGGTTTTCAACACAGAGGTGTCTAAGGGCCTTTGGCAGTGGGAGGTTTTAAAAACCAGACAGAGTTTTCCCAAAGAACAATTGGTTAAGTCTGAGAGCATAGGGCACTACATTCTTTTTCGTAGGTTGGTTTCCCCTAGATGTAGATATAGAAGGTAGAATTTCATTTGGGATGGGTCCCAGGAAATGCTCTCAGATGAAGGAAAGGGTGTTGGAGAGCAGAAGAAAATGAGGCCAATGCAAGGAGTGTTTTTGAGCAGGTTACTGCTTTGTGTAGCTGGTCTTGTCCTACTGGGATTTGGAATGTCCCTCAAAGTACCCACCCAAAATTGAAGAAGTTGATGCTCACCCTCCAGCTCTTGCTGGTCATTGGTTGAGGGCTGCCTCTGGGGAGACAATTCCCAGCATTTTCCTTGCCTGGTGCACACGCTACTGCACTGCCACAGACGGAAAAAGCCCTGAGCCCACGAGTGGCCAGTGGCTGGGAAGGAACTACCATTGTGTAGGAAGCAGTGCACCACAGGAGTAGAGGCAGGTCCCAGTAGCACTGGCACAGTCTCCTCCACCTTCTGGGAGGATCCACCAAAGGGTGAGATGAACATATAGACCTGAAATATTGCTGTGTCCTTGAAGATAGGGCCTAGTGACCCCTGATTTTGAGATTTCTGAAATACAGTGGCTGAGCACACTCTAGACCCTGCTGGTGCCTACGAAGGTGCACATAGGTAATACCTGTTTAGTAGTTGCAGCTAATTTCAGAAGGAAAGGACTGGGACCTCATAAGTTCCAGTGATTTTGTGAGAGGGAAAATGGGTTATCTAAACAGCAGTAGATACAAGATGTTTTCCCTGGCCAAATTCATTTGGCCTAGTAGTGAGTTATGTATTGGAAAGGAGATGGGATCTGTTTTTAACAGTGTGCCAAGGAGGGATGGGCTTCCCTCCTAGGATTCTCCCATTAGAAATTTTTTTTTTCTTCTTTAGCCTACTGATGTCATGGAGTGCATTGATTGATTTTTGAATGATGAACCAGATGTGCATACCTGGGATAAATCCCATTTGGTCTTGGTGTACAATTCTTTTTAGACATGGCTGGATTTGATCTGTGAATATTTTGCTGAGAATTTTACATCTGTATTCATTAAAGATAGCTTATAGTTTCAGCATATTTTTCTCAGCCTATTTAATTTTAATCTGTATGTGTCTTTTAAGATGGATTTATTGTAGACAGCATGTAATTGGGTCTGGATTTTTGATCCACTCTGACAATCTCTGTCTTTTAACTGATATATTAAACCATTGATTTTATGGTGATTATTGATATAGTTGGAGTAACGGCTACCATATTTGTTGTTGTTTCAATTTGTTGCCCTGTTTTTTATCCTATTTTTGTCTTCCACACTTTTTCTGCCCTTTGTTGTTTAAATTGAGTGTTTTGTATGATTCTGTTTTCTCTCTTTTCTTAACATATCAGTTATACTTCCTTTTTTTACCTTTTTTACTAGTTGGCCAAAAGTTTGCAATATATACTTGCACGTAATCCAAATCCACATTCAAATAACACTACACTGCTTCACAGGTAGTATGAGTACCTTATAATAACCAAATAATGTTCATCCGGCTCTCCCTTACCTTGTCTAATTTCTGTCAGTCATTTCACTTATAATAGGCATGCATAAGCATATATGTAGTATTCATAAACATACATAATCAAAAACAGAAGGGGAGACAAACCATGAGAGACTACCGACTCCAGGAAACAAACTGAGGATTTTAGAGGGGAGGGGGTTGGAGGGATGGGTTAGCCTGGTGATGGGTAGTAAGGAGGGCACGTATTACATGGAGCACTGGGTGTTATACGCAAACAATGAACCATGGAACACTACATCAAAAACTAATGATGCACTGTATGGTGACTAACATAACATAATAAAAAAAACCACATTTTTGCTCTTATTATTTTGAACAAATTGTTATCTGTTATGTCAATTAAGAATAAAAAAAGGTTTTGTTTTTCTTTCACTTATTTATTCTTTGTTGCTCTTCCTTTCTTTACGAAGATCCATGTTTTTGACCTATATGATTTTCTTCCTCCCTAAAGAGCTTCTTTCATCATTTCTTGAAAGGCAGATTTACTGCCAACAAATCCCTTCAGTATTTGTTCGAGAAATTCTTTGTTTCTTCCACTTCTGGAAAATAATTTTGCAGGGTACAGAATTCTAGGTTGGAGACTTTTTCCTCTCAACACTTCAAATATTTCACTCCACTCTCTTCCTGCTTGCCTGGTTTCCATGGGGGAAGACAGTTGTAAATCCAAACTCCACTCTATAGGCAAGGTGTGTTTTTTCTTCTGGCTTTTTGGGTATTTTTTTCTTTATCTTTGCTTTTCTGTAATTTACACACTTAGGTGTAGGTTTTTAGCATTTATTCTGCTGCTGTTCTCCAAGATTTCTGCATCTGTAGTTTGGTGTCAGACATAAATATGGGGAAATTTTCAGTCATCATTGCTTCAAATATTTCTTCCTTTTTCTCTTTCTTCTGTTTCTGATATTCCCATTGTACATGTGTTACACCTTTCGTAGCTGTTCCACAATCCTTGGATATTGTGTTCTGTTATTTTCAGTCTTTGTCCTCTTAACTTTTCAGTTTTTGAAGCTTCCATTGATTCTCAGAGATTCTGTCCTCTGCCATGTCCAGTCAACTAATGAGCCCATAAAAGGCATTCACCATTTCTGTTACCATGTTTTTATATCTAGAATTTTTTTGGTCCTTTCTTAGGATTTCCAGCTCTCTGCTTATATTACTCCTGTCTTTCTTTTGCTGTCTATTTTATTCTGTAGAGCCATTAGTATGTTAACAACAGTCATTTTAAATTTCTGATCTGATAATTCCAGCATTTCTGACATGTCTGGTTCTGATGTTTGTTCTGTCTTTCCAAAATTTGTGTGTGTGTTTTGTAATCTTCTTGGTATTCCTTGTAATATTCTCTTGGTAGCTTCTCATGATGTACTAGGTAAAAGGAACTACTGCCAATAGGCCTTTAATAATGTGGTGGTGCAGTGTCAGGGGATGAGAAGCATTCTATAGTCCTATGATTAGGTCTCAGTCTTTTAATAAGCCTGTGTTTATGGACTGTGAACCTCACAAGTGCTTCTCAGTTTATTCCTACCCCCTTGAGTTTGAGAGGATGGCTACAGTGTACTGGAGTTGGTGCTGGAGTTGGGTATTTCCCTTCCTCAGGTCAGTTAGGGTCTGAAAATACCCAAGTAGTTTAAGCTCTGATTAACTAGCTACCTCTGAGGGCAGGCATTGGTAAGAAGAACAGAGTGCTCTGGCTTATTTCCAAAATGGTTCCATTTTCTCTCAGGTGTTCCCTGAGAGGACTTTTTCCAATTTTTACTGTGAAAACTGGTCAAACTCCTACAGGTAAATTTCACACCATTGTGGGGCCCCTATGACTGGGTACTCGTGGAGTTTTTAATTCTCATATTGCCCACACTGAGTGGCTAGCAATTCTTCAATTACAGTTCTGATCCTCCTACCAGAAGACTGATTCCCACTGTCTGCTATTGCGTCTTTGCTCTGGTTAGCAGCAGCTCTCTGTATTCAACTTTCTGTCTCTCCAATCCTAAGGGCAGAGGTTTGCCCTGTTTTCTCCTTATGAATTCAAGAGTTGGTGATTTGTCAGTCTGTTCAACTTTATATTTTTGAGGAAGGAGTGATGACTTACTTCCAAGTTCCCTAAAAGCAGAACCAGAAACCAGAAGTCCCCTTGCATTTTTGACTCTCAGACTTGTCCACACCGAGCCTCCAGCAATTCAATTACAGTTCTGGCTTTCCTACTCTAGCACTGGTGGCCACAGTGGTTTCTGTGGGTGGGCTCTGATGTGGTAAGCTGTGACTCCCTGTATTTCCCTGTCTTGTCTAACCAGTCTCAGGGGTGGCAGTTTGCTCTGTGCCCCCCCCCCCCCATTATGGATCCAAGGATAGCTGATGGCTTTCCGGTCTGTTTAGATTTTACTTGTTATGACCAAGTGGTGACTTTCAAGCTCCTATATGTAGAACCAGAAACTGAAAATCCCTTATTTATTTCTTTATTGGAGGAATAAATGAATAGAAATCCACTTTAAGAATGTGTCAGAATTCATTCATCAGTTCACAACTTGTTTTAGTTCACAACTTGCATATTCTTGTACAAGTCTTTTTGTGAACACTTATTTTCATTACTCTTGGGTACATCCCAAGGAGAAGGATTTTTTTAGTTTAGGGTAGGTTTATGTTTAACTTTATAAGAAACTGCCAAATAGTTTTCCAAAGCGGTTGCTCAATTGGTACTCTAATGCATGAGATTTCTAAATGAACCACATCTTTGCCAAGTCTCTTTTTAAGCCATTATAATGGGTATGAAGTTGTATATTATGGAATTTTAATCTGATCTGCAATTCCTGGATGACTGATAAATTAGAACATCTTTTTATGCTCTCCTTAGTCAGTTGCATATCTTATTTTGTGGTCTTTTGCTCAGTTGTTGTTTGTTTTCTTTAATTGGGTTGTTTGTACCTTTTTAAAAATTTGTGATAGTTCTTTAGATATACTAGACACAAGCTCTGTGTCAAATGGGAATATTTTCTCCTAATCTGGGGTTTGCCATTTCATTTTCTTATAAGGGATTTTTAAAATTTCAATTGTTTAAAAATGTTGATGAAGTTCACATTACCATTCTTTTTTATTTTATTAGTACTGTTTCATCCTAAAAAAATCTTTGTCTACCCTTAAACACAAAACAATTTCCTATTTTTTTTCCTGGAAACTTATTTCTTTTAGTTTTACATTTTATAGTAAGATCAATATCAAAATATTTGTAATTCATATGAAGTAGGAGTCAGGTGTAATCTTACCTTTCCATATATTTATTGAGCTGTTCTAGCATTACTTACTGAAAAGATTTTTATTCCCCTTTGAACTGGTTTGACAACTGACCATTAAAGAAGATGGGGGAATAGGAAGCACCAAGAATCCTTCTTTCCACCCAGATAATTACACTGGTAGGATCTGTCTGCTGTAATTATTTTTGAATTCTGGAGTCCATTGTAAAGATTGCAACTCTCAGGAGAAGTTTTGGATGGTAAATCATGGCTAATTTAGGTCAATTTCTGCTCTCAGAACCATGGTGACTACCCATCCCCCACCAGGCCAGAGACAGACAGCTGTTTACCTGTTCCTGGAGCATCTTACACTTGGCTTACTGGAAACAGGGTGGGCAATGGGGACTCTCTACTCTAAATATTGGGGATTCTAGTTCTGATGATCACTGATATCTACTTTTGATTGCAGAGGTGTAGAGACAGCAAGTTGCCATTGTTGCAACTCCCATGGGCTGAAGCAACTTCCAGGGGATTTAAAGAGCCAGAGCCTTTCTTTTCTTCATTTATCCTTATTTCCTCTTCTGGGAGCCAAACACTTAAGAATTAAGATACTCAAAGAAACTGTACATATATGGGAAAATTTACAAAGTCACAATGCATGCCCAGGGAAAGACATAGGCTCAGGCAAACTCTGAGAAGACCTCAAGTTGATACTTTAGGCTAATCCCTGGCATAGGGATGACCTGTAAAAATTAAAGACTAAAAAACAAATAAAAGCTGCAAACCCGGGGGAAAAGGAAGAATTTGATTTCCAGAGCGACCACACTGCAAGAGTCAAATGTCCAGTTTTCAACAAAAAATCACAAGGCATACAAACAGGACAGTATAGCCCATTGAAAGGCTAGCATTCTCAAGTGTATGTGGTACACTTTCTAGGATACGTCATATGTTAGGCCACAAATTAAGTCTTAGATTTTAGAAGGCAGATATACAAAGTATCAACAGGATGAAGTTAGAAATCATTAACAGAAGGCGAAGTGAAAATTCACAAATTTCTGGACATTAAGATACTTTTAAGCACCCAAGGGGAAAAGGAGAAATCACAAGGGAAAATAGAACATGAATGGAAATGAAAGTATAACATATCAAAATGTC
This sequence comes from Ursus americanus, assembly GCF_024610735.1. NCBI lineage: Eukaryota > Metazoa > Chordata > Mammalia > Carnivora > Ursidae > Ursus > Ursus americanus. The sequence goes on from NC_142135.1 coordinate 76,747,787, forward strand.
GAGATGCAGTGAAAACAATGAGAAGAAGGGAACCTTTAGCTATAAAGTTTACATTAAAAGAGATCGTAAAGCAACAACCTAACTTAACCACTTAAGAAAATAGACAAAGAAAAAACAAACTAAACATAAAGCTAGCAGAAGAAAGGAAATAATAATGATTAGAACTGAGATACATAAAACAAAGAATAGAAAAGCAATAGAGAAAATCAATGAAATAAGTTTGTTCTTTTGACAAAATCATAACTGTTTACCTAAATTGGCTAAGAAAAAAAGAAAAAAAGAATATTAAAGACTAAAGAAATGACTAAAATCAGGGGGAAAAAAGGTGAGGACATTACTATCAACTTGATAGAAATTTTGAAAAATCCAAAGAGAGAATGAAGAATTAACTGGATAGCCTTGATGAAATGGGCAAATTCCTAAAAGCACAAAACCTACTCACACTGAACCATGAAGAAATAGAAAATCCGAATAGATATAACACTAATAAAGAGATTAAATCAGTAATCAAAAACCTTCCAACAAAGAAAAGTCTTGGACCTGCTAATATCACTAGTCAATTCTTCCAAACATTTAAATAAGAAATAATACCAATTCTTCTCAAACTCTTACAAAAAATTGAAGAGGAGGGAAAACATCTTAACTCATCCATTGAGGGTAATATTACCTTGATACCAAAACCAGAAAAAGATTCAAAGAAAAGAAACTATAGGCCCTTATGAACTCTGATGCAAAAATCCTCAACAAAATACTAGCAAGCTGAACTCAGCAGCAATATTAAAAAAATATTATATATCTGACCATGTGAGATTTATTTCTGGAATACAAGGATGATCCAATACATGAAATTCAATCATTGTAATATACCATTTTAACAGAATGAAGGAAACACACACACATGTGCGCACACACACACACATAATCATATCAATTGATGCAGAAAAAGCATTTGGCAAATTCAACACCCTTTAACACTCAAAAATCTTAGAAGAAAACTACCTCAAAATAGTAAAGGCCATATATGAAAAACCTACAGGTAAGACTGGAAAAACCTACAGTAAGGTGGACTTAAAGCTTTTTCTCTAAGCTTGAAAGCAAGGATGTCTATTCTCACCACCTCTGTTAAACATAGTAATAGAAGTCTTAGAGAAATTAGGCAAGAAAAAGACATAAAAGATATCCAAATTGGAAGGAAAAAAGTAAAATTATATCTGTAAAATTATCAGATGACATGATCTTATACACAGAAAACCTAAAGATTACACAGATATACACACACACACAGAGCCATTAGAACTAAAAAAAAAAAGTTCAGCAAAGCAGCAAAGCACCAAGTGAATACACAAAAATCAGCTGAACAAACAAAAGAAAATTAAGAAAACAACTCCATTTATAATAGCATATAAATAATAAAAAATAATAATAAAATAATATATATAATAATAAAATAATAGTAATAAAATAAAAAAACTTATAGTATAAAAAACTTAGGGAGATTAACTGACAAGAAGATGAAATACATACACTAAAAACCATAATACATTACTGAAAGAAATTAAATAAGTGAAAAAGACATCCTGTGTACATGGATTAGAAAGCTCAATACTGTTGAAATGGTAATATTACCCAAAGCTAGCTACTAATTCAGTGCTATAATGTCATTTTTTATGAAAATAGAAAAATCCATCCTAAAATTTATGTGGAATCTCAAGGAACTCTATGTAGCCAAAACATTCTTGAGAAAGAACAAAGCTGGAAGGTACAAGCTTCCTGATTTCAACATTTACCACAAAGCTAAAGTAATCAAAACAATATGGTACCAACATAAAAACAGACAGACCAATGCTATAGATAGAGAGCTCGGAAATAAACCCTTGGGTACGTGGTGAAATGATCTGACAAGGGTACCAAGATGCAATGCTATCAGGAAAACTGGATACCCACCTACAAAAGAATGAAGCTGGACCTAACTCCATATGCAAGAAATAATTAGAAATGAATCAATACATATGATGTACATGTAAGAACTGAAACTAGGGACTCTCAGAAGAAAATACAGGGGAAAATCTTCATGACATTGGATCTGGCAATGATTTCTTAGATATAACACCAAAAGTACAGTCAACAAAAGAAAAATAGACAAACTGAACTTCATCAAAATTAACATCTTTGTGCATCAAAGGAAACGAGAGAATAAAAAGGCAACCTATAGGTTGGGAGAAAATTATTTGCAAATCACATATCTGATAAGAGATTAAACAAAAAAACTGCCACAGAATTACCATTTCATCCAGCAATTCTACTTCTGGGAGCATACACAAAAGAATGAAAAATAGTGACTCACATATCTGTGCTCCCATGTTCATATTAGCATTATTCTAAAGGGCCAAAAAGTGAAAACAACCCAACTGTACACCGTTGGTTGAGTGGATTAACAAGATAAACAAAATATGATATATACATGTGGAGAGAATATTATTCAGTCTTATAAAGGAAGGAAATTCTGATACATGTTATAGCAACTTTGACAAATTACACTAAATGAAATAAACCAGACACAAAAGGATGAATGTTGTGTGATTCCACTTACAAGTCAATACATAGAGGCAGAAAGTAGAATAAAGGTTATCAAGGGCTGAGGGGAGGTGACATGGGGGAGTATTATTTAATGGGTACAGAGTTTTAGTATGGGATAATGATAATTTTGGACGTGGATAGCAGTGATAAGTTCACAGCAATGTGAATATGCGCAATGTCACTGAACTGTACACTTAAATATGGTTAAAATGGTAAATTTTATGTTATGTATAGTTTACCACAATAAAAAAAGCAATTGGCCATATAAGTGTGGGTCTGTGTCTGGTCTTTTTATAATGTTCCATTTGATTCATGTGCCTGTACTTGTGACAATATCACATTGCATTCATTTTGGCAATCTTATAGTGAGTTCTGATACTAGGAAGAATAAACACTCCAACTTTGTTCTAGTTATTAAAGATTGTTTGTGCTGTATTTTCATGTAAATCTTAGAATCAACTTGTCATGGTCTACAAAAACTTTTTGGGGATTTTAACTGATATTGGGTTTTTAGGAAGATTTGAAAACTTAACAATATTTAGTCTTTAATTAATGACCTAGCTACATTTCTCCATTTATTTGTTTATTTTCATTTCACTTATCACAGTTCTATAGTTTTCAAGGTAAAACCTTTGTACATATTTTGTTAAATTTATTCCTGAGTGCATTATTCAGTTGATGTATTGTGGATTCCATTTTTATTTTGTTTGTTGCAAATTATGGAAATACAATTAACTTTGGACACTGTCCTTATTTCCAGCAACCTTGCTGAATTTGTATGTTATTCTGTTTTTTGTACATTTCTTAGGGGTTTCTATGTACACCATCATGACATCTAAAATAGAGCTGTTTACGTCTTCTTTTCCAGTTGTTCTGCCATTTATACCCATTTCCTGACTTGTTGTACAACAAAAACAATATTGAGTAAAAATGAAGCAAGTGATGATCCTTGACTTTCTTACAACCTCAGACAGTATCTTCAATATAAACTATAATGTTAGAGAGAAGTGTTCATTAGAGGCTTATTGAATTAAGGGAGTTCCTTCCATCTTATGCAGACTTTTCTGAAAGTGTTTCTTATAAATGTCAAATTTTGTCATTTTTTTTTGCATTTGTTGACATTATCATAGGATATTTCTCCTTAATTCTGTCAAGTTCTTCCCAGTTTTCAAAAGAGAGATTAGGGTTTTGTGTATTAACTATTTTGACTACATAGTTTAAAATCAGTAACATTATTTCAGTATTGAGAGACTGAATTTTACAAATTGTAACACTTTACTGATCTAGAATTTGTGTAATATACTCATTCCAGAGAGTTATATGAATCATATTGTTTCACTGAAAAGAGAGAGAAAGAGAGGTGGGGGAGAGAAGAAGGAGGAGCAGGAAGAAGAGGAAAGGAGGGAAGGGAAAAAGAAAAGAAGTGAGAAAGAAGAAAGAAAGAAAGAAAAAGAAAGAAAGAAAGAAAGAAAGAAAGAAAGAAAGAAAGAAAGAGAAAGAAAGAAAGAAAGAAAGGAAGAAAGAAAGAAAGAAAGGAAGAAAGAAAGAAAAAGAGGAAGGAAGAAGGAGGGAAAAAGAGTGGGAGGGAATAAGTCAACCATTGACTGCTATTCCTTTATTAACAAAAAGGAAGAATGGGCACTGGATAGGAACAATTTAATCAGCTTTGACAGCCAGACCCATGACTCGGGATGATTTAAATGGTCTGTGACAAAAGAATAGTTAACAGTCTGCAAAATGTCCATTATCTTTAGTTAGCAAGGGCCTACTGATTTAGGACCTGGTGTGACTCCCATAGGATGTTGGTGAGAAGTGAGGTGGAAACTCAAGTTCAGCATTATTCACCACCAACAAAATACTCCAAGGTAAGTCTGTTAATAAGCTACAAATTAAATCTTTGTGCTAAATAGCTATAGATGTCTGGGGAATCCAGGAAGTGGACTGTTTGCTATTTGCTGTAATTTTCTTCTGAGATCACATTGGAAACACTGTTAATGTCTTTAATGTTATTATATAATAAACAAGAAATTCTAAAAGTTGTCCTCTTTAATGCTAAAATTGTTTTGTCAAATATAATCTAATTTCACCTAAAGATGTCTTCCACAGCTGTACTTCAGGGCTCATAAGCAGACCAATGAGTTTTGAGTGATAATTCATGGCTCTTTCTGAGGCTGGATTAGCAGCAGGGAAATATGCCAACCAGTTAGGGCATTAGACAGAACATGCTATGACATTTGGGCATAACTCTATCAGGGAATCATTCATGCACAATCCCCTGGGGAAAACCAATGACATTGAGTCCAGTGACTGCCACTTAAAGCCTCATGCTTCTCAAATGCAAAGCACTGGGCTCCACCTTTGTACCACCTCCAAAAGTCAAATGTGATGGAAGGTAAGACTGGGGCAGGAAAAACTGCCCTGCACTGTTCTCAGATAGTCCTCTGTATGAAAAGGTAGAATGCATTTTCTCAAGATCAGATAATACAAGTGTCACTGCAGCCACTTAACAACTGGGAGTCAATGAGATGCCCTAATGTGTGGGGTTGGGCCCTAATGGGTGGCTATGGACCTGGGTTTGGTAGTTATACAAGGACACTGCTTCCTTAATAGTGTCAACAAAAATTACATGCAAGAGGATTGACTATGCTCTAAAAGTAAAAGAAAAATATATTATGAATTCTCTGTGAATGAACATTTTTATTAACAACAAAAAAAATTCAGCAGAAGGAAAGCTACTTACACCAGAATAGAAAGGCTCACCAGACACACATATCACATCCTGTTCCTGGATCATCAAAATATCTTTGGCTAGGTGCAGCCGGACTTTGAAAGGCTCCTGATTACCATCCTGCAGCAAACAAATCCCTGTCTTTGTCTTCAGGCAAGAAAAGAACAAAACAGAGAAAAAAAGTACACTTAGGTTATAGAATATAATTTTGTGGCCTATTCACAGCAAAACATGATGAATAGCGTTTGAGAGCTAAGGAAAATCCACTGATGAATCTGGAATGTAATATTTAATATAGATGCAGAGACAAGGTTAACCATTTCATGTGAAGTAGTCCTCAGGTAACAGAGATTTGTCAGAAAATCTGAGTAAGATTAGGAGAGTAAAGAGTATAGTTTATACACTATATTTGAAAAATAATGAAAGTTTTGTTTAATACTTATAATCTAAATATAAGATTTTTGGTAACAGGTTTATTGAGATACAATTCACATTCTATCAATTCAACCCTTTAGGATGTATAAGACAATGTTTTTTCACCCCACTCCCCTCCCAAACCCGAGGCAACCACTAATCGGCGTTCTGTCTCTATCATAGAATTTTGAATCTGAAACCATACCTACTTAGCATCTTTTCTATCCTCCACAATTTTGTCATTCCTAGTTGCCACACACACACACACACACACACACACACACACACACACACACACACTGTACAGATGAGAAAATGGGGATAAAGGGGGGACGTGAACTGCTTGAATTAGTACAGTTAATAAAAAACAGAGTCCGGCATAGGACCCAAGATCTGTGATTCCCAAGCTATTGTTTTTGCTTCACATATTTTGGGGAATTATAAAAACAGCCTGTGAAAGACTGCTGAATTCATACTACACAGCTTTACACTAGCATCTCAGTGATCATTGAAGAAACCCACCAATCCCATCACTTCTGAAGCATGTCAGTGTATAATATTCACCCAGATACATAGAAATATCCTCCCTAGCAAGTGCACTTAAGGTTCCCATTTGTCAGAAATACAAAAGGACATTTTTTTGAGACAAAAAATAATCGCTAGCTGCATTCTGCACCAAAAAGTCCATAGGAACAATGACCAGTTTGGCAATTACATTTTCATTTAATAATTATTAAGCCACTCTTAATTAGGATAAAAGGATTAGTACATAGAAATATATATTTATCCTTAGTATTTAATGAGCATAAAATTCCAGGCAATAATACCAGGTTTTCTCTTGGAATATAAATTTGCAAATGGATTGCTAGGAGTTTGTTTCTTTAAAAGAATGCTTCATAATGTAAATGGGAACATACTAAGATACTCATGCCTCTAAAGATAATTCTTTCTGTAAACTGCTTTATCCCATGTGCTAATACATACCATTATACTCTCTCTCACTATGGTCTTATATTAGTCTGTAATTATTTTGTAAAGGTTATCTTATCTTTGAGGGAAAAACAAGTTTTTTCCAGGAGCAAGGATGGTGTTCTTTCCTCCTTTATGAAACTGGCGCACAGCAGGCACTCACTAAATTGTGTCGATTAATCTATTCTAGAGCATAACTCAAGTGGATATATCTAGAGGACAAAAATATTTCAACAAAGGCAAATGATATTTTCCTTAATATAGATCATAATTTTCTACATCTTTCACAGAGAAAAGTCTTTCATGCTTACAGTGTGATCTTGGCTGGGAGCCAACATCAGGACTCTCTGAGGTGGCATGGGGAAGAGGAGTGTCTAAAATAATATCAAAGCCAAGTGAACACAATTGAGCACATTTGCTGATTTTTTAATGTACAGTACATTTGGGGCTATTTTCTCCCAGAAGTGTAAAGGAATAGCTGGCAATCACAAATAACGTTCTGTCTCAATGTGAGGATGAAAGAGGGGTTTTCCCTGAAAGCCCATAAATACATTATTGTTACACATCAAAGTGATATCAAAGATCATCCAGGAAAAGTCTGAGGGACAAAAACACAGTTATGAGACTTCTCTCCTACATCCAATGTGGTCAAAGGTCCATTCACTCAAATAATGTATCAAATGTCCCCTAATTATTAGATAGTCGTCTGCAAAACAGAATACAGACTTTGAGCTCACATTTGGATCCTCAAAAGGCATAATTAAAGAAAACAAAGAATGAAGTAGCTTTTGTTAAAATGCGTACATACACACACACAAAATAATTGCTTCAAGAAAACATAAAACAGTACTAATGAAGCTTACAACAAATTCAACTTAAATTCATTCATTAGGGGTTATAGATGTTACATACATCTTTTTATAAAAATTCAGCTGTGTACATGAAAATACATTTAAAATCCCATACATACATCAATTTTGCAAATAATGTGCAAATAATTCAGGCATGAATCAGACAATAGTCTCTGACCTCAGAGCATTCTTACTTACAAAATATACATACAGACATAAGATGCAATGTGATATATGATGTGGGAGCAACATGGAGAAAAGAGTTAAATATTCTTGAGGGAGGGAGGTGTTAAAGAAGGTTTTCTAGATAGAAAAATGTACGGCTTGTCTTAATAAACAGGAAATAATTAGAGGAGGCGAAAGTTATTTTATTCAAGAGGGATAAATGAGTAGAGATATGAAAGTATGAGAATGGATAGCTGACATGATGCAAGAAGAGAAGCACAAGAATGCATCCCAATGCAAAGTCTGCATGATGCAGCAGAGGCCACAGGAGGAGAGGTGCCAGGGGAAGAGGAGGAAGGTCAAGGTCCTTATGTGATGTTCCAGGAATTTAAAGGTATTGGAGATGCCCTAGAGAAATCTGAACAGTGATTTATGTTTTATAAATATATTTCTTCAAGCAGGAGATGGATAGGAATTGGGAAAGTAACAACATAGTTTTTGTTAACAGAAATATAAACCTTGAGCAGAAGATGTTGAGGGCTGGTAAACAACTACATTAGAATCATAGCTGGTACAGTAGATTAAAAAATGGGTAAAATCCATTTCAGGGCACTGCTGATTCACAGCAGTATTGCTGGACTGGTATCATCACTAGTGAAATGTAGTCATATATTTATCTGTTGTTTAATAACCACTTGCATAATGTTTACTGATCCTCCTAACAACCCAGGGCAACTGCTTTCATAGATAGGAAAAGACCAGAGAAGCAGAGATGAATGGAAGTCAGGACCTGAACCCAGACTGCTGGGCTCTAGATTCCGTGCTCTTAACCACTTGCTCTGGTTTCCCTCATGCACAGATTATGTGAGGGCTGCCTCCCCCAGTCCTCCTATAAACAATGATATGGCCATCAGTGTCTCTCACCAGGAGGCAGCACTTTTGGTCACCAAGAATCTCCTACAAGAGTGCAAAGAGTTGCGAGAAGGTCATCATCTTGAACCAACTGTTCTTCCTGCATCAAAGCAATGACCACTGTGGGGTAAAGTGAGTGAGACCACTCTGACCTGATGATTTTCCCATCAAAGACAAGCTACTAAGGATGCATAGGACACTGTCTGATATGGGGAGAGGCTTAATCTACATAGCCTCATCCCGCTTAGATTGCTTAGGTTAAGAATGGGAACCAGGACTGTGAGAGCCGTCACTAGTACAGCACAACCTAAAAGAGTCTGGCTGCAGCCTTTATATCTGTGCACCCAGATTACTGAAAAATAAAAAATCACCTAAATAAGTATTGGCTGTACATTTTACTATAAACTTAAGTCCACACCCATCTGTTTCTTTATTAACATGACAAACATTTGTCTTCAAACGTTGTGGACTGTGTGCACATTGCACATGAGTAAAGAAATGTATGTGCTCTATGTAGACATGTACAATATATTATGGAAATTATAAAACATATGTAAAACTTGAAATTTTAAAGGGATGATTCATAAAAAATAATATAGATTCAAATGTCCTCCCTTCCAGGATTACTTCCAGTCACGGCCTTCTCTTTGGCTAAATTCTAGCCATTTGTCAAGTACTACTGCACGACTCACTTCACCCTGAGGCTTTCTAAGACCACTCCATCCAAGCAAGTGCTTCCTTTTCAGAACTCAGGGTTTTCATTGAATAAATATATTCACCTAACAAACAGAATTGTATTTAGGCATCACATGTAGTGACTTCAATATTATCATAGTATTTAACCTCATCACATATGTTGTTATCACAAGAAGATCTTAATAAGTTAATACCATTTTTTTCATTAAGGACTATTAATTTGTAGGACCTAGTACCATGTTTAATTGATAGTAGGATTTCTTTCAATATGTGTTAATTGAATCATAGTCACAAATTCTTATTATATGAAGGAACTAAATTACATTATATATGTAAATGAATTATAAATTATTAAATATATCTTATAGAAAAATATGTATTTTCATGGTCAACACAGAGATGTGGATCATATTTTAAGGAAGATAGACATGAAAATGAAATATGAGGGATACCTACACTAAAGATAGCATAGTGGCTTCTTGAACACATTGTTATTTTATTTTTTAAAGATTATATTGATTGATTGATTGATTGATTGATTTGAGAGAGCATGAGCAGGAGGAGGAGGGACAGAGGGAGAGGGGGAAGCAGACTCCCTGATGAGCAGGGAGCCTGACCCAGGGCTCAATCCCAGGGCCCTGGGATCATGACCTGAGCCGAAGGCAGATGCTTAACTGACTGAGCCACCCGGGTGCCCCTGACCCGTTATTATTTTGATGACACTGTTAAAAGTAGAAAACCAGTTAATTATGCCTGCCCATAACATGCACTTTTTCTTCTAAGTTGTGGATTTTGTGTTGTCCCAATTGTATTCTCTACCTTCATTTTTGCATTTTATCAGACGTCTAAATCCCAATTCCTTAAAAGTATTGTAACATTTTCTTTTTAAGAGAAGAAACTTCTTAATTAATAAACCTTTCTTTTACAAATGATTTGTATTAGAAAATTAAGATATTTTACATGGAACTGGACATACTTCCATTTCTTTTCAAAGAAGAGACCTCCTGGTATGTGCATGGTTATAATCTAGCTAGATCCATGCAATGGATGTGGATATCAGATTTGCATTTTAATAGCTTATTAGCAGTCAAGAGAAAACAAGTTTTATTCAACATACCTTTGACTATTTTATAATTTCCAGCAACATAATTTAGAAAGAGGCTCAAACTTAGAGTCAGGAGTTCCAAGCTACACATTATGGTTTTGCCTTTAACTAATTAATTAAATGGCACTTAGCATTTCATAAAACCTCTCAATTTCCTCGCCTGCAAAGTGAGAGAGTTAAGCTAAACCATCTTTATGGTTTCTGTCCACTTACATGTTCTAAGACTGTAAATTTCAGGCAAACTCATTGACTTTGATCCACCTATAGGGAGGTCCGATCTTCTTCAGAGTATCTCATAGTTCTGTATTCCTGCCACCCCACCCAGCATGTGGAAGACACGTGGCTGCTGCTGCTGAGCAGTTCTGAGACAGCTTTACTCCACCCTGGGGACAGTCTAAAATGGTAGAAATTATCAAAGGGCTCATCTCAAGACAATAAGAACCTCTGTCTACAGAAGCAAGGGTAAGATGATCACAATGGTATTATCATTGTAAAATAAAGCTCTGAACCTTAAATAATACTTCATACATATTCCAAATCAATGAATCAAACAATTTTGTTTAAAAAAAAAAAAGTCTGAAAAATCAATCTTAGGTCAGCCTCTGAAGTCCAAGCTAAGCCATGTGTTAAAACAGAATTTGGCCACTATCCTGTCTTTAAGGATCTCATGAATCTCATAAGTTTTTCATTTGTAACTCATTCATGAAAATGAGTGCTTTACTACCCAAAACATAAGATAACAAACACTGTGATAGAGACAGACTTACTACATCCAAAATTAAGAGTAAGATATTATGTATTTAACACAACAAATGACACAGAATTAAAAATTATGTTTCTAAACTTAAGTTTCTAAAGTATTAAATCATTTTTAAAAAGTATAAACTGATAGGTACTGAGTTAAAAGAATGAATAAATTATACACTTTGACATTATAGTACTTAGTGTAGCACGCAAGAGAAGTTTGTAAATAAATAACTATAATGTAATTTGAAAAGTGCTAGCATAGAGAAAATCCTTTGGAAAATAAAAAGTTTAGCTTAAGTATTAAAAATATAAAAGTGGGGCACCTGAGTGGCTCAGTCAGTTAAAGCAAATGACTCTTGGTTTTGGCTCAGGTCTTTTGGTTCCCGGGTGGTGAGATCAGCCGCACATCAGGCTCTGAGCTCAGCCAGGAGCTGGCTTGAGATTTTCTCCCCTTGCCCCTCCCCTCCACTCTTGGGTGCATGTGCACGCACCTGCACTCTCTCAAATGAAAAAATCTTCAAAAATTTATATAAACAATTTATTAATTTTCTGAAAGATCTTACTTATGTTTTAAACTTTGAAACAACTGTGGCAAACACTTTTTAAAAGTAGATATTTTTGCAAGAAGCTTAACACTTGACATCTCATTAAAAAAACAATCTTCACAAATGTTAATAACAAGTTTTTCGTTGGTCTGTTTTTAACTGTATCATAGATAATCTAGTTGTGGTTTTTCTTGGGTTTCTATATATACAATAAAAATATGTTAAACCTTTTAAGCAAATATGGACTATTTTAACCTATAAGTGTTTGCATTTTGCCTGAAGAATGAAAGAATGCTTTGAATGTTGCATGTTCAGTAGAACAGATAGTGATTTTTTCCTAAAATAGAATGGTAACATCCCCTGGGGCCCAACGCCATGCACTACTGACTACACACTTGAACGGCCTTTAATATCCTTGAAAGAGCAATGTATCACTTAACTCACACCAAAGTGTGAAGACAGCTCTACAGAGAATCTGAATTGATACACTTAAATAATATTGAAATACTTAAATAATATTGGAATCATAAAATCATAAGATTTTAGTGCTGAAAGGGACTTCAAATGTCTTCTAATTTATAACCATTTATGTGAAAAGAATTACTTCCAACACTTCTACTACCTGAAATCATGCAGTGAGTGCATAGTTTCTGGAGAAGGGCAATTTAATCAATCAAATATGCTCCAGTCTTCTCAAGGAAGAGTGAAAATCCAGAGCTTCCCTAGGCGCTCTTTGGCTTTTTAGTCTTACAGAAATAGATCACACCCTGGAAATGAAATGGACCTGTCACCCATTCCTCGGCCAAAATCAGTGTTCCACTTATATAAAGGAGGGCTAAGAGTGTCCCGTTTATAACCTGTTTTCCTTATTCAAAAAGCAGAAAGCCGTGTAACATACCTCTTCACAGGCAGTCCTGAAATCCATGTGCTACGGCACCGCAAAGGATGTCGTCTGAAAAGACAGAGAAATGGTAAGCCATCAAGCACAGAATCGAGTGTAAGAGTAAAGAACGCTAACAAAGCGAAGAAAGCATAAGCAATTACGAAGCAGATCCTGTGGGCAAACTGTTTATGGCCACCTGTAAGGTACAAGAATTCCCGGAGTACAATGAAAAGAGCGGAACGAAGAGAAAAAATCTGAACACCCGCCCCCGTGCAGTGTAAATGTACTGCCATGGTTCAGCGTGACCGAGAGGGTACATTTCCATGCCCCTTTCCACTCCACTGAGCATTCAGACACGATCTAGGATAGGATCAACCTCTTCTCTCCAGTGTTCGCTCATTCCCAGCGTTCCTTTTGAAACCTGAGTTTGCAACTGGGAAAGAAACTTCAAAGGAGTAATTAAAAGTTGCCTTTCATGTGGTTATCTCTTGAGAAAAGGTTGACTAATCTTTCTCTTTTTAATTAAAAAGCTACATGCATGAATAATTCTCTCTGGAACTTAAAACTTTATTCACAAACAGTATGATGTAACGAAACAAGCTATTTATCAGCGTGAATAATATTACGAGAAAGTGATGTATGAAATATCTAATACAGATTCATTTTGTGATCATTGTAACACCTAAATGGCGAATATAGACTTAAATGCAGATAAAATGCATATGTTTTTTAATGCTTTTAGATAATTTTATTTTAGTGATATGATAAGCTTAATAAAACTAAGAGTGATCATAGAAAATTGACACCCTGACACTATGGAAAAAATGCAGAGCCAAAATATAATACAGTTTAGGTAAATGAGACTTCTAAGTGAAAAGTATGGTGAATTCCACAGTAAAAGGCTGGACTCCTCAAAATTAATCCTCCTCTCAGTCTTTGGAACAGTAAATTATTTTGTCCTTCTTTGTCATTTCCTGTTGTATTAAGTTGATAAACACTTGGAAAGGTTTTGGTGAAATAAAGCAGGAAGTTCACTTATGCTGTCACTGGGTATGACTATTGCCCCTGAAAGAAAAGAGATTGACCGTTTTCAATAGTGAACTGAACATGCTGCATAATGCATTGAGTATTTCCCCTAAATAAGTCTTGTGGATTGTGGAGCTGGTTTTACTTTATTGGAATGCATAAGCAGGCTGACTATAGTAAAGCTAGGTAGCAACAAATCATTTACAAATAAAAGGCAATTTGATGATAAAAATTATAATTTGATGATATAAATTAAACTCTTTTTTCTTTATTTTTAAATTACTTTTTTGACGGTAATCTCTTTTTTTCCAATTTTTATCTCAATTCTAGTTAGTTAACATATAGTGTAATATTGATTTCAGGAGTAGAAGTTAGTGATTCAGCACTTACACACAATGCCCAGTGCTCACCAAAAGTGCCCCTTTAATCCCCGTCACCCATTCAGCCCATCTCCCACCCACCTCCCTCCATCAACCCTCAGTTTGTTCTCTATCTTAAAGAGTCTCATGGTTTGCCTCCCGCTCTATTTAAATTACTTAATTTTTTGATATCCATGAGAAATTTATTATTAGTTTTAACAATTATTTTTCAAAATTGCTCTTAAAGACTGTGTTGGAAAAAACTGTAAGTATCTGTTTATTTCCAACTTTGACATGAAGTTATTCCTTTATTATAAAAGTAGAATTTCAATATTTATTGATTATATAAAAACATGGTATCTCTAGAACCAATTTCCTGTTACTAAAAAGCAACTAGAGAAATGGACATGAGGATATTTAACCATCTGTCTAAATATAAGCTCATGTTTAGTTTCACATGCTGAATATTAGTTCATACATCTTAAGACATCATTAATAATATGACACATTGTGCTTGCATCTCTACCATTTTTAGCATTTTCCTTCTTTTTCCTGAATTCATTATCTTTCATCAAAATATGAGGTAGTAATATCAATGTGTATTCAGAAAAAAATTACTATGAGATTTAAAACAAGTTAATTACTGGGTAAGAATAAATTGCATACTATAATAAAAATATTTTCAGTGATTATAAATTTAAAAATTGGTGTAAAAGCAGTTCAATTCTTTTATTTAAAAATTCTGACACTTTTTGCATAAACTTTTTCGTTAGAACAGCTTTAGATTTTAGAGTTCCCATATAGCCCACATTCCTTTTTTTCCCTATTATTAACATCTTACATTAGTATGCACATTTGTTAAAACTGATGGATCAATACTACTATATTATTATTAAATCTATACTTGACTCTAATTTTCTTGTTGTTTTTTTTTTTTTTCCTCACGTTCTTTTTCTGCTCTAGGATCCCACCCAGGACACCACATCAAATTTAATCACCATGTCTCAGGCTCCTGTTGGCTATGACTGTTTCTCAGACTTTGTTTTATTAAAATGACTTTAGGCAGTTTTCACCACATTGTATCAGAGGTCTGCACTGTCAGCCTGACTTATCACTGTGGAGGCTGCCTGTGACCACATGACTAGGATACTGTTTTTCAGGTTTCCCCACTGGTAAGTTACTCTTTATTTTCCTCCCTCTACACTTTACTCTTCGGTTAGAAGTCACTATCTGCAGCTCATACTTAAGGAGTGGGAAGTTATCTACATGAATTATTTGAAATTACTCTGGATAGAAGATGTGCCTGTGAATCATGGAACATTACATCAAAAACTAAGGATATACTGTATGGTGACTAACATAACATAATAAAAAATTATTATAAAAATTAAAAAAAAATGAAAAATAAAAAAAGATGTGCCTGTTCTTCCCCCATGTATTTATTTATTTATTTATCATTCAACCACTTACTTATGCCCTGTCCGCTGATAGAGCAAGAAAATATACATGCTGTAAGGATAACCCATGTTGTAAGGATGCGCCACAGTAATATTTATCCAGGCAGAATTACACTAAACTTCCACGTGTTCTTCCCAATGAAAGCAAATATATAATTTTATCTGATCCCTTTAGCCTATTTCCATTTATATTTACATAAATATAAATATATATTTATTTATATATTGACGTTTATATTTTTCTGACAGCATATGATGTCAAAAATAAATTATCCATATTTGGAGGGAAGACTTTATTAAGCAACAATGTGTCAGTAATAATATATCGGAGTTAGTAATAAAAATAGTTTTAAAAAATAAAACACCACAGCAAAGGAATATCTTTTAGGTGAACGCTATCATTTGGGTGAAGGTTGTATTAATAACTTTTGGTTCTCTACAAATGCAATGAAAGACGTCAAGTCTGTAGTTAAACCATAAGCTAAAATATGTACATAAGCTAAAGTATGTAAAATTTGTGGAAAATTGAATGATTGAACCAGATTCTCTATCTCTCTTGTCCCCCATGCCATAAATTTATCACGGAGGGAGTGGCTTCTCCATACGGTGACTTTAGACTTGACCATGTGACTTGCTCCTGCCAACATTGAAGTGACCATGTGTTGATTTCTTTAATGGCCTCACATGTTCCCACTGCTCTCTTGCACTTCTTGCGTCTCAAGAATCTGCCATACACTTGGCCTGGGCCCAGAATGACATACAAAAAGCAAAACTTTCTTAAATGGCCCACAGGACATAGGGTGAAGCAGAGCCACCCTCACATCCCTGCCTAAATAGACTTACTTACAGGCAACCTGCAGACTCTGGAATAAAATAAAGCCTTATTACTTGTAATGGTTAACTTTCTGTGTCAGATTGTCTGTGGTATAGTCCCTAGTTACTCAGTCAAAATCTGATCTAGGTTCTGCTTTGAAAAAACTTTGTAAATGTGGATAATATCTATAGTTGACTTACTTTAAGTATTGGAGATTATTCTCAGTAATATGCATTAGCCTTATCCAATCAGTAAGGGGGCCTTAAAAACAAACACTGAGGTTTCTCTGAAGAAAAAAAATCTGCCTGAAGGCCACATTGTCAATTTCTGCCTGAGAGCTCCAGCTTGTCAGGCTGATGGAAAGATTTTAGACTTGCCAGCCACTGTAATCATGA
Source organism: Ursus americanus (assembly GCF_024610735.1). Lineage (NCBI taxonomy): Eukaryota > Metazoa > Chordata > Mammalia > Carnivora > Ursidae > Ursus > Ursus americanus. Next base: position 76,764,430 of record NC_142135.1, read on the forward strand.
CAGCCAATGCCTTAAAATCTCCCTCTCTGTCTCTCTCTTTCTCCACACATATATGTGTGTGTTTCCATACGCATACATAAATATTTATGTTTATGTATATGTATATATGTTTGTGCGCAGCATACAAAGTGGTTGTTTCATGGAGAATCCTAACTGATACAGATTTTGGAACAAAGAGTGGTTTTAGAGGAATAGAACCTTAAGAAGGAGTTTTCTGAATTGGTTTTTGGGTTTCCAGAATTTGTTCTCTCATCTGATTAGATTTAAAGGCACCAGTGATTCTATTTCCAGCATGAAAGAAAACACTAATATAGCTATAGAAATATATAAAATATTAGGACTGGATACTCCTAATCAAAGTGTGACCCATGAGGAAGTATGCTACAATGAAAAGAATTGCATATTTTCCCCAATTTATACAGACAGAATTCTAAGGAATATGTGTGGCAATAGATATTAAAGATATGGAATTAAAAAAAAAAGAATATGGGATAATGGTGGAAAGAACATAAAGCTGAATCGGGCCAAATTTACTGGCATAGCCTCATGAAGCAGAGATTCTGGATTTAATGTTTTACCTTGTGGGGTTAGGAGGGATCTACTAGTTTATTTGGCTGATTGGCTAAAACATGAACCAAAACGTGGCCCACAACAGGAGAGCTGGAAATGCTAGACCTGCCTTGGTTTAATGTAGAGGAAGAGATTCAAAGTCGTAGGGAGATTAGGGTGTCAGAGTGGGTTTATCATGTGAAACCTCCTCACTCACAACTTTTACCATGACTGTGAGGCAAGGATTTGCTATAGGAACCAAACACTGTTGAAGAGCTCTGTGGTCACTTCTGTAGAAGTTACAGTGAGAAGTCCTGCCACTGAACTGGGATCCTTAAATGCAGGGGAGTAATTGGATCCTGGGGTGGCAGGGGCCGAGTGGAAGCACTTAATCACCAAAGATAAAGTGGGTATGGTTACCATAATGGACATCAGAGTTTTCAAAGCAGTAATCAGAATAGTCTGATTCTCAGAAACCTATGACATTGGCAAGTTGATTATGTGTTCCTAAAATTGAAATAGATGGGAAGCTTATTTATTTCTTAACTTGATCTAAAAAAAGGAGAAGAATTCTGGGTCCAGTGAGCAGTCTATCCTGAATCACGAAAACAGTCATCAGTTCCCAAACCTGAACTGGTTTATAGGTCCAGAACCCCATGAATGGAGGAAGGATGGGTTTCTTGGAAAAAAAAAACCCTGGTTAATCTCTCTCCAGCTTTCCTAAAAGGAAAAGGACATAGGGCCTTCCACCAGGGTAACTGTCCACTGAGGAAAAGGAAATAATCAGACTTTTCAGGGACTACTGGATACGAGTTCTCAACTGACATGACACTAATTCCAGGAGATTCAAAACACCACACCGGTCCCTCAGTTAGTGTTGGGGATTCTGAAGGTTAGATGGTAAGTGGAATTTTAACTCAGATGCGTCTCATAGTGAGTTTAGGGGACTCTTGAACCCATCTTGTTATTTCCAGAGCTCCAGAATACGTAATTGAAGTGGACATACTCAGCAACTGGTAGAATCTTCACATTGTTTCTTATTCTGTGGAGTGAGGGCTGTTATGAGAGAGGCCAAGTGGAAGCCCCTAGAATGGTCTCTACTAGGACAAATAGTAAAACAGTACTGCATTTCTGCAGGGATTACATATATTAGTGCCACCATCAAGAACTTCAGGAATACAGAGGTGTAATGATTCCAATTATATTCCCATTTAACTCACCTATTTGGCTAGTGCAGAAAAACAGATGGTCTTGAGAATGACAGTGGATTATCATAAGTTTGGGTGATGACTCCAATTACAGCTGCTGTACCAGATATGGTTTCATTTCTTGAGCAAATTAACACATCCTTTTGTACCTGGTATGTAGCTATTGATCTGACAAACGCATTTCTCCTCAATACTCGTTTATTGCCTCACCAGAAAGAGGCTGCTTTCAGCTGACAAAACCAACAATACACTTTCACTGTCCTACCTCAGGGTGTAGCAACCTCCAGCCATAACTCACAATTTAGACCACAGGGATCTTGATCACCTTCCTTTCCACAAGACATCACATTGGACCTTTGCTTTAATGACATTATGCTGATTGGCCCTAGTGAGCAAAGAGTAGCACTGACTGTAGACTTATTGGTAAGATATATGTGTTAGACTGGGACATAAACCCAACAAAAATTTGTAGATGATCTATCTCTTATAGGGGTCCAGTGGTATGGGACATGTTGAAATATCCCTTCTAAGGTGAAGGGTAAGTTGTATATGGTCCCTCTTACAACCAAAAAAGAGGCACAATGCTCATTGGGCCTCTGGACTTTGCAGGCAATAGTCATCATCTGGGTAAGCTACTACTGCCTACTGCCAATTTACTGAATGATCTGAAGAGCTACCAATTTTAAGTGGGGCCCAGAAAAAGAAAAGGCTCTGCAACATGTCCAGGCTGCTGTCTGTGTAAGCTGATCTGCCCCTTGGGCCATATGATCCAGCAGATCTAAGAGTGCCTGAAGTGTCAGTGGTACATAAGGATGCTGTTTGCAGCATTTGGCAGGTTCCTATAGGTGAATTTCAGTCCAGATCCTAAGGATTCTGGAGCAAAGCCCTGCCATCCTCTGCACTGCATGCATCCTTTTCAGAAATAGCTCTTAGTCTGCTCCAGTGCTTTAGCAGAGACTGAATGCTTGACCATGGGCCACCAATTTATCATGTGACCTGAGATGCTTATCTTGAATTAGGTGTTTTCTAACCCACCAAGCCACATGTATTTTTATATATATGTGGGGACTGAGTACTATATATATATATATATATATATATATATATATATATACACACACACACATATATACATATATACATATATATATATATATATTTGTATATCAGAATATATATATCTCCATGCAACTTACTTGTGCTTTACATACATATATATGTAAAGCACAAGTAAGTTGCACGGAGAAGTAGTTCAAATGCCATTGGCCCTACTTCTGGCCCCATATGCCTTCTCTCTCCCAGCCTGTATCTATGGTCTCATGTGGAGTTCTTTACAGTCAGATGACTGAGGAAGTAAAGAGTCAGGCCTAGTTTAAAGATAATTCTGCACATTGTGCAGGCATCACTTAAAAGTGGGCAGGTGTAGCTCTAAAGCCTCTTTCCAAAATACTGAAGCATAGTGGTGAAGAGAAATAATCTCAATAGTCAGAATTTCAGGCAGTGTACCTGTTTGGTCATTTTGCTCAGAAGGAGATATGGACAGTTATGAGTGTATATGGATTCATGGACAATGGCCAATAATTTGGATGGATGGTCAGGGAGTTGGAGAAAACATGACTGGAAAAATTAGTGACAAGGAAGTCTGGGGAAGACATGGGGAAGATATGGACAAAAAACATAAAAACAGTTGTATCTCATGTGAATGCTCACTACAGGGTAGTTAAGCAGAGGAAGATCTTAATAATCAAGTGAATAGGATGGTCTGTTCTGTGGATACCAATCAGCCATTTTTTCTCCATCTACTCCTGTCATTGTCCAATGGACAGATAAACAAAGTGACATTTGTGGCAGGGATAGAGTATATTCATGGGTCAGCAACATGGACTTCCACTCACCAAGGTCAACCTGGCTACAGTCACTGCACAATATCTAATTTTCCAATAACAGAGATCAATGCTGAATCTAATGTAGCATCATTTCTTGTGATGATTAGCCGGCTACCTGGTAACAATTTGATTACACTGGACTACTTCAATATTAGAATGGGAACTGTTTTGTTCTTCTTGGAGTAAACATTTTGGATACAGACTTGCCTTTCCTGTATGCAATCTTTTTACCAACATTACCATCCATGAACTTTCAGAATGCCTCAACCATTGTCATGGTGTTCCATACAGCACTAGTTTTGATCAAGAAACTCACTTAACAGTGAATGAAGTGAGGAATAGTCCCAAAGTCATGGAATTTACTGGTTTTACCATGTGCCTCAACATCCTGGAACAGGTGGCTTGACAGAACAGTGTAATGGTCTTAAGAAGACTCAATTATAGTGTCAGTTAGCAATATCTTGCAGGACTGGGGTAAGGTTCTCCAGAAGACTGCATATGCTCTGAGTCTGCATCATATACGTGGTGCTCTTTCTCCCATTGCAAGGATTGATGCGTTCAAGAATCAAAAGAGGAAATGGAAGTGGCACCACTCACTATTAACCCGAGTGGCCCACTAGCAAAATGTTTACTTCTTATTCCTGCGAACTTAGGCTCTGGTAGTCTAGAGGTCTTTGTTCCAAAGAGAGAAACACTTCCAGCAGAGATACAATAATTCCATTGAACTAGAAACTAAGACTGCTGCTTAGCCACTTTAGGCTCCTCATGATTGAATCGACAGGCAAAGAAGGAGTTACTTTACCAGCTGGGGTGATTGATTCTGACCTCCAAGGGAAATTGGACTGCTACTCCACAATGAAGTAATGAGGAATATGTGTGGAATACGGGAGGTACCTAGGGCTTCTCTTAGCATTACCATGCCATGTGATTGAAGACAATGGAAAACTACAAAAAAATGAAAAAAAAAAAACGATTAAAACACAACTGCTAATGGGCCAGACCCTTTGCGAATGAAAGTTGGGATCACCCTATGATATAATGAACCATGACCAGCTGAGGTACTTGCTGAGGCAAAGGAATATGCAATGGATAGTGGGAGAAGATAGCTACAAATAATAGCTATAACCATGTTGTTCAGTTACAGAAATGAAGACTGTAATTGTGTATTTCTTCTTCATTTGGTTATGAATATGTTTGTGTGTGTATATCATAGATAGTGTATTATATAATATATTATACATTAATGCATGTATTTAAATATGCATATATGTGCTAGATATGTTTGTGTGTGTATACATATGTTTGTGTATATATATGTATGTGTACATGTGTATATCAATTGTCTTTGCTTTTTTCCCTCTCTTATCCCCATCTCATCTAACATACAATTTATTAATAACATAAACTTTTATATCACAGCATTTAAGTTACAGTATATCAGGGAGGAGAGTGAACATCACTTAAGGACTCTTCATTCCCTTCAGAGGAAATGATTAGTGTATTTTAGGTTGTATGAAGGATAGTTCCATTTTCTTATTTGAGGTATGACTTTAAGGCTTCTATTTGGAGGCTAAGTTGGTTAAGGAGATGTGTTTGGGTGCCAAGGTGACAAGGAGTGGACTGTGATGGTTAGTTTTTGTGTGCCAACTTGGGCAGACCAGTTATTCAACCTGGTACCCAGTTATACAATCAAACACTAATATTAGTGTTGCTGTGGAGGTATTTTGCAGGTATGGCTAATATCTACAATCAGTTGACTTTAAGTAAATGAGATTATTCTAGATAATGTGGGTGGGACTCATGCAAACAATTGAAAGGCCTTGAATGCAAACTCAGGCAATTTCTCTGATAAAGAACACCTGCTTCAAGACTGCAGGACCAATTCTTACATCATTTCCAGGCTTCTAGCCTATCCTTTAGATTTCAGACTTGCCAGCTCCCACAGTAGTGTGAGGCAATTCCTTGATATTAATCTCAGTGTATGTATCCAGATGTATAGGTATTGAACTGGTTCTGTTGTCTGGAGGATCTTGACTGATACAATAGTGAATGCCAGTGAGATTTATGATTTTACTATGCAGAATTATTGTGACAATAACTGACAAAAAGAGCATGTCTCTAAGTATTTCTGAAAATCTGAAAGCACAACTAGTAAGTACCACCAATTTCAATATCATGAGTTTCAAAATATATTATATACCAGATATTCCTAAGTTATACTATAAAAAATATGAGAAAAGCATTTCATTTTGCAGGGTCCATTAACAAAATAACAATATCTTATTGAAAATTTCAAACTTAATCTGTTTCTCCGAAAACAAAAATGCTTTTTTTTTCTAAAGACATATTCATCATCTCCATACTATTTTTTCCTAATCACATCAAAATTTTTAAGCCTTTCTTTGTATAATTGTTTTAAATAAATTGATTTGTATCAAGATATAATGCAAGAACAAATGTGTAATTTCCAAATGCTCTCATATCCATATCCAGAAATAAGGAAAAAAATAGTTTATTGATTTATTAGTATCTAGAATAGTTGCACTAGGAAAAAACAAAGCCTTTATGGAAATTAGTTTCTTAATATGTGATTAGTAGCAGATTTCATAACTTAAAACATGAAGATGAGAATAGCAATGCATAAATAGTTTGGATGAATAATAATAAAATTAATAATGATAAAATTACAGAATCACAATATTAAATGTGACCTACCTCATTTGTGATTCATGTAGATTCCCCATGACCAGTTCAGTGATAAGCCACACTGCATGGAAAAGTCCTAGCCTAAGGAAACCAATTTCTACTAGGGTTACATAAGTGCCCCCAACAAGTGATGAAAGCATGGTCCTTACTCAAGAAAAGAGAAGGTGGAGATGAATATTTCTTGAGGGCTTACAGAGTGTACTACTTAAACGGCGTGGATCAACAGACTTGGCTTCTGTCCAGAGGTCTTGCCTCTTATGGTTCTAGTACCCAGAAATTAACACAAATTATTGTCTTCAACTATGCTGAGAGTAGCACCAATTCCTGTTGATTTAAAGTCATCTTTGTAACCAAAACAGGGAAAGCAAAATTAGACAAATACAGCCAAATTCATGCATGCTGCATATAAAATTTCAAAATGCTTCATTTGGCATGATGCTGATAAAATAAAAAGAATGTACCTAGACAACAGCACACACCCAGAAAAATGTTGAAATGGAAGACTGAGCTGGTAGTTACATACAATAGAATAGAAAACATTGGTACAAAATTATTTTGAACTTAAATTACTTAGAAAATTTCCAGAATGCTTTCCTTAATGAGTGTAAAAAAATTCTTTATAATACTCTGATTACTATGACAGTTCAGTTTACAGAAGGGAAAAATGTTATCTATTCATAGAATTTGCCCTAGGCAAAACTATGAAATATGCAAAATTGATCTTCTATCTTGTGTATCCCAAACTCAAACCCTGCATATACCGTCTCCAGATGCTTTTACATCTTCAGCTGGTGCCTGACTGTTTGCAAATTGATTAATTGGTCCCCCTCAAAATTGGTTAAAAAAATGGGATTGAAAATGACAGCTGCAGTCAGTCACTTGGGTTTTATTTTTAGTGAACGTTTAGTTCATTTAGGACCGTGTGCCTTGAGACAACTACTTATGCATCTTTCATCTCTTTTTTTAGTTGAAGTATAATTTACATAAAGTATCCTATTACTTTCAGGTGTACATCTTAGTGATTTGATATTTTTATATATATGAAATGATCCTCACAATAAATCTAGTTACTATCTGTCACCCTGCAAAGTTACTAAAGTAATATTAACTCTTTACTATGCTGTACATTATATGCTCATGACTTATTTCTTAATAGTTGCAAGTTTGTACCTTTTAATCCCCTTCACCTATTTTGCACACCAACTCTACCTACTCTGGTATCCAACAGTTTCTTTTATTTATGAGTCTGTTTCTGTTTTGTTTTTTCTTTTAGACTCAACATGTAAGTGAAATCATATAATATTTGTCTTTCTCTGTCTGAATTATTTCACTTTGCATAATATGCTGTAGATGTATCTATGTTGTTGTAAATGGCAAGATTCCATTCTTGTTTATGGCTGAGTAGTATTCTATTACATACATACATACATATACATGTGTATCACATATATATATATATATATGTATATCACATATATATATAACACATCTTTTTTATCTGTTTATCAATGTACACTTAGGTGGCTGGCTTCCATACCTTAGCTATTATAAATAATGCTGCAATGGACATAGGGGTGCATGTATCTTTTTTGGATTGATGCTTTTGTTTTCTTTGGATAAATACCCAGAAGTGGAATTTATCGCAGATTTGTAAGATAGTTCTATTTTTAATTTTTGGAGTAATCTGTATACTGTTTTCCACAGTGGCTGCACTAATTTACATTCCCATCAACAAAGTAGGAGGACTCCCTTTTCTCCACATCCTTGACCACACTTGTTATTTTTTTTATCTTTTTGATAATAGTTAATCTCATAGGTGTGAGAGGTATCTCATTCTGGTTTTGTTTTGCAGTTCCCTGATGATTAGTGATATTGAGTACCTTTTCATGTGCCTATTGTCCATTATATGTCTTCTGTAGAAAAATATCTATTCAAGTCCTCTGTCCATTTTTTAATTGGGTTATTTTCTTTTTTCATGTTAAGTTGTGTAAGATCTTTATATATTCTGAACATTAACCCCTTATTAGATGTAGGATTTGCAAATATCTTCTACTATTCAGTAAGTTGCCATTTGTTTTGTTGATTTCCTTCACAGTAAAAAAAAAATATTTGATGTAATCTCATTTGTTTATTTTAGCTTTTTTTGCCCTTGACTGAAGAGATACTGGTAAGAAAAATATTGGTAAGACTGATCTCAAAGAGCTTACTGCCTATGCTTTCTTCCAGGAAGCTTATGGTTTCATGGTCTACATTCAATCTTGAATCCATTTTGAATTTATTTTTGTATATGGTATAAGATAGTGGTCCAATTTCATCCTGCATGGAGCTATTCAGTTATCCTAGCACCATTTATTTCTTCATGCATTTCTCTATGCATTTATTTCACCATATAATTTCTCCATGTTTATTCTTGCTTCCTTTGTCGTAAACGGACCATGTAAGCGTAGGTGTCTTTCTTAGCTCTCTTTTCTGTTCTTTTTTTCTATGTGCCTGTTCTCAAGACAGTTCCATTCTGTTTTGATTACTGTAGCTTTGTAGTGTAGTTTGAAATCAGGGAGCATGATACCTCCAGGTTTGCTCTTCTTTCTCAAGATGGTATTAGTTATTTGGGGCCATTTATGATTCTATCAAATTTTAGGATTTGTGGCTCCATCCAAGTTTTAGGATTCTTTGTTCTAGTTCTTTGAAAAATACCATTGGCATTTTGTCAGGTATTGAACTGAATATGTAGATTGCTTTGGGTAATATGGATATTTTAATATTAACTCTTCCAAACCATGAGCATGATGTCTTTGCATTTGTCATCTTCAATTTCTCTCATCAGTGTCTTCTAGCTTTCAGAGTACAGGTCTTTGACTTCCTTATTAAATTTATTCCTATTCTTTTATTCTTATTTTATTCTTTTTTTTTTAAAGATTTTATTTATTTATGTGACAGAGAGACAGCCAGCGAGAGAGAGAACACAGCAGGCGAGTGAGAGAGGAAGAAGCAGCCTCCCAGCGGAGGAGCCCAATGTGGGACTCGATCCCGGAACGCCAGGATCACGCCCTGAGCCGAAGGCAGACGCTTTAATGACTGCGCTACCCAGGCGCCCCTCTTATTTTATTCTTTTTGATGCAATTGTAAGATACATGCTATCCAGATGGTTTATTACTGATGATGTTAACCGTGATCACCTGACTGAGGTAGCATTAGTTTTTTTCCATTGCACATTTACTACTGTTTCCTTTGTCCATACTCCATGAAGCACACACTTGATAACTTACTGTTAGTGTACAAAGATACAATTGATTTCTGTATGACCTTTTTTGGTGGAGTCTTTAGGATATTCTATATATAGTATCATGCCTCTGCAAATAATGAGTTTGACTTCTTCCTTTCTGGTTTGTATGTCTTTATTGCATACAATAATGTGATTATTTTGAGTAATTGCTGTAGCTAGGACTTCCAATACTATGTTAAATAAAAGTGACATCTTTGTATTGTTCCCGATCTCAAAGGAAATGCTTTTAGCTTTTCACCACTGAGTATGAAGTTAGCCATGGGCTTGTCATATACAGCCATTATTATGTAGAGGTATGTTCCTTTTATACCCACTTGGTTGAGAGTTTTTATCATAAATTGATGTTAAATTTTGTCAAATGCATTTTCTGCATCTATCGAGATGACCAAATGATTTATATCTTTCACTTTGTTTTATGAGGTATATCACACTAATTGTTTTGTGGATGTTGAACCATCCTTGGGTCCCTGGAATAAATACCATTTGATTGTGGTATATGATCCTTTTAATGTATTGTTGAATTTGGTTTGCTAATATTTTGTTGAGAATTTTTGCGTTGATGTTCATCGGGAATACTGTCCTGTAATTTTCTTTCTTTGTGGTATCTTTGGTTTTGGTATCAGGGTAATGCTGGCCTCATAAAATTAGTTTGGAAGCATTCCTTCCTCTTCAAATTTTTTGGAATAATTTGAGAAGAATAGATAATAACTCTTCCTTAAATTTGGTAGAATTCACCTGTGAAGTTGTCTGGTCTTAGACCTTTGTTTTTGGGGAGTTTTAAAATTACAGATTCAATTTTATTACTTGTAATTGATCTATTCAGATTTTCTATTTCTTTGTGATTCAATCTTAGAAGGTTGTATATTTGTGGGGATTTAAACATTTCTTCTAGGTTTTCCAATTTGTTGGCATATAATTGTTTGTAGTAGTCTCTTATGATCTTTTGTATTTCTATGGTGGTCAGTTATAACTTCTACTTCATTTCTGATTTTATTTATTTAGGTCTTCACTATTTTTTTCTTTATGAGTCTGGCTAGAAGTTTATTAATTTTGTCTTTTCTAAGAAACAGCTTTTTGTTTCATTGATCTTTTCTATTGTTTTGTGGTCTCTACTTTATTCATTTCCACTATGATCTTTATTACTTCCTTCCTTCTAATGCTGGGCTTTGGTTGTTCTTTCTTTAGTTCCTTTGGGTGTAAAGTTGTGTTGTTTATTTGGAATTGTCCTTGTTTCTTAAGATAGATCTGATTCACTATGAACTTTCCTCTTAAAATTGCTTTGCTGCATCCCATTAAGTTTAGAAGTTTGTTTTTCCATTATTATTCACATCAAAGTATTTTTTTAATTACTCTTTGATTTCTTCATTGACCAACTATTTGCATAGGAGCATGAAGTTTAGGATCCATGTGAGTGTATATTTTCCAGTTTTCCTCTTGTATTGATTTCTGGTTTCACATAATACTGATTGAAAAAGATGCTTTATGTTATTTCAATCTTGTTCAATAGATTGAGACCTGTTTTGTGGCCTAACATGTGATCTATCCAGAAAAATGCTCCATGTGCACTTGAAAATAATGTGTATTCTACGGTTTTGGATAAAGAATTCCACATACATCTTTTAAGTCCATCTGGTCTAATGTGTCATGTAAGGCTGGTGTTGCCTTACTGATTTTCTGTCTGAATGATCTTTCCATTGATCTAAGTAGGGTGTTAATGCCCCCTACAGTTGTATTACAGTCAATTTCTCCCTTTATATCTGTTAATATTTGCTTTAGATATTTAGGTGATCTTATGTTGGGTGCATAAATAATTACAAATCTTACGTCCAATCTCTTGAATTAGTCATTTTATCATTATTTAATGCATTTCATTGTCTTTCATTACAGTCTCTGTTTTATGGTTTATTTCATCTCATAGAAGTGTTTTTTATAATAATTTTTTATTATGTTATGTTAGTCACCATACAGTATATTCTTAATTTTTGATGTAATGTTCCATGATTCATTATTTTTGTATAACACCCAGTGCACCATGCAATATGTGCCCTCCTTAATACCCATTACCAGCTTACCCCAGTCCCCCACCCCCCTGCCCTCTGAAGCCCTCAGTTTGTTTCCCAGAGTCCATAGTCTCTCATGGTTCATTCCCCCTCCCGTTTACCCCCCCTTCATTCTTCCCTTCCTCCTTCTACCGATCTCCCTGATATTTCTTATGTTCCATAAGTGAGTGAAACCATATGATGATTGTCTTTCTCTGCTTGACTTATTTCACTTAGCATAATCTCCTCCCGTCCTGTCCATGTTGCTGCAAATGTTGGGTAATCGTTCTTTCTAGTCCATTGTATATATGGACCACATTTTCTTAATCCAGTCATCCGTTGAAGGACATCTTGGCTCCTTCCACAATTTAGCTATTGTGGACAATGCTGTTATGAACATTGGGGTGCATATGGCCCTTCTCGTCTCTACATCTGTATCTTTGGAGTACATATCCAGTAGTGCAATTGCTGGATCATAGGGTATCTCAATTTTTAACTTTTTGAGGGACCTCCACACTGTTTCCAAAGTGGCTAAAACAACTTGCATTCCCACCAACAGTGTAAGAGGGATCCCCTTTCTCCACATCCTCTCCAATATTTGTTGTTTCCTGCCTTGTCAATTTTTGCCATTCTAACGGTCGTAAGGTGGTATCTCAAGGTGGTTTTGATTTGAATTTCCCTGATGGCTAATGATTTCGAACATTTCTTCATGTGTCCGATAGCCATTTGTAAGTCTTCATTGGAAAAGTGTCTGTTCATATCTTCTGCCCATTTTTTGATTTGATTATTTGTTTCCCGTGTATTGAGTTTGAGAAGTTCTTTGTAGATCTTGGATACCAGTCTTTTACTGTAGTGTCATTTGCAAATATCTTCTTCCATTCTGTGGGCTGCCTCTTCATTTTGTTGACTGTTTCCTTGGCTATGCAAAAGATTTTTATCTTGATGAAGTCCCACAAGTTCATTTTTTCTTTTGTTTCTCTTGCCTTTGGAGATGTGTCATGAAAAAAGTTGCTGTGGCCGATGTCATAGAGGTTGCAGCCTATGTTCTCCTCTAGGATTTTGATGGAATCCTGTCTCACATTGAGGTCATTCATCCACTTGGAGTTTATCTTTGTGTATGGTGTGAGAGAGTGGTCAAGTTTCATTCTTTTGCATATAGCTGTCCAATTTTCCCAGCACCACTTACTAAAGAGACTGTCTTTTTTCCATTGTATGTTCTTTCCAGTCAAAGATTAGTTGCCCTTGGGGCACCTGGGTGGCACAGCAGTTGGGCGTCTGCCTTCAGCTCAGGGCGTGATCCTGGCATTTGGGATCGAGCCCCACATCAGGCTCCTCCGCTATGAGCCTGCTTCTTCCTCTCCCACTCCCCCTGCTTGTGTTCCCTCTCTAGCTGGCTGTCTCTATCCTGTCGAATAAATAAATAAAATCTTTCAAAAAAAAAAAAAAGATTAGTTGCCCAAAGAGCCGAGGGTCCATTTCTGGGATCTCTATTCTGTTCCATTGTTCTATGTGTCTGTTCTTGTGCCAGTACCATGCTGTCTTGGTGATCACAGCTTTGTAGTATAGCTTGAAATCTGGCAACGTGATGCCCCCAGCTTTGTTTTTCCTTTTCAACAATTCCTTGGCTATTTGGGGCCTTTTCTGGTTCCACACAAATTTAAGGGCTATTTGTTCCAGTTCTTTGAAAAATGCCATTGGTATTTTGATTGGGATGGCATTGAAACTGTAGAAATCTCTGAGTAACATAGACATTTTAACTATGTTTATTCTTCCCATCCATGAGCATGGAATATTTTTATCATCTTTTGTGTCTTCTCCAAAATCTTTCACGAGTGATCTGTAGTTTCTAGAATATAGATCCTTTATGTCTCTGGTTAAGTTAATTCTGATATAATGTATGATTTTTGGTGCTATTGTAAAAGGAATCGATTCCCTGATTTCTCCTTCTTCAGTCTCATTGTTCGTGTATAGAAATGCAACTGATTTCTGAGCATTGATTTTGTATCCCACCACATAACTGAATTGCTCAATAAGTTCTAGTAATTTGGGGGTGGATTCTTTTGGGTTTTCCACATAGAGTATCATGTCATCTGCGAAGAGAGACAGTTTGACTTCTTTGCTGATTTGGATACCTTTTATCCCTTTTTGTTGTCTGATTGCTGTTGCAAGGACTTCTAGTACTATGTTGAATAATAATGGCGAGAGTGGGCATCCTTGTCGTGTTCCTGATCTTAAGGGAAAGGATTTCAGCTTTTCTCTGTTGAGAATGATATTTGCTGTATACTTTTCATAAATGGTATTTATGAAATTGAGGAATGTACCCTCTATCCCTACACTCTGAAGGGTTTTAATGAGGAAACAATGCTGTATTTTGTCAAATGCATTTTCTGCATTAATTGAGAGGATCATATGGTTCTTCACTCTTTTCTTGTTGATATGGTCTATCACATTGATCGACTTGTGAATGTTGAACCACTCTTGCATCCCAGGGATGAATCCCACTTGTTCATAATGGATAACCCTTTTAATATCCTGTTGGATCCTATTAGCTAGGATTTTGCTGAGAATTTTGGCATCCATAACATCAGGGATATCGATCTCTAATTCTCCTTTTTGATAGGGCCTTTGCCTGGTTTGGGGATCAAGGTAATACTGGCCTCATAGAATGAGTTTGTTAATTTCCCTTCTGTTTCTATTCTTTGAAACAGCTTCAGGAGAATAGGTATTATTTCTTCTTTGAATGTTTGGTAGAATTCCTGGGGAATCCGTCAGGCCCTGGACTCTTGTTTTGGGGGAGGTTTTTGATCACTGCTTCAATCTCTTCATAATTAATTGGTCTGTTTAAATAATCACTTTCTTCCTGCTTCAGTCTTGGTAGTTTATAGGTTTCCAGGAATGCATCCATTTCTTCCAGGTTGTTTAATTTATTGGCATAAAGCTGTTGATAAAAGTTTCTAATGATCCTTCCTATTTCATTGGTGTTGGCTGTGACCTCTCCCCTTTCATTCATAATTTTATTAATTTGGTTCCTTTCTCTACTCTTTTGAATAAGTCTGGCCAGTGGCTTATCGCTCTTATTTATTCTTTCAAAGAACCATCTTCTAGTTCTGTTGATCTGCTCTACTGTGCTCCTGGTTTCTACTTCATTGATCTCTGCTCTAATCTTGATCAACTGCTTTCTCATGAGTGGGTTAGGCCTGTTCTTCTGTTCCAGCTCCAGCTTCTTGAGGTAAAAGAATATAAAAACAGCATTTTAGATTTTTCTATTCTTTTGAGTGAGGCTTGGATGGCTATGTATTTTCCCCTTAGGACTGCCTTTGCAGTGTCCCATAGGTTTTGGACCAATGTGTTTTCATTTTCATTGATTTCCAAAAATTGTTTAATCTCCTTCTTAATTACCTGGTTTACCCAATCCTTCTTGAGCAGGATGGTTCTTAGGGTCCAAGTGTTTGAGTTTCTTCCAAACTTTTCCTTGTGATTGAGTTCCAGCTTCAAAGCATTGTGGTCTGAGAATATGCAGGGAATAATCTCAGTCTTTGGTATCGGTTGAGACCTGTTTTGTGACCCAGTATATGGTCTAGTCTGGAGAAAGTTCCATGTGCATTCGAAAAGAATGAGTATTCTGTTGTTCTTGGGTTTAGTGTTCTGTATATATCTATGAGGTCCATCTGGTCCAGTATGTCATTCAAAGCTCTTGTTTCTTTGTTGATTCTCTCCTTAGGTGATATGTCTATTGCTGAGAGCAGAGTGTTGAAGTCCCCTACTATTATATTATTATCTATATGTCTTATTATTCTGGTTAAGAGTTGGCTTGTGTATCTAGCTGCTACCCTGTTGGGGGCATAGATATTTGTAATTGTCATATCCACTTGTTGGATACATCCTTTAAGAATAATATAGTGTTCTTCTCTATCTTTAACTACATTCTTTAGTTTAAAATCTAATCTGTCTAATATGAGAATTGCTACCCCAGCTTTCTTTTGAGGTCCACTTGCATGAATAATGGTTTTCCATCTCTTCACTTTTAGTCTGGATGTATCTTTAGGTTCAAAATGAGTCTCTTGTAGACAGCAAATGGATGGGTTATGTCTTTTTTCCAATCTGCAACCCTGTGGCATTTATGGGAGCATTTAGGCCATTCATATTGACAGTGATTATTGAGAGATATGATTTTAATGATGTCATGATGCCTGTGAAGTCTTTGTTCCTATGGATTGTAAATTTCTGTTCTGTATTATTCTTGGGGTCTTTTTATGTGTATAGAACTCCCCTTGATATCTCCTGTTGGGCTGGCTTGGGGGTGGTTACAAATTCCTTCAATTTCTGCTGATCCTGGAAGCTCCTTATCTCTCCATCAATTCTGAATGACAGCCTTGCTGGATAAAGAATCCTTGGCTGCATGTTCTTTTCAGATAGAGCTTTGAAAATACCCTACCAAACTTTCCTGGCCTGCCAGGTCTCTGTAGACAGGTCTGACATAATTCTGATATTTTTCTCTCTGTACGTAAGGATTTTCTTCCCCTGGCTGCTTTCAATACTGTATCCTTGCATCTAATATTTGCAAATTGCAGTATGACATGATGTGGTGTAGGTCTGTTCTCATTGACCTTGGGAGGGGTCCTCTCTGCCTCTTGGACATGAACACTTGTTTCCTTTGCCAGATTAGGGAAGTTCTCAGGTACAATTTGTTCAAATATCTTTTCTAGACCTCTTTCTTTCTCCACCCCCTCGGGGATGCCGATGATTCTGACATTGGAATGTTTCATTGAGTCAGTAATCTCCCGTATTCTACATTCTTGAGAATGGAGTTTTTTGAGGCAAGTTTCTGCTTTAACTTTCTCTTCTACCATCCCATCCTCCAATTCACTAATTTGTTCTTCTGCCTCATTTACCCTGGCCATCAGAGCATCTACTTTAGACTGCATTTGATTCATAACATTTTTAATGTCTGCCAGATTCTCTCTCATTTCTGCCTTTAGAGATTCTATATTCTAGTTAATATTTTTGTTAATATTTTTTTCAAGCCTACACATCATCTTGACCATTGTTACTCTGAACTCCATTTCTGACCATTTGGTTATATCCATATCCATCATTTCTGTGGCAGAGGCCACAGTCTCTGTCTCCTTTTTTCCTGAGGGTTTCTCCTCCTTGTCATTCTAATGAGGAGAGGTTGCGGGGATGCATAGAGCCCAAATTATTGACCAGGACCCAGGCACTGTGCATTTGTTTTATTGGGACCTTAGGAATGTGGGCTTCTTGATTTTTCAGCCTTCCTTCTGGGGGGAGGGGCCCTCCGCACTGATACTCAGGCAAACCTGTTTGGGTAGTGTTGCTCCATCCCCTGAAAGGGGGCATGGGGATGGGCACAATGTGAACCAATATTTCTGGGCTTTTGTTGTCTGGAGCTTTCCCTGGTGGTTTTCTGTGACTCTTTTGAGAGTCAGAGCAGCAGTGCCATATCATAGCCTCTGTGTCAGAACAGAGAGATCGCAGTCCATTCTCCACTGAGTTCTCCTGGCCACCTTAACTCTGTTTCCATCAGTGCTGCTAAAAACCCCACAGCATCCCAGGTTGTGTGCCCCACAGCCACTCTCCCAGCCCTCGTTTCCAGAGCAGGCATGTCTCTGTCCTTTGTATTTCTAACACTGCCAGCTGCCCCCCTTCCCACATGCACTCCCAAGCTCCTGGTTTCAGTCTGGTTCCAGTGAGTGCTCCAGGGCTCCAGTTTTCACATGCGTGTTCCCAGGCTCACGGTCTCAGTCTGCTTTCTCATGGGTGCCGGTCCGGGAGTCCTGCCTGCTCTCCAGTGTAGGTAGCTACTACTTCCGGGCACCCAAAGCATGGCGGCTCCCTCCCTCTTCTGTTTATCTTCTAATATCTGTGCACGGATTCATGGCTTCCCGCTTTGTACCTCAATACTCAGTGCTGGAGATGTTCATTTATAGAGATCCAGATGTATCTTCCTGCATCTCAGGCTGATTTGGCGGGTGTTCAGGATGGTCTGGTAGATATCCAGCTCGATTTGGGGGACTAGGTGAAAAAAGGGTCCCCTTCTCCTCTGCCGTCTTTTCTCTTCCAGTCTGATAGAAGTATTGTTACTCTAGCTTGTGTTTCATTTCCATTTACCTGAAATACCTTTTTTCCATCCCTTTGCTTTCAGTTTGTCTTTAGATCTGAAGTAAGTCTCTTGTAGACAGCATATAGGTGGGTCTTGTTTTTTACCCCTTTGTTAATTTTTTATTATTTCAGTGAAAATCTTCTTGATGGAAATCATATTGACAGGATTTTAAAATCCTTTGGTAATAACCTGTCATTCTAATAGATATATTTCATTACAGTACAATTTGGTAAACTCTGGTGACCAGTAATTTTCTAGATAGTTAAGACTCAGGGAATTTCCTGCAGATTATACATCTAGAGCACAAAATTTGTCCTGAGGGGTTGATAGTTATGATGAAATTAGTTATATTAATTAGGTCCTGTGTACAAAGAGCTCGATTTTTTTTAATAGGAGAAAAAAATAACTTCATCTTTGGAAGCTTTAAGCGCTTAATTATTGTTATTTTCCTTTTAAAGGCAAAGAGAACAATCATGCCCATCAAAAAGGGTTTTATATAGGGGGTTTTAGGCTCCTTCTTAAAAAACTAAGCCAAGAAGTAAAAGCTCTAGAGCTGGCATTTTTAAAAATTAGCAGTTAGTACAGTTACCTTGGAAATAAAGGCCAAAACTTCTGTCTTTACATTTCCACTGTTTTTATCTTATGATTGTTATTCCAGAAATTCTAATGTAATGAGAAACAGTTCAGAGCTCCAGTATCAGATTTTTGCTAAGTATTTTCCAATTATCACCAAGGACAGTTTTCATCTGATTGCCTATCAGAACTCAGAAAAAAAGTCTCAAAACAATGCAAAAAGGTGATAAAACCATCAGGTTTCTTTACACTTGTACATATTCCTAAATATTGCCCTATCACCTTCATTATCATGCGTATGCTTGGAGAAGGCCCAAAGGCAATTTTATTGTTGTTATTGTTTTTAACTTGTGCTGCAAACATTAAAGGATATTTCCAGTGTGTTATTGTTTGCTGTAAATTCTCAAAGATTCTCATGGAAGAGTGAACCCGATATAAAGGCGTGATCATTGGATTTTTATACAATAGAAGACATCCTGTTTTTAATTTTTAAACTGTTAGCCCATTTTATTTCTTTGAACTGAACTGAAGTGGAAACCAAAGACAAATAATGACTTTTTAATGATAGCTCTGTAAGTGATGATTGTTTTTTTTTTTTTTAATCCATTTAATTACGCTGTGTCTTTTTACTGGAACATTTAGTCCATTTATATTTAAAGTAATTATTAATACAGATGTACTTATTCCATTCTGTTAATTGTTTTCTGTTTTTGTAGTTTTCTCTATTCCCTTTCTGTTCTGTTGTTTCTTCCATTGTGCCTTGATGGTATTTTTATTGTTATGTTTAGGTTCCTTTCTTTCTATTTTATCTATTGCACATTTTTGTTTTGTGGTTACCATGAGGTTAATATGTATACTGACATATATTTAGCAGTCTATTTTAAGTTGATAGTTGCTTAAGTTTGAATGTATTAAAAAAGCACTGCATTTTTACTCCACCCGCTAGGTTTTGTTTCTGACATCACATTTTACATCTTTTTATTTTGTGTAGTGATAGTTGATTTTACTGTCTTTTGTCTCTTGACATTCATACTAGTTTTTAAGTGTCTGATCCACTACCTTTACTATATATTTGCCACTATTGTTGAGATTTTTTCCTTCACATATTTTTATATTTCTAGTTATGGTCTTTTCTTTTCTGTGTAAAGAAAAACCTCTAACATTTCTTGTAAGGTCAGTTCAGTAGCTATTAACTCCTTCAGTTTTTACTTGTCTAAGAAACTCTTTATCTCTTTCTGAACCAATTCTGAATGATAACCTTGCCAGATAGAGTAAACTTGCTTGTGAGTTTTCACCTTTCAGCACTTTGAATATATCATGGTACTCTTTTCTAGCCTGCAAAATTTCTGCTGACAAATTAGCTGATATTTTTACAGAGTTTTCCTTGCATGTGACTTCTTTTTTTTCTCTTTAAGATTCCTGCTTTATCTTACGGATATTTTAAATATAGTATGTCTTGATCTGAATCTCTTTTGATTTATCTTGTTTGGGACTCTGCAATTTCTAGACCTGGATGTTTGTTTCCTTCCCCAGGTTAGAGAAGTTTTCAGCTATTATTTCTTCACATAAATTTTCTGCCCCTTTTTCTCTCTCTTCTGCTTCTGAGACCTCTATAATATAGATGTTAGTATGCTTGATGTTGTTCCTGAGGTCCCACAAGCTATCTTCATTTTTAAAAATTCTTTTTACTTGCAGGCTGCACCAGGGCCACCTCAGAAGGACAACTGGGTTGAGCCCAGGGTGGGATAGGTTCTGGAGCACACTGTGCCAGTGCTTTCTTGGTGGGATGGCTAGAGCTGGGGTGGGTGCAGGTAGGGAAGGCATTTGGTATGCCATGCAAGGGCTACCTTGTTGGGGGTGGAGGGTGAGGACAGCTGGAGTTGGAATAGGCCAGGGGCCTAGGGAACACTGAGGTGGCCCTATCAGGCCAGCTAGAATGCCTAGACCCTGATTCTGCCTGCACTATCAAAGTAGAGGGGAAGGACATAAAAAATGGTACTCACTGGTGCCTCCACCTTGCAAAGAGTTCTAGCAGTTCCTTGTTTGCTGGATGTTTTAAGGTTAGTAAATGAATTTCCTTTACTTATAGTCCTGTTGCCCTTTAAACCACTGTTTTCTCATTGTACCCCAAAGCAGGTGAGTCTATGTGCAGGCTACTCAGTGGTATCCCTCCCTACTGTAGGTTGCTGCATTGAGGGTGATGTTCTTATCATCACTGAGTCTCTACCTCTCCCACCCTTCTCTATATGGTCTTTCTGTCATTTGTTGTGCAGAAGCTGTTCAGTAATCCCTCAGTTCTTCAGGCAGAATTGTTCTATATGTAGGTGTAGATTCACTGTGTCCATGAAAGGAGGCAAGTTCAGGATCTTCCTAAGCCACCATTTGGACTACACCTTCTTTCGCTTTTCTATATTGCTTAGGATACTGGTAGGTTACTTAAAAAAAAAAAATGCCAACACGATAATGGCTTAAATAGGATAGCAGCTTGTTTTTCTCTCCTATAAGGTCCAAGCTTAATAATCCAGAGGTGATTTCAAAGTGTCTGAAACCCACTCTTTCCATCTTATTTCCCTGTTATCTTTATCATACGTGGTCTGAGAGAAATCACCTCTTGTTTCTTTGTCCAAATGTGTGCCAGGGCAGAAAATGGGAATTGAATACATCAAGTCCATTCACATTTCATTCTTCACATCACAAGATAACCACATTGAGACCAGCCACATTGAGACTGTGGGATGTGGTGTTGAAGGGGGCAGCCCTGTGATAGGCTAAAATGTGTATCACAGATGACAAGAGAGGCCAACCTCAGACCAGGCCACACCTAATGTAAGAACTTCCTTTTCCCAGTGTGGCTCCTGTCACTTATAACATTCATCTCTATTCCTTTAGAAAGAATGCTCCTTTCAAGATCATTGTTATAGGCTCAGAGACTACTGAAGAATTTTTATGTACTTTTTAGCATTTTAAAACTATTTTCCCCAAAACATTGTATCAGTTTTGGCCAGTTATGCTTACTCTCTTTGTTTGCAAAATTGTTAAGAATTTTTGAAATCTCTGAGGGAACTTTCAAAATCAATTTTTTAAAAAAGTAAAATAACTCCAATCTCCTATTGATGTTTGATAATTTATGTGGACTTAAAATTTCCACATTGATTTTACAACTCTTATATGCATATTTGTCAGTTATGTCAATTCCTTAAGTGATTTTAATTTTTATGCTAAACTCATTTTCATCCATTCAATTTGGCTAGATTTTTTTATACTTTTAAGTGAATATTTAGTTTAAATTATGCAATTTTGGTAATACTCTTTTAAAAAAAGAAAGTCATTTTTGACATCTGATACTTCACTTAAAGGAAGAGAAGAAATTCTGGAAATTCATCAATACATTGCCAGACAAACACTGCAAGGCCTAGTGAATTAGAAATACAGCAAATAATATATTGAAAGAGATGCATGCTTATGAGTCTTCCAAAAAGCTGAAGAATGCCCTATTTTGCACAAAGTGTCTCCTCCGTTTTCTTGAATTTGGTGGAATCTTAAAAAGCCAAACACATAAAAACAGAGTGAAAAGGTGGTTACCAGTGGTTGGTGGATGGGGGAAATAGGAGAGACACTGTTTAAGGGTACAAACCTGCAATAAGTAGATAAATAAGTCCTGAAAATCTATTGCTTATTATAGTAAATATCAACAGCAATATTGTATTATAATCACTAGCTAAGAGATTAGGTCTTTATTCTCACAACAACAGCAAAAAAGATAATTATGCAAAGTGGTAGAGGTGCTAACTAATTTTACAATGGTCATTATGTTACAATGTAAAAATATATCAATCGATACGTTACACCTTAAACTTATAAAATGTTGTGTCAAATATATTTCAATAAAAAATCATTTAAAAACTATCTCTTACTCCAAATCCATAAAATTGATAAAATACTTGAAATTATGTACAAAGTTAAAAAACCTTCCCATTATGCACAGAAATGAATCAAGAAATTATATATATATAATTATATATATAAATTATATATCTATATATATATACACATTTGATTAATTTCTTCCTTTTTTCCCCGAAGTTTTTATTGATGAAGATGCTGGTTTCTCAGTTCCTAGGTTTGATCATTTTAAAACTTCAAACTCATTATATCAAATCCCTAGTTCATTTCCTCTTTATATCCTCCATATACAAACCTCCAGAATTCCCAAGAGGCATCTCCTATAAATGTGGTTATTTTATGCCTATGACTCAGGAAGCTGACATTTCATGCCACTTGTCTTAATGTGATCATGGGGTTCATGGTGTCTGACCAGCAGGGAGTCCCCAGGGCAGGTCTGTTTCCTTCACAATTTATGTAATTGTTTGGCACAAAGGGTGGCTCATTCCAGAGTACCCTTCATATCTGCAGAAAGATTAGGGCACTAAGATCTCTACAGATTCAAAGTCTTAACACCATCTCTTATGGTGAGATTTTCAAGGTATGGTGACATATCTACTCTGGAATTAATTATTTTGTTGCTGTTTCCAAAACCTTTCCTCCACATGAGCATGTCTATACAGTACATGTGTCACCATCTCTATTTTCATCTTCGGTAGTTCTGGATAGAAGTTTCAGTTTTGAGGCATGAGATTTTTACCCTTTCAAAGGTAAATACTAAATGTATACGTAAAGAATACAGAAAAAAATGATCAACATATGTAACTTACAAGAGAAGGTGAAAATGAATAGAGTTATAGGGTAAGGTAATGTTTTTAAGCCCATGGGGAAGCACTAATATATATGTGTATTGATAAAACAGATTAAAATGAAGCCCTGGGATACACGGAGGCAGGTAAAAACAAGTATCTAAGTTAATGAGGATCCAGAAAGAAGACAAGCGCAGTGTGGAAAACAACAGAAGGCATTCAGGAAGCACACTATATTGACCATGGCACTTACTTACTGAATAATGTATTTAAAAGGTCCAATTCTCAATATCCTTTTCTTTCCAATGAGGAATCCAGTCCCTCTACTCAGGGATGATGTAAGTTCAAATGAAATACAGTGTGTGTAAGTACTTTGAAAAACTTATAAATTATTATAATTAAGTCAGTCAATAGCATTATTACTGAAAAAAAAAAAAAGCATTATTACTGCTGCAAGGAAAACTCAGGAGATGATATAGGAAAGTACTTTACCCATTCTAAGACATGCAAACACCCAAAACTCAACAGCAAGAATGAGTCTCAATTTTTAGTAATTGCCAGTTTTGTTTTAAATATGAAGTGAAGGGTGTATATGATGTACAGAGACATAGTAACACAGAATTCCAATTGTTCATTGTAGCACAGGAGGGTAGGTCAATAAACCCATCCTGGTTCCCTTTAAATGGGGATAATATCCCCAAACAAGTGCATGTCAGATTTGAGGTTGGCACCACTCCCTGTGATTAAACCCAAACTTCTCCCTTTCCTTGCTCCTGTTCTGGACTATTTGCTCTCACTTTTGATTGATTATGATTATAACTATGATTATTTAGCATTCACTGTCATATACTGTCACTGTCATCTCCCTTCCTTTTAGTCTCTTATTTAGTCCCTCTCATTCACTCAACTTCACTTGCCTCCTCAACAAGTTATATTTGTTTCATGCACAAACTCTTGACTCTATAAAATTCTGGGCCTTGTCACCCAGGCTGTCCTGTGACCAACTCATTACCCCAGCATCTGCCAGGTTAGCACAGCAGGCAGGCCCACCCCGTAGTCCACTCTGCCAGCCACATGCTTGAAGTGGATCTGATGACATTAAAGATTCAAGGCTTTATGCCCACAGAGGTCAGCAATTAGTACAGCATATTTTATCACCAGCATGAAATGTATTTCAGAAATGATTTAGTTTTAGAACACATCATTTTGCCCTACATTTTCAAGTATCCTCTACAGGAGAGATCTCTGATAACAAAACAAGCACCAGATATGGCCTGTAGACAGATTTTGTTTGTGTATCAAATTTTCACTCTGGCAAGACAATTCCCTCTTCAATTAATTGATCACAAGTTGCTTCTATCTAGAATACATTACACCTTCACTTGTTCATTTATCTCCCCGGGCCTGAGGTATTTGAGCTTATGAACTTTGCTCTTCACAATGAAAACACTTTCATTTATGTAAAAAAAAAATTTTTTTCCAACCTAAAACCATTCTCCACCTGCTAAGAGAAAGACAAAACCAACTAGGGAATTGTATTTATTTATTCAGCCATGGAATGATGTGTTCCATCTAAATGCTATGCAGAAATTCAGTATGAAAAATGCATAAGTGCTAAACAGTTACTATTGATATGGGCAGGAGAGTTGGCTCAGATTTTCAGGCTTGCTTACTTTCCCACAGAAAATTAGGCCATTTTTCTCAAACCCTGGCACTCTGGAGGGCATAGTTTGAGGACTTCTGCATTAGGCAATTCTTACAGTCCTTACCACTCTTATGACTTGGGTATGCGGTCTGAAGCAAGGCCTGACACAGTAGCCAGAAAATCATGACTGTTTCCCATGCCTTATTGCAATGACACTGTCTGTATGAAAATGGACCTTGCATTACAACCTAAACAAAAGATAGTGGACATTTTTCCAAAGCAGACATCCAAATGGCCAACAAGTACATGAAAATCACCTCACACCTGTTAGAACAACTCTCATCAAAAAAACTCAAGAGATAACAAGTGTTGGTGAACATGTGGAGAAAAGATAACCACTGTGCAATATTGGTTATTCACTGTTGGTTATGAATGCAGATTGGCTCAGGCTCTATGGAAAACAGTATGGAGGTACTTCAAAAAATTAAACTTAGATCTACTTTATGATCCATAAATTTCACTTCTAGATATATATCAAAATGAAATGAAAATAAGAATTTGAGGAAATATAAGCCCTTCCATGTTTATTACAACATTATTCACAACAGTCAATATATGGAAACAGTCTAAGTGCTCATCAGTGAATAAATGGATAAAGAAAATGTGGTATATATACATAATACACGATATAATATAATTCAACCATGAAAAAGAAGACCATCCTACCATTTGTGACAACCTAGGATGGACCTTGAGGAAATTATGCTGAGTGAGATAAATCAGAGAAAGACAAATAGTACTATAATCACTCCATTCCAAATATGGAATCTAAAAAGCCAATTCATGCAAACAGAGATTAAAATGTTGTTTACCAGGGGTTGGGCACTAGAGGAATAAAACACATGTGGTTTAAGGGCACAAATTTGCAGTAAGTAGTAAATAAGTCCTAGAGATATGGTGCAGAGCATAGTGATTATAGATAGCAATACTATACTATAATCTTCAAACTTGCTAAGAGACTAGAACATAATTATTCTAACCACTAAAAGAAATAGTAATTATGTAATGTGAGAAAGGTACTAATTACTGTTATAGTGGGAATTATATTACAATATTAAATGTATCAAATCAACATGCTTTACACGTTAAATATACACAATGTTATGTGCCATACACATTTCAATAAAACAACAAAAATCAAAAGTTACTCAACCACACAAAATAGTAATAATCCACTGAAGAATAGGAGTGAAATTGAATAAATTTGAAAGACCTGGCATAATTTTGCTAGACAGAATTTAATTACTTATTACAATCTTTTCCCATGATTCCCAAAATAACAACTCATATTTTGACTAGTTGAATGTTCAGATATTGAGGGGAAATTTTTATCACTACGCCATTTCAAAAATATGACCAAATTTTTCTATAGCAAGGAAAATACTTTCATTAGAATAGTTTTAACATCTAGCCCTTAGTTTTAACAATAATGATGTTTGACAGACATTTGATTTATCTTTTCTCTTTATGACTATTAAACGGAATCTTGTTATGAATTTAAAGAGGGGAATACAATAATATTAATGGCTCTCATTGAAAAGTCAGGGACTGACATAAATTGGAAAAAATGTTCTATCATTTTTTAAAAAGACAAAACTTCAAAAAATATGAAATCTTCATTCATTATGTAGCCTGAGGGAGTAATTGAGTTGTATCTCAAAGATGCAATTTAAAATTTATTATGTAAAGGAATCACCAAGGGATTCTGTTAACATGCAGATTTTAATTCGGTACATCTCTGGTGGGAGGTCAGGCTCCCAGGAGATGGCCAAAGCCCTGTTGGTTCTCTTATTAGAATGGAAACAGATTATCAATCCGGTCCAAATTAATATATGATTTTAGTAGAAAATGGAGAAGTCTCAGGTACCTAAAAGGTGGTCCAAAATATGACAGAATAGCATTGGCAACTTCCTTTCACAGAATCCTTCACCATCAAAATAGGTCTTCTCAGAAGCCATATATTTTAACACAAATCCTTAGCTATCATGATTCGTAGCAGAGAACACATGTATTCAGCTCAATTTTATAAGAAAGAACGTTATTATTTATTGATATTATTGAAAGATGCAGGATAAAATGTTTAAAATATGAAAGAATGATTGTCTGGTGGTAATAATTACAACAGATCACTTCCGGAAACAAGATTATTATTAATATTCAAGGCTCTTAAATATCATCTTACTTTATGAAATCATCAAGTATCAAGTTAGATTGAAAGATAAAAAAATTTTGAAAGTAATCACAGCCTTGACAATCATTTTACTATAACTTCCTCTTTATATTATTGAGGAAAGGGAAGGCCCTTTGGAATTGGAAAACTCTGAAAATAATACACATTTTCTAAGATCCTTCAGTTTTGTCCACAAATTTAAAATACAATTCAATATTTTAGGTGGGCTATTCTTCCCATTGTAGCTTAAATATTTGCAGAAGCACAGTGATTAGTTTAGTGTGAAATAGAAGACACATGTCACATTTGTAACTGGAAAGACAAAGCATAAACAACATTAGAAATGATATATTAACTTTGTAGTAAAGGAAATCAAGGTTTGAATTCAGGCCACTCACTTGCTAGCTATAAGAAACTGTCAAATGTTTGAAATTCTCTAAATCTTAGTTTCTTCCACTATAACTTTCAAGTGATAATTATCACTGGCAAGTGTAAGTGGAAAGAGTTCAGTTAGATAGCACATATAAAGAGATTTCTAGAGTACCCATACATAGTAGACAGTCAATATTGCTAATGTTTTACAGAGTAACAAATACAAATAAAAGTATGTCACATTTCTGCTTAGATTAACTCCCAAACAGCATAAACAGGAATATATCACTGTGCACTGGACTTGAGAAGATTCATGAATAAAGTCAAGTTTCTGGACACTGAAAAGTAAAGAAGACTTACCCTTGGTCTCACCTAAGGAAAAAAAAAGTTGACACAAGAGCTTACAGCTGAGATGACAAAAACAAAATGGCAAAACAGTGTTTTCTACCATCTTCTCCCCAAAAACCAAGTTTAACAATCACTCACAGATAAGCATACCTATGTGGAAATCTGGGAGTTCAGTGAAGAAGTTCCAACAAACTGTTGGAGGAAGAAAGGATCTAAGATTGGACACATCAAAGAGGGTAAGGGGAAGAGTTTTACTTTATTCACATCATATCTCCCCCAAGGCAGAACAGCGTAGTGCCAAAAAACCTTCTCAGCTCATAATTTCTTCCACAGAGAAAAGTCAGTGTTTGAATGATTTCCTGACTTCCCTAGCTGTGCAGAACACTGCCAAAGAGTCTCACCCCACTCAGAATACTGAGGTAAGCTGTATAACTGGTGAAGCAGGGGCTGGGAAAACACAGCCAGTGCTCTCATGGATCCTACTAACCACTTTGCAGACTTATCAGGATGCTCACCAATAAACCACTGAAGTCACTTCTAATGTGGGTCTCCCCAAATGGCCTGTGGGTGCCCAATGGCCTGTGCAATTCACTAACACATCCTTATACCTTATAGCTGATTCCCCTTGCACGCCTCTGAGGGGCAGTGAGTGCAAGCCTTTGTAGATAGCTAGTGGGTACATATAGAAAGCCATCTCAACTCTGAAATTAGGAGAAAGTACACAAAATGGAGCTTTCAGCACTACTACATGGAAAGTGAACAGAAGGCTTCTGGCACCTGGCCTGACTTTCAAGGAGTGAGAGACGGCATACAATTTTTTTTTAGTTTTTTTTTTTAAGATTTTATTTATTTATTTCAGAAAGAGACAGAAAGAACACGAGAGGGGGGAGAGGCAGAAGGAGAGGGAGAGGGACAAGCAGACTTCTTGCTGAGTAGAGTTCCCTGA
The DNA here is from genome assembly GCF_024610735.1 of Ursus americanus. Lineage (NCBI taxonomy): Eukaryota > Metazoa > Chordata > Mammalia > Carnivora > Ursidae > Ursus > Ursus americanus. The sequence goes on from NC_142135.1 coordinate 76,793,027, forward strand.
TGTGGGACTCAATCCTAGGACCCTGAGATCATGACCTGAGCCAAAGTCAGACACATAACCAAATGAACCACCAGGCACCCTGAGAAGGGAAGCAATCTTAAGAATTTCCCCACAAGAGGGAACAAGAAGTGTGGAGCATGTTTATCCATAGAAACGGTCTAAGAAAGCCTCAGTATCCCTGGCAGGGCTGACAAGGTTTTTCTTTTCTAAAGTCAGTCTCTACTGATTGCTGATGGTAACTGCTTCTTCAAAAGTGAAGATAAATGCAAAACTTTAAGGAACATAAGAAATCAAGGACACATGAAACTACCAAAGAAAATCAGTAATTTCCCAGTAACGAATTCAAAAGATATGGAGATATGCAACTTACATGATAAATAATTAAAAACAGTTGCTTTAAGGAAAATCAATGAGCTATAAAGAAAGCGAAACACACACAGAAAGATAATTCAGTGAAATCAAGAAAACAATACATAAACAAAATAAGGAGTTTAACAGATATAGAAATCATAAAAAGAATCAAACAGAAATTCTAGAACTGAAGAATACAATAAATGAATTGAAAAATGCAATAGAGAGCATCAACAGCATATTTGATAAAGCAGAAGAAAATCTGTGAAGTCAAAGACAAGTCATTCGGTAACATTCAAAGAAGAACAAAGAAAAAAAATGAAAAAGAGTTAAGAATGCCTGTGTGAATCAAAGGATACCAAAAAAAGACAAAAAAAAAAAAAAAAAAAAACCAAAAAAACCCTCAAAAACCAAACCAAACAAACAAAAAACTCCTCATTATAGGACGCCCAGAAGGAGATGAGAGGAAGAAAGGCACAAAAAAGTTATTTAGAGAAATAATGGCTGAGAACTTCCCAAAGCTGGGGAGCAAGTTTATGAAGCTCATAAGTCCCTAGAAAGACTCAACCCAAAATGATCTTATTAAAGACATATTATAAAAATGTCTAAAATATAAAACCAAAAAAGAATTTTAAAAGCAGCAAGAAAAAAAAATAATCCTAAATATAAGGCAATAGTTATAAGGCTATCAGTGGGTTTTGCAGCAGAAACCTTATAAGCCAAAAGAGAGTGAGACGGTATTTTTAAAGTGCTCCAAAAAAAAAAAAATACTCTTGTTTCTCTTCAGACCAAATAAATCTTTCACCTTTTACTAAAGTACTGAAAATAAATAAATAAATAAATAAATAAATAAATAAACCCTGCCAACCAAGAATAGTTTACCTGATAAAGTTATCCTTCAGAAATGAATGAGAAATAAAACTTTCCCAGACAAACAAAAGCTGAGGGAGTTCATCACCACTAAACTGCCTTATGAGAATTGTTAAAAAAATTATCCTTCAAGCTTAAGTGAAATGATACTAATTAGTAACATGAAAATATAAAACACAATGACAAGTTTAAGTATATAGTCAAATTCATAATACTCTAATATGATAATGTGCAAATCACTTACCTCTACTATAAGGGTCAAGGGACAAAAGTATTAGAAACTAACTGTACAGACAATTTTGTTAATGAATACATAATATTAAAAGATGTAAATTGTGACATCAAACACATAGTATGTGGGAAGGAAGAGTAAAAGAATAAAGTATTCACATAACCAAAATTAAGTTGTGATCACCTTAAAATAACTATAAGATGTTTTATGTTAGCCTCATGGAAGCCACACAGCAAAACCTATAGTGCAAAGCAAAAGGTAAAAAGAATGGAATCAAAACAAATGACTGGAAAATCATCAATTCACAAAGGAAAGCAGCAAGAGAGGGAAAAAGAAACAAAGAAACAAAACAGACAGAAAACAATAAAATGGCAACAGTAAGTCCTTACCTATCAAAAATTACTTTAAATATAAATGGGCAAAAAAGAGGCATAGAGTGCCCAGATGGATTAAGACCAAAAAGACCCAACTACCTTCAAGAGAACCACTTCAACTTCAAGAGCACACACAGGCTCAAGGTGAAGGGATGAAAATGATATTCAATGTAAATGGAACCCAAAAGAGAGCAGGAATAGATACAATTGTTCCAGACAAAATAGACTTTAACTCAAAAACTGTAATAAGAGACACATAAAGTTATTATATAATGATAGCTAGGTCAACTCATCAAGAGGACATATTAATTATAAATATAAATGCACCCAATATTGGAATACCAAAATATATAAAGTAAAAGTAAAGAAATCATTAAATTAAAATATATTTTGGACTGATGGGAACAAATTGGTACTAAAGACCCAACAAATTCTTGCTATGCCAGAATATAATATGGTGTTTTAATTTTTTCAAAAATTCTGGAAATCAGGGTGCCTGGGTGGCTTAGTTGGTTAACTGACCAACACTTGATTTCAGCTCAGGTCTTAATCACAGGGTCATGAGTTCAAGCACTGCTTTGGGCTGCATGCTGGGCATGGAACCTACAAAAAGAAGAAGAAGAAGAAAGAAGAAAGAAGAAAGAAGAAGAAGAAGAAGAAGAGAAAGGAAGAAAGAAAGAAAGAAAAAAAGAAAGAAAGAAAGAAAGAAAGAAAAAGAAAGAAAAGAAAGAAAGAAAGAAAGAAAGAAAGAAAGAAAGAAAGAAAGAAAGAAAGAAAGAAAAATGAAATTCTGGAAATCTAAAGTCAAATCTCAATATATAGATTTTGACATTTACTTTATATTTCAAAGACGATGAATAAACAAAAAAACATATTTTTGAGACAGATACAGTTTATGGAAACACATATATGAAATAGCAATGTTAAGAAGAAAATAATTTAGTTTTATAAATAGATTTTCAAAGTCATTTGTAAAAACGTAATCCCAATCTTACTAAAAATTTTATATCATTAGAATCAGCATTTATTTCATATTTCCAAATATCATAATTAAAAATTAAAAATATGAATAATGACAAGAGACTACTGTGAATGCCAAAAATTGCCAAAAATTGGACAACCTAGAAAAATGGATAAATTCTTAGGAATGTGTAATCCATCAACACTGAAACATGAAGAAAAAGAAAATCTGAACAGATCAGTAATGAGTAAAGAGATTGAATCAGTAATCGAAAATATCAAAACAAATAAAAGTGCAAGACCTGGATGGCTTTACTTGTGAATGCTACTATACATTTAAAGAAGAATAAACAGTAAGTTTTCTTAAACTCTTCCAAAAACTTAAAAAGGAAAGAACTCTTCCAAATTCATTTTATAAGATCAATACTACCCTCATATCAAAGCCAGACAAGAACAGCACAAGTAAAAAAAAAAAAAAGAGAGAGAGAGAGAGAGATCAATAGCCCTAATAAACATAGATGCAAAAATCTTCAACAAACTGAATATAGAAGGAGTGTATATGATAAGTCTAAAGGTAACATTATATTCATATTGAAAAGCTGAAAGCTTTACCTTTATGATGAGGAGTTAGACAAGGATACCCACTCCTGTCATTTCTATTCAACATAAAAGTAAAGTTATAGCCAGATCAATTAAGCAAGAAAAATAAATTTAAAAGATCCAAATCCGAAAGGAAGAAATAAAATTGTCTCTCTTTGCAGATGACATGATCTTATATAATGAAAACTCCAACGACTCCACCCAAAATGTGTTGGAACTAATAAATAGACTCAATTGTAGAAAACAAAATCAACACACAAACATCAATTGTGTTTCTATGCATTAACAATAAACTATCAGAAAGAGAAATTAAGAAAGCAATCCCATTTACAATAGTATCAAATAGAATAAAATAATAATAAATTTAACCAAGGAGGTAAAAAACCTAATACTGAAAATTATAAGACATGATGAAAGAAATTGAGGAAAGCATAAATAAAAGGGAAAATATCCCTGTTCATGGATTGAAAGAATCAATACTATTAAAATTCACAGTACTCAAAATGATCTACAGATTCAATGCAATCTCTATCAAAATTCCAATGGCATTCTCCACAGAAACAGAAAAAAAGAATCCTAAAATATATGGAGGCACAAAAGATCCCTAATAGCCAAAGCAGTCTTGAGAAAGAACAAAACTTGAAGCATCACATTTCTTGATTTCAAACTCTACAACAAAGCCATAGTAATAGCATTACTGGCATTAAAACAGATATATAGACCACTGGAACAAAAAAGAGATCCCAGCCATAAATTCATGCATAGATGGTCTACTAATCTTTGACAAAGTCTCCAAGAATACACAATGGGGGAAAGATAGTCTTTTTAATAAAAAATATCCACATGCAAAATAATGAAATTGGACCCTTGTCTTATACCAGTCTCAATTAACTTGAAATGAATTAAATATTTAAAAGACCAGAAACTACAAAACTCTTAGAAGAAAACGTGGAAAGTAAGTTCTTTGACATTGGTCCTGCCAATGATCTTTCAGATATGACATCAAAAGCACAGGAAACAAAATCAAAAATAACCAAGTTGGACTACATGAAACTAAAAAGTGTCTGCATAGCAAAGAAAATAATTAACAAAAAACCCACAGAATTGGAGAAAATATTTGCATAGCATACAACTGATAAGGGGTTAGTATCCAAAATATATAAGGAACTTATTTATAGCTCAGTAGCAAAAATCATCATCTTTAGTAGGCATTTTTAAAAGAAGACATACAAATGGCCAACAGGTACAAGAAAAGGTGTTCAGCATCAGTACTAATTGCAAAATGCAAATAAAAACCACAATGAGATATCACCTCATATCTCTTAGGATGACTTTTATAAAAAAAAAATAGCAAGCATTAGAATGTGAAGAATAGGGAACTCTTGTACACTGTTGGTGGGAAAGTATTTCATACATTATGGCAATTCCTCAAAAAATAAAAGTAGAGCTACCATATGACCCAATAATCCCACTCCTGGATATATATATATATATATGAAATCAAAGCGATATCTGTACTCTAATGTTTATTGAAACATTATTTGTAATAGCCAGGATGTGGGAACAATGTAACTTCTATTGATACATGAATGGGTAAAGAAAATGTTGTTTGTGTACACACACACACACAGACACACACAGAGGAATATTATTCTGCCATAAGAAAGAAGGAAATCCTGCTATTTGTGACAACATGGATAAACCTACAGAATTTTATGCTAAGTGAAGTTAGCCAGCAAGAGAAAAACATATACTGTATGATTTCACTTATATGTTGAATCTAGAAAAGAAAGAAGATTTGAACTTACAGAAATAGAGAAAACAGTAGTGGTTACCAGAGATTAAAGTTTGGGGAAGTGGGGAGATGCTGGTCAAAGGACACAAGGCTTCAGTTACAAGATGAATGAGCCTTGGAGATCTAATGTGCAGAATGATGACCAGGGTTAAGAATACTGGAAATGCAAGTTGGTACAGCCACTCTGGAAAGCAGTGTGGAGGTCCCTTAAAAAGTTAAAAATTGAGCTACCCTATGATCCAGCCATTGCACTACTGGGTGTTTACCCCAAAGATACAGACATAGTGAAGAGAAGGGCCATATGCACCCCAATGTTCATAGCAGCATTGTCCACAATAGCTAAATCGTGGAAGGAGCCAAGATGCCCTTCAACAGATGGATGGATAAAGAAGATGTGGTCCATATATACAATGGAATATTACTCAGCTATCAAAAAGAACGATTTCTCAACATTTGCTGCAACATGGATGGCACTGGAGGAGATAATGCTAAGTGAAATAAGTCAAGCAGAGAAAGACAATTATCATGTGATTTCTCTCATCTATGGAACATAAGAACTAGGAAGATCGGTAGGGGAAGAAAGGGATAAAGAAAGGGGGGGGTAATCAGAAGGGGGAATGAAGCATGAGAGACTATGGACTCTGGGAAACAAACGGAGGGCTTCAGAGGGGAGGGGGTGGGGGAATGGGATAGGCTGGTGATGGGTAGTAAGGAGGGCACGTATTACATGGTGCACTGGGTGTTATACGCAAGTAATGAATCATGGAACTTTACATCAGAAACCAGGGATGTACTGTATGGTGACTAACATAATATAATAAAAAATATTACTATAAAAAAATAAATGTTATGAAAAAAAGAATACTATGTTGTGTACTTGAAATTTGCTAAGAGAGTGGACCTCATGGGTTCTCACCACACACACACACACACACACACACACACACACGCACACACAGAGTAATTACGTGAGGTGATGGATGTACAGTAGTCATTTCATAACGTATGCATATGTCAAATCTTCACATTATATATTTTAAATATGCTTCAATTATACCTCAATAAAGCTGAAAAGAAGAGCTTACAGGAAGAGAGTTTATTACCTAGGGTGGTCCTAAGGAGCAAAGGATAATGAGGATGAGAGATAGTACAGGAATGGAAGCAGAAAGAGAAGCAGGAAGGACATTTGAAGGGCAAAAATGCAAAGTCAGCACTCATCCCAGCTGTGCTCAACCTGGGGACTGCTGAAGAGCTGTTACAATGCTCCTAGAATTACCCTCTTGAGGCAGGGAAGAAGCAGGCTCTTATGCATAGTTCTATCCTATTGGGCCAAGCTGTCCAGTGGGTACTAAATCCCTTCCCTCAGGCAGACATGAAACATGCAGGGCAGCTGAGGCAGCTAGCAGTGGCTTCCCCTCAGGAAGTGTTCTTTCAGTAATTGCTAGAGTAAAAGGTAAGCTGAGAGGATGTGAGGTAAGGAAGAAGATTCTGATATAAATACTTCTGCTGCTACTACTACTGCAACTACTACTACCAGCACCATATGACTATCACTGCTGTTATTACCATTAATATCGCTACTACTAATGATTAGTCCTAGTTATATTAATAATAAACTAGGGTTAAGTAGTCCTGTGTTGCCTACATGTGGTCTTGATTTAATTGCTTACACCAGCTTCATGGAGTGGGTATTGCTCTCATCTTCATTATGTGAATGAGAACACTGAGGCAGAGAGAATTTCAGTAATGAGTCCAGGCTCACACAGCAGGAAAGACAGAGCCAAAGTTTAAGCCCAAGCCCTTTGAGCCAGAGAGTATACAGTCCTATCGACTGCATTTATGGCCTACACTCGACAGAATTTATATATAGAGAGAGAAGTGAATGTGCTCTGAGGAACAAATGATGTTGAGCTCAAGTGTGGATAGAATGAAGGAGCTGTTGAATTCTCAAGCCAACTAAGGCAGAAAGAGCAGATTTAGTGGAGACCATGTTATCAAGGCAGATAAGAACCACATTTGGAGAATTTTAGCTCTTGCTGAGGTCAGTGTGTATTAATAGCATGGCAATACTGTATGGGCTAGATCTGGAACACTAATGAGATGACTCTTGCAATGTCTCAGGAGTAAGGATGCTCAGGGAAGTAAGTATGCTCATGGGAGCTTGAGAGAAAACAAACTGGTGATCAAACAATGATAAAGAATGAGGTCTGGGGTCAGCATCAACACAAGTCATGTGACTTGACAGTCACTGTCACCATGATTACATATGGACTCAAGGACATCTGATTTTAAGAAAAATGATATTCAGCTGCAAGTATATTGGGCTCTTCAAATGTATTTTCAAATGTATATTTAACCATAATAAAATTACAATGTCTCATGTGAGTTTGGAACTTCACCTTTTTAAATGAATTCCCATCTATTGTCTCTCTGTCATCAGAACAATCCTAAAAGCAGCCTAGGTGTTCATTGATAGACAAATGGATAAGAAAGTTGTGGTACATATACTGGAATATTACTCAGCCATAAAAAAGAATGAAATCTTGCCATTTACAACGACATGGATAGAGTTAGAAGGTAGAATGCTAAGTGAAATAAGTCAGTCAGAGAAAGAAAATACCATATGATTTTACTAATATGTGGAATTTAAGAAACAAAACAAACAAAGGGAAAAAAAAGAGACAAACCAAATAAACAGACTGTTAACTATAGAGAACAAACAGATGCTTACCAGAGGGGAGGTGGGTGGGAGAATGGGTGAAATAGATGATGGGAATTAAGAATGGATTTATGATGAACACTGAGTAATGGACAGAATTGTTGAATCACTATATTATACACATGAAACTAATGTAACACTGTATGTTAACTATACTGGAGTTAAATAAAGAACTTAATTAAAAAACAGAAAATAACAAGTGATGACAAGGATGTGCAGAAATTGGAACACTTGTGCACTGTTGGTGGAAATGTATAATGGTGTGGCTGCTATGGAAAAAAGTATGGATTTTCCTCAAAAAAATTAAAAATAAAATCACTATATGATCCAGCAATCCCACTTCTGGGTATATATCCAAAAGAATTCCATTCATAATTAACTATCAAATATAAACCAGGATCTCAAAGAGATATTTGCACACTCATGTTCCTTACAGCATTGTCCACAAGAGCCAAGAGATGGAAGTAACCCAAATGTTCATTGATGGATGAATGGATAAACAAAATGTGGTGTATACCTACAATGGAATATTAGTCAGCCTTAAAAATGAAGGAAATCTTGTCATTTGCTACAACATGGATGAACCTTAAGGATATTATGCCAAGCAAAATAAACCAGTCACAAAAATGCAAATACTACATGATTCTACTTACAATGAGATATCTAAAGGAACAAAGTCTTAGAGACGTAAAAGGGGGATGGCAGTTCCCAGTGGCTGAGAGGATGGGGAAAAGTGGAATTGTTGTTCAACAGGTTAGCAAAATAAAAAAGGTACAGACAATTGCAAAAGAATGTATATGTATTTAACATTACTGTACTGTACACTTAAAAATGATGAAGATGGTAAAAAAAAAATAATAAAGTCATGGTAGGTCAAGTCCTGAAAGTCACTGAGTCTATTGCTGTGTCCCAAAGTTAGGATTGGTAGGAGTGGAAAGTTGGAGCCTCTTCTAAGAGATTTAACACAAGGCATAACTATGGACTTAGTTTAAGAATGTCTGATGTTGGGGCACCTGGATGGCTCAGTCATTTGACTGTCTGAATCTTGGTTTCAGGTCAGGTCTTGACCTCAGGGTTGTAAGTTCAGCCCTGTGTTGGGCTCCATGCTGGACGCGGAGCCTACTTTAAAAAAATGTCTGATGTTGCTGTTGAGGATGATGTTAGTAATCACCAAGATAATTCAATGTTAAAAAAAAAAAAGGAAAAAGAAATGGGGAGGGGGCTATATTGGAAGTAAAATGGAACTTTATGTTAAGTATTGACATGTATCTTGATTGTGGTAGTATCTACAGGAAGCCACACATGTGATAAAAATTCACAGTGCTGCACACACACACACACACACACACAAAGTTGTATCAATATCAGGATCCTGCCTTTGATATTGAAGATGTTAACATTACAAGAGGCTGAGTAAAGAGTACAAAATTTAATAGAATAATTTAGTTAAAATTATTTCAAAATTTAAAAGAGGCAGAACCTCATCATGTAAATGCATATGTGTAATGAATTCATTGTCAAATATTTTCTGATCAATTTCCATTTTAAGATCATACAAATTTGGCAACTAGATACTTTCTAGATTTTTTAACATTTTCTCAAGAGTGACCTCTGAACAACCTATTTTATCCCTCATTTTACATTGTATTCCTCTAAAATAGGGGAAAATATCACAATGATGTATTGGTTTTTTGAAGCAAGTATAAATTTCTACTGAATAAATATTTCTTGAAAGTCTACTAAGTGGCTATATCATGATAAATAATGACATACATAACTTGACATTTTATAAGTCTAAGGTGTTGGTTATATAGAACAAATTTTCTGAGGAAGATCAGGAAACTCAGTTTGGTTAAGGCCTTAGCCAAACTCAGAAGTGATATAGCTAGGATATAAAATATGTGTGACCATGCTCTTTCCACAGCTTAATTTTATTTTCTCCACTCTCAAAAATGGGAGGTAGTCAGAGATACACATAAACTGAAAAACGATAAGGAAATACACAAAATGGGTATATTTATTAACTTTTTCCTGTATTACTTGCCCCATAGTGAACAGATAGTACAATGTGGAAGTTATTCTACCAGCTTGATTTAATCTCACTCAAATGGGAACAAATATAATTCCAAGTATAAGCAACATACAGATTTAATTTGAAGTCTCTCTAACACAAGAATTTATTCTGTACAATTTTTACCTAAATATACTATTATGTTACATCTGTTCTAGCAGAAACCACTGACTAACAATTCTCTGGTATGATCTGAGCATCTAGTTTTCTGTGAAGCCAAAGCATATGTACTTCATTAAAGATTATATGCCAGAAAGCAAATCTGTTTGCTTTCTGCTCTCTGTAATAAAGCTGAGCTGTATTTTACATAGGTGGGTAAGTGATATATTGCTCAAGGTTCTCAAAAGAAACAGAACCAAAAGGATATACATATGTTTATGTAGATATGTGTTTGTGTAAATATTGTGTACATATGTATGCATACATACAATCCATACAACCCCACAGATATGTATATATAAAATTATATTCCTTAATTATAAGGAATTGTCCTACATAATTATGGAGGTTGAGAAATTCCAAGATTTGCAATTAATAAACTGGAGACTCAAGAGAGCCAATGATGTGGTTCTAGTTTAAATCCAAAGGCCTGAGACCTAGAAGAACCAAAGGTATAAATTCTAATCTGAAAGTCAGAAATCTCAAGAACTAAGAGCCTATGTTTAGCTTCACATCAAAACTCAAGGAAAGACCGATTTTTCACCTCAAGGCAGTCACAGAAGGAGTTCACTCTTATTTGTGTAAAAGTCACCCCTTTTTGTTTGATTCAGGCATTCTACTGATGGCATCAGGACCACTCACAAGGAGGGAGGGCAATCTACCTTGCTCACCTTACTGATTGAAATGTTAATCTCATCCAAAAACATCTTCACAAACACACTCAGAATAATAACTGACCAAATATTTGGGCACCTTGTAGCCCAATCAGTTTGGGCTTAAAATTAACCACCACAGGTGGTTGCTACATATTATCTGCCAATAAAGTCATGATTGAATGCTTTAATACTTTTAGCAAACTATGATGGATAATGATTAGAAACTATTCTACATTAATTAAAATTCATATTCTGTATTTTCAATGGAGTCATTATCAAAAGCAGTAATTATTTTAAAGAACATGCATGCAAACACATACTTCCAATACGACTATAAACATAATAAAATCAATGAAGTTTGTATGTAGGCTTAGGATATAACTGGTATCTTTTAATACCGACTATAATCCAGTATTTAATACAGCCACAAATAAAATTAATGTGCTGCTAATTAAGTTTATTACAGGAGATTTATGAATTCTACAGTTATGTACATTTCCGTACAGCTAACTAGGAAATGTCATGTGCTTCAATAGATTCATTGGTGGTCAAGTGACTAATTCTCAACTTGTAACTTAAGAAAAATAGCTTTATAAAAAGAACTATAAATTTCCAATGCCTAGCTAATACACTTGGGAAAAGAAATGATGTCATCACATAGAAAAATGTTTTCCAAAAATGATGGTCTCTGAATCACTTGTGTTCACACTAGAACAGCTATCATATTTGGAATAGACTTTAGAAACCTATATTATTGTTATTGAGAATTTCCCCCGGTTATTTAGATGGTATTAGTTATATCAATGACACTTACAAAAAAGTTGATTGCTTATAGCTGTATTTTATTCCTTAATGTTTGTGTGTGTGTGTACGTTATATATATAATATATATATTTATATATAAATAATAAATATATATTAAAAATAAAAAAATATATTAAATTGATGTATATAAGAAAGTGTTACAGGTGATTGCTACTAATGCAGATCCTACCACTGACTCCCAGCCACCATTTTGATTCAGTGGATTTGGGGAAAAATTCAGGAATATGAATTTTTCATAGGCATCCAAATAATTTGGATTCAAGTGGTCACACATTGAAAATACTGATTTAAGTATAATTCCACAGTGTGGCAGAAAAATCATTGGTTTAACATATAATTATCTCCTGACTCACTTTGTGATCTTGGGAATAATCATATAGCATCTCTTGATTTTGGTCTAGTCATCTCCAAGTATCAGGATTGAGCTCTGCTCTTTTCTGGATTTCAGATCCTACAATCATGCCTTTGTGGTATTATTGTGTTGTGTTGCTTTTACCACACCTCAAGCTCATGAGGCCAAAATAAAGTAGAAATGTATTTGGGAATGATTTTATCCATTGGGTAGAACATAGCTCTCATTCTCTCATTGTTCACTGGAAATTTTTAATACTGAATGATGAAAGTTCCGTATTACTCAAATGCTTGCATGATAAGTGGTTTGCTAACATATCAATAGTCATGGCAATCAACTTAACTGTTTTATATACAGTCAATTGGTAAGGTATTTTAGAAAAGCAAGAAATACTCAGAAAATAGCTTCTATGTCAGGTGCCCAGAATCAAAACTAGATTTTAAGCAGTTTAGCAACACTTTGGAATAGAAAAGTTTCAAAAGGATTTATGTTAACAATTAGAGACCAATAAGCTTTTGAAATATTTTGTGCAATTTAAAATGAATAAACAAGAACAATTGTGCTTTACTCTCATAATTTATGTTTATAAGAGCTCTTAATCAACAGTCATAATTATGAAGACACCATAAAGTAATTGGGCTACTGAATTAAATAAGAACATAATAAATTGAAGGAACTCATCACAGTAAGTGAATTTGAATTGCTATATTCATTCTTCTAATCTCATAGTCTATATATGACTTTTAAAAAGCATTTCCTCACTTATTTCTGCAAGATTTTAAGAATGTATGATTTTCTAAAGTCACCTTATAAATATTTTAGTTCAGATATGGCAAAGTTTCCTACTGTTTGACTAACAGCTCTCAAAAGGAAAATGAAAAAATATATACATTCCATGTGTATACATTCACTTTCAAATGTATATATAATATATACTTTGTATAGTTAAAGATGTAATATACAATATATATTTAACATAAAGTACTTAATAGAATAAATGTATGCTTAATTATAACATATATATTTATATAATATATAGCACAATATTTAATTTCATTTAATATACAAACTTGAGATTTGTGCTATAATACCACCTTTAAAAAAAAAAAAAGGATGGGGCGCCTGGGTGGCACAGCAGTTAAGTGTCTGCCTTAGGCTCAGGGCGTAATCCTGGCGTTGTGGGATCGAGCCCCACATCAGGCTCCTCTGCTATGAGCCTGCTTCTTCCTCTCCCACTCCCCCTGCTTGTGTTCCCTTTCTCACTGGCTGTCTCTATCTCTGTCGAATAAATAAAATCTTTAAAAAAAATAAAAATAAATAAATAAAAATAAATAAATAAAAGTTAAAAAAAGGAAGAAGAAAGGATTCTAGTAGCCAGCCTGGTGTTTTGTAAGGACCAGAGAAGACATAAAAAATTACAAATTCTGCTACCAGAAGGATCAGAAAGGTAGAACAGGTGTATCAATACAAAGATAGATAAAACCAGAGATATTAACATTAACCAAAATACTTTATCTGAAGACAATTAGAAAACATGTAAGGAGGCATCTGCTATATCAAATGTAAGTATCAATGCAAAATTACAAGGAACATGAAAAATCAAGGAAACGTGCAATCAAAAAGAAAAATAGACAAGAGTAATTCTTCAATAAGCATATTTGAAGGCTTTTGTGTTCTAGATGATAAAGATTTGAAGATAGCTGTTTTGAAGAAACTCAACAAGCTACAAGGAAACTCAAAAAAATGGCACCTGGGTAGTTTAGTTGCTTAAGCATCTGCCTTTGGCTCAGGTTATGGCCCTGGGGTCTTGGAATCAAGACCTGGGTCAGGCTTTCTGCTTGGTGGGGAGTCTGCCTCTTCCTCTACCCAGCTCCTCTCCCCTGTTCATGCTCTCTCTTTTTGTCAAATAAATTGGTAAAACCTTAAAAAAAAAAGGAAGGAAGGAAGAAAAAACTCAGAAAACTATCCAATGAACTCTCAAAAAAATATGTGATCAAATGAAAAGAATTCTGGAGCTGAAGAATTCTGTGTGAAATTAAAAATTTATATATGTAATAGTGAGTATCTGCAATGAGTAGAGCAAATAGAAGACAGAATAAGTGAGTTAGATGATAGGAATTTAAAAATAACCCAGTTATAGGAGAACAAAGAAAAAAGAATGAAAAAAAGAAGAAAGCATACGTGATTGACAGAAATTCATAAAAAGAACAAATATCCAAATAATCGGGGAACCAGAAGAAGAATGGAGCAGAACATTTATTTAAATAACTAATACGTGAGAACTTCCCAAACTTGGGGAGCAAATTGAGCATCCAAGTTCATAAAGCTAATAGATCATCCTATTATCTCAGTGCAAAGATACCTTCCCCAAAACCCATTATAATGAAACTGTCAAAAATCAAGAATAAAGAAAGAAATCTAAAAGCAGCCAGGGGAAAATGAAATGCAGCCTAAGAACCTCCATTAGTCTAATCAGCAGATTTCCCTGCAAACCCTACAGTCCAGGATAGAGTCGAATGACATATTCAAATTGTAGAAAGAAAAGAATTGCCAGACAAGAATACTTTATTCAGCAAAGTTATTCTACAGATATGAAGAAGAAATAAAGGCTTGCCCAGACAAACAAAAGCTAAAGAGTTCACTACCACTAGACCTACCTTTCAAGAAATGCTGAAAAAAGTTCTTCAAGCTGAAATGAAAAGGCATAAATCAGTGACATAAAAACATACAACAGTATACCACACATTGGAAATGGTAAATATATATTCAGACAAAAAAAAAAAAAAAACTCTAAATCTGTAATAGGAAGGTGTGCAAATCACTTAAGTATAGTGTAAAGGTCAAATACAAATAATATTAAAATAATCACAGCTGCTGTGATGTGTTAATAAATAAATATACAATATAAAAAGTGGTAAATAATAGCATCAAAAATATAAAAGGGAAGAGTAAAAGGGTGAAGATATGTGACAAATTTAAGTTACTATCAGCTTAAAATGGACTGTTTTATCTGTAAGGTGTTTTATGTAAGTTTTAGATATCCACAAAGCAAAACCCTACAACAGATGTACAAATAATAAAGAAAGGAGAAACAGAGGATACCATCTCAGAAAATCAGTAATTTACAAAGGTAGGCACAACAGAGGGTAAAAGAAACAACAGAAATACAAAACATCTAGAAAAAATAAGATGGCATTAGTAAGTCCTTATATATCAGTACTTACTCTAAATGTAAATCAATTGAATACCCTGATGAAAAAGCAGAGTAGTTGGATGGATTAAAAAACAAAAACAAAAACAAGACCCAACTATATGTTGCATTTGGAGGACTCACTTTAAGAACACATATAGGCTCAAAGTAAAGGGATAGCAAAAGATAATTTATGTAAGTAGTAACCAAAAGAAAGTGGAGGTAGTTATACTTATATTGGACCAAAATAGGCTTTAAGCCAAAAACGGGAACAAGAGATAAAGAACATCAATATATAATGATAAAGGGGTCAGTTCATCAAAAAGATATAATAATTATATATATATATATATATTATATATTATATATATAGGATGACTGAAATATATTTTAAAAATACTAACAGATATCAAGGGAGAGATAGACAACAATACAGTAATAATAGGGTACTTCAGTACTCCACTTTCAAGCAAGGGATAGATTATCCAGACATAAAATCAACAAGGAAACAATGAAATTGCACCACACATTAGGTCAAATGAACTTCACAGACATTAGAGAGCATTCCATCCAAGGGAAGCAGAATAGACACTTTTCTCAATGTCCACAGAACATTCTCCAAGACAAATAATATGATAGGACACAAAACAAGTCTTATCAAATTTATGAAGACTGAAATTATACCACGTATCTTTCAGACCACAATAGTATAAAGCAAAATCAACAAAAAAAAGCTGGAAATCTACAAATACATGGAAATTAAGCCACACACTCCTGAATAATCAATCGGTCAAAGAAGAAATCAAATGCAAAATCAAGGACATTTCAAAACAAATCATTACGGAAACAGTATACCAGAAACTATGGGATGCTGCAAAAGCAGTTTGGGGAGGGAAATTTATAGTAATAAATGCAGATATTAAGAAAATAGAAAGGTCTCAATGAAGCAAACTATCTTCAAACTTCAGGGAACTAGAAAATAGAGAACAAACTAAGTCCACATTTAGCATAAGAGTAACAATGATCAAGGCAGAAATAAATGAAATAGAGACCACAAAAACAGTAGACAAAAACCCCAACAAAACTGAGAGCTGGTTTTTTGATAAGATAAACAAAATTGACAAATCTTTAACTAGATTAACTTAGAAAACATAAAGACTGAGATAAATAAAATCAGAATAAAAGGAGAGATTACAAATTTTTCTATAGAAAAACACAGGATCATAAGAGACTACTATGAAAAATTATATACCAATAAATTGGATAACCTAGAAGAAATGTAGAGATATAAACCCTAGAAACACACAGCCAAACAAGGCCAAATTAGGAAAAAGTGGAAAATCTGAACAGACCAATAACAAGTAAGCAGATTGAACTATTACTAGTTCAAAAACCTCCCAGGGGCGCCTGGGTGGCACAGCGGTTAAGCATCTGCCTTCGGCTCAGGGCGTGATCCCGGCGTTATGGGATTGAGCCCCACATCAGGCTCCTCCGCTATGAGCCTGCTTCTTCCTCTCCCACTCCCCCTGCTTGTGTTCCTTCTCTCGCTGGCTGTCTCTATCTCTGCCGGATAAATAAATAAAATCTTAAAAAAAAAAAAAAAAAACCTCCCAAAGCAGAGAAGTTCAGGATCATATGTCTTCACTAGTGAATTCTACCAGATATTTAAATAAGAATTAATGTTAATCTTTCCCAAACTCTTCCCCCAAAAAATGAAGTGGAGGGAACACTTCCATACTCATTTCACAAGGCCAGCATTACCCTGAAACCAAAGTCAAATAAGGATACTATGGAAGAGAAAACTACAGACCTATATGCCTGATGAATATACATGCAAAATTGTCAACAAAATATTAGCAAAGCAAATTCAATAGTGCAATTTAAAGGATTATACATTATGATCAAGTGGGCTATTCCTAAGATGTAAGACTGTTCAACTATGCAAATCAATAAACGTGATATACCACAATAACTGCATGAAAGAAAAAATTATATGATTATTTGAATAGATGCAGAAAAAACATTTGACAAAATACAACATCTTTTCATAATTAAAACTCTCAATAAATTGAGTATAGAAGAAACACACCTCAACATAATTAAGACCATTTTTAACAAACCCACAGCTATCATACTCAATGACAAAAGGCTGAAAACTTTTCCTCTAAAATCTGGACCAGAACAAGGATACCCACTCTTATCACTTGTTTTCAAAATAGTACTGAAAGTCCTAGCTCGAACAATTAGGCAAGACAAAGACATCAAAATCAGAAAGGAAAAAAAAATTAATGCTCTTTGCAGATGATATGATCTTATAGACAGAAATTCTAAAGATGCAACCAAAAATCTGTTGGAGCTAATCAATGAATTCAGCAAAGTTGCAGGATATAAACATATAGAAGTTGGTTCCACTTTCATTGATTAGTAATGAAACATTTGGAAAAGAAATGGCATTTTTCACAGAAATAGAACATACAATCCTAAAATTTATATGAAACCACCAAAGATCCCAAATAGCCAAAGCAATCATGAGGAATAAGGACAAAACACTTGAAGGTATCATTTCCTGATTTCAAAACATGCTACAAAGCTAGAGTAATTAGAAAAGTATGGCGCTAGCATACAAATAGACACATAGATCAGTGGAACAGAATAAAGGGACCAGAAATAAACACCCACATATACACCAACTAATATTTGACCAAAGAAACAAGAACTCTCAATGGGGAAAGGATAGTCTCTTCAACGAACAGTGTTGGGAGAAAACTGGATAACCACATGCAGAAAAATGAAATTGGGCATCATTCACATAAATTAACTCTAAAAGAATCAAACACTTAAGCATAAAACCTGATACCATAAAACTCCTAGAAAAAAACAAAGAAGAAATTCCTTGGCATTAGGCTGGGCAATGATTTTTTTGGGTATGACACCAAAAGTACAAGTAACAAAAGTAGCAATCAACAAGTGGGACTACATCAAACTAAAAGCTGGACTAAAAAACTAAAAAAAGCATCTGCAAAGCAAAAGAAACAATCAACAAAATGAAAAGGCATGGTGAGAAAATATTTGGAGAAAATATTTGCAAACCATGTATCAGATAATGGGTTAATGTCCAAAATATAATTTTAAAAAACTCATACAACTCAATTGCAAAGAAACAATCTGTTTAAAAAAAAAAAGGCAGAGGAACTAAATAGACATTTTTTTTCTAAGAAGATATCTAGTGACAAAAAGGCACATGAAAAGATGTTCAACATCATTAAGGATCAAGGGAATGCAAATTCAAAATACACTAGACAGATATCACTTAACACCTGCTAAAATTTGATCATCAAGAAGACAAGAGATAACAAATGTAGGCGAGGATGTGGAGAATAGGGAATCCTTAAACACTGTGGGTGGGAATGTAAATTGGTACAGTCTGAAGTTCCTTAAACATTTAAAAATACAACTATCACATAATCAAAAAACTCCACTTTGGGGTAAATATCCAAATTAAATGAAAACAGGAGTTTGAGGAGATCTACACCCTCCCATGTTTATTGCAGCATTATTCACAATAGCCAAGATATGGAAACAAGCCATATGTCTGTCAATGGATAAGTAGATAAAGAAGATGAATAGAATATTATTCAGCCATGAGAAAGAGGAAAATCCTGCTATTTGAAACAACATGAATGAATCTTGAGAGCATTATGCTATGTGAGATGTCAGAGAAAGACAAATACAGTATGATATCACTTATACGTGGAATCTAAAAAAAGCCAAACTCGTAAAAACAGAGAGTCAATTGGTGATTACCAGAGGCTGGGGTTGGGAGAATTGGAGACATATTGTTTAAGGGTACAAACTGGGACCTAGTGTATAAATAAGTCCCTAGAGGTCTAATGCATAATAGCATAGTGATTACCATCCATAACACTGTATTATAAACTTGAAAGTTCCTAAGAGACTAGATCTTAATTGTTCTCACCACAGAAAGGAAACGATAATTATGTGACATGATGGAGATGCTAGCTAATGCTATAATGGTAAGCACTTACAATATATAAATATATCAAATCAACACATTATATACAAACTTACCCAATGTTATATGTCAATTAAATTTCAGTAAAAAAAAAAAAAACTTTTAGAAATCTAATTTTAGAGATCTTTTGTATTTCCAATTTTTCATTTTGTATTTTTCCCTGATTACTCATGCAAATGTGACTATATATACGGAAACTAGTTGACTCTTATATGTAGTCTGGAAATTAGTTGACTCTTACATGCAGTCTGAAATTGTAGAAATCAAGTATATCAGTAATATATCTAAAGTATTCAACATAAGACCTAGCACAGAATCAGTGTTTAATAAATAGAAATTATGATTATGGGCAGTGGTAACAATTGTAATAGTAGTAGCAGTAAAAAGAAAATGTTCAATTTGTAAAAAGCCTCAAATAATATTTTACTGTTTTAAAAATGCCCCATTGTTAAATTCAGTTTTTTTCCAGAAACACATTATTACTATTATTTCAGTTTTGTAATTTGTGAGAACTCAACAAAATGATTTAAATGTTTACTAAAATAAAAGAAAACCAAAAATGGTTTACTGAACTACAAATGATGAGTAAGATAGAATTGAATATAATTTATCTTAAATAGCTTCATCAGAGTTCAAGGACCATAGGAAAGCAAATGCAGGCATGAATCCTGAATATGAGTGAATTACTCATCATAACCTTTTTCACATCCAAGATAATGAGAGGGACTGTAATTAATACAGTATTTTAAGAAACTGTGTCTCAGAAAATGCATTAATAAACATGGGGTAGATGTTACCAAATCATACAGAAAACACACGTTAGTCTAAAATGGATCTTTTCCCCATTGAGAATGATATTTGCCATAGGCTTTTCATAGATGGTTTTTATGAAATTGAGGAATGTACCCTCTATCCCTACACTCTGAAGGGTTTTAATCAGGAAACGATGTTGTATTTTGTCAAATGCTTTTTCTGCATCAATTGAGAGGATTATATGGTTCTTGACTCTTTTCTTGTTCATATGATCTATCACACTGATCAATTTGCGAATGTTGAACCACTCTTGCATCCCAGGGATGAATCCCACTTGGACATGATGGATAATCCTTTTAATGTACTGTTGGATCCTATTAGCTAGGATCTTGTTGAGAATTTTGGTGTCCATATTCATCAGGGATATTGGTCTGTAATTCTCCTTTTTGATGGGGTCTTTGCCTGGTTTGGGGATCAAGGTAATACTGGCCTAGATAATGCTAAGTGAAATAAGTCAAGCAGAGAAAGACAATTATCATATGGTTTCACTCATTTATGGAACATAAGAAGTAGGAAGATCAGTAGGAGAAGAAAGGGACGAAGGAAGGGGGGGTAAACAGAAGGGAGAATGAACCATGAAAGACTATGGACTCTGGGAAACAAACTGAGGGCTTCAGAGGGGAGGGGGATGGGGGAATGGGATAGGCTGGTGATGGGTAGTAACGAGGGCACGTATTGCATGGTGCACTGGGTGTTATATGCAAATAATGAATCATGGAACTTTACATCAAAAACTAGGGATGTACTGTACGGTGACTAACATAATATAATAAAAAATATTATTATAAAAAAATAAAATTGATCTTGACTATATTTCCAGTTACTTTCAAAATACATATAAGCCATTACCATTAGAAAATATACATACATGGGTGCCTGGGTGGCTATTCAGTTGAGGCTCCGACTCTTGATTTTGGCTCAGGTTGTGATCTCAGGGTGAGATTGAGCCCTGCCTTGGGCTCCCAGCTTGGTGGGGAGTCGGCTTGAGATTCTCTCCCTCTCCCTATGCCCCTCCCCAACTCATGAGCGCTCTCTTTTTCTCTCTCTCTCTCCAATAAATAAATAAATCTTTTAAAAAAACACATACACACAACAGATTTTCAAGGAAATAAATACTGTCAAAAATGTGTTAACCTGTTTTATTTTTTAATCAGTTTTGCATTATGGCAAGAGCTCATTCATATTGTAAGGCATGAATTTCAGAGAGAGGACTGTCCTTGGGTAGATAGGTATATAAATATCTACGGGAGTTTCTCCAATAACCTCTATCCTTCAGTGGACCAAGACAGAAATACCAATAAGAAAATTTAAGACCGCCCTTCCAACCTTGGGTAGACCAGTCTACAAATACCTATGAGAATGTCTCCAGATATTCCCTCCCAAAGGAACTGCATTTGAAGATGGCTGAATTTTTTTTAAAAGGTTTTATTTATTTATGTGACAGACAGCCAGTGAGAGAGAGACAAGCAGGGGGAGTGAGAGAGGAAGAAGCAGGCTCCTAGCCGAGGAGCCCGATGTGGGACTCAATCCCAGAACTCCGGGATCACGCCCTGAGCGGAGGGCAGAAGCTTAACAACTGCGCTACCCGGGCACCCCATGAAGATGGCTGAATTTATTTAGACCTACAAAAACCCCTCATAGAATGGCTGTATACTAAACTTATAATAACATATAACTTTTAAGTTAATTTTAAAGAAAAAATGTTCTTGTTTCAACCTGGATAAAATACATACAGCTTGCTTAATATGTGTGAGTAATTGAAATCTAATATACCTTATAGCTCTCTTAATTTCTCATTTCTTTACCAACCACTAACATCACAATTGATCACAATTATAGCTAGAGTTATTTCTCTCTCTCTCTCACACACACACACACACCCCACAAAGATTTTCCCCAACCACAAGCTTCAAGGATAAAGTTCAATTTTTAAAGGTGAACTGCCTGATGCTAACGCCAGTGGTCACGTAGATTCAGCTTGAATTCTAATCCCCTCACAACACCTTCTGTTACTATGGTCATTGCTTGCACGCCGACCACCATCCTCACCTCCCAGATGGACCACCAGTGCAATCCCTACTGAAAAAGAAATAAGAGATGCAAATTCAGGTTGGGCAAAGACCACTCCTATTTACTCTCAGCTCCTAAGATAAAGCTTAGCATTTAACAGGTTCTTGATAAGTAAACAGGTAAAAGATTGACCGAAAGGTTTTTAACTAAAAACTGATTATTTAGCAGCTAATTCTGATTAGAAATTCTTCTTGGCTTTGACACTGTAATTGGAAAAACAGACTTTCAGTTAGCCTTAAAACAAAACAAATAAAATAGGATTTTCTATGTCCTAATAGGCCTAAAGAAAGGAAGACTCTATTAGTTTCATTTGTCATCCCTTCTGTTTCCCAATGGCTATAGTTCTGTTGGCAATCCAGTTATTAATGTTTATTAATGAAAATTAGATCTTCATAGATTTTAGTGATACGGTTCGTTTATGTTTTGATTGTACATTTAATTTTATTTCACTCTTAGATGCATATTTGTATTTATCTCAGCAAAGGCTTATTTAACACCAAGGGTGCAAGAGTACTATCCATAAAAATGCACATAACAAAGCACAGTGCCTTATGGAAATTAGACCATTTATATGATTAAAAGTTATTTATCACCTACGTATGGTGCTAAATTTTAATAAAATATTTAAAAACCTCAATAAATATAAGTCGCTTCTATGTGGTAGAAATAGAATTGGGAAGAAAACACTAAATTTTAACTTTATAATAACTACTTAATGTCTAGTGACCTTGGTGAAGTAATTTAAAATGCTCTTGATTTTTCATGTGAAGAAAATTAAAATTCTACTAAATCATTTCTATAGTTTTTCCGAAGGAAGGAAGGAAGGAAGGAAGGAAGGAAGGAAGGAAGGAAGGAAGGAAAGGGAAAGAAAGAAGGAGGAAAGAATGGAGGGAGGGAGGAAGAAAAGAAAAAAGAAAATAAATTACCCTTAAAATGAAACATGTTGTAAGTGGATAGAGAAAAACAAGATATGAAAGTCTCCAATATTTCCCCTTTCCCTTGTTAAAGACTTCCAAAAACCTTCATTGACCAGATTAAGGCTACTATGTTGGTTTATTAGATATACATTCAGTTTTTGTTTTGTTTGTTTATTGTCACTCTTATTGTGGGTACAACAATTGAAGATGTGCTGTTTGTATTTGATTATCCTCATCTTCAGGGCGGTTCTAGCTAGCCAACACTCCAGCATCAGGAAACTCAACAAGGGACAAAATGTAACAAGGTTGACTGGGATTTTGGCAAAAAAAATCTTTTCTCTCATCCAGGAGATCACACTGAAGCTTTCTCCTTCTTCTATGCCTCCTAAACTTGTCAAAATGTAAGTCACCCGAGGCATTTCTTAATCATTGATTCCAGGATTACACTCCAGACCTGCTGACCTGAATCTTCATGGGAGGCTCCTGGAAATCCACATGTGTAAAAATATTTCCAGAAGATTCTTAAAAGGATGCAATGTTGGAAAACATTGGCCTACAATGATCCCTGCTCCTCCTGATGTGGTTCCATTGGAGCTGCAGCATCAGAAATACCCATGAGCTTGTTGCAGATGAGGACTTTCGGGAATTCTCCTGAACTACTGAATCTGATTCTAAATTTTAACAAGTTCTTCAAGATTCATAAGTGCATTAAAGTTTGAGAAACACACAGACCAGTGATTTTCAAAGTGGATCAGCAGCATGAGCATCACCTTGGATCTTGTTAGAACTGCACATTTTCAGGCACTACCGTAACCTATTGAACCAGAAACTCTGGGGGGTGAGGCCTAGCAAGTTTTGTGTAACCTTCAAGGTGATACACACCGAAGTCTGAGAATCATTAGCCCGGACAGCACATAAGCATTCAAGGCTGCAGCATTTTGTAGACACAGGACAAGCACCTGAAGTTGGCATACGGAGCTGGAGGATGAGCAAAGCTGACGCTAAGGAATGCAGACCATGAAGCTGCAGAGAACTTGGCTCTCTCTACATCATGCTCCTTGCTTGATCTAAACTAGTTTTACCTTTAAATTTCTCAGTTCAGTGAGACAATTTGTATTTGGTTTTCTGTCACCTGAAAAATAAAGAATCATGATGGATGCAGCTAGTCCTAAAGAGAACTAACCACGGAAGATGAGAACTGGAAGGAGATGGTTTAAGATGCCAGTAAGAAAGCATGAGCTCTGACATCATGTTAGACATGCAGCGCTCAGATAGTGTCACACAAATGATCCCAGCACACGTCAGCATTGTGCACTGCTGCAGAAAGGTCAAGATGAGCAGAAAATGGTGGTTGGAGGAGAAGCTATTTAAGTCCAAGGAGAAGTTTTTTTTTAAATAACAAAAACCCCGTGTATGACAATGGGGGGGGAGGAGTTTCAACAATGGTCAATTTGTATTATTTCTATACTTACCACGGTTATAATTAGAGAAAAGAACATGTCATTTTGATAGAATTATCTTTCCTTAAGGACATAAAATAGCTTAACTTTCAAGAAATAAATGTGTGTATTTGGAAAACTTTCTAACTAAAACTGGGACCATTGTAAAGGAAGGCTCCAATATTATAATTTACCACATTTTTGCACCAAGGTGCTTGAAATTATTTTTTCCTTAATATGGTAGAGTTCTATTCATATTTTTATCCCATAAGAAATCTCAGATAAAAATGCTAAAATTAAATAAAAATATGTATGCACATTAAATGATTAGAGATATAACATGAAATCTAAATCGTTTCATTAGATTTACTTTTTTAATGATTTTGTGTTTTTTTTTAAAGATTTTATTTATTTGACAGAGATAGAGACAGCCAGCGAGAGAGGGAACACAAGCAGGGGGAGTGGAAGAGGAAGAAGCAGGCTCATAGCGGAGGATCCTGATGTGGGGCTTGATCCCGTAACGCCGGGATCACGCCCTGAGCTAAAGGCAGACGCTTAACTGCTGTGCCACCCAGGCACCCCATGATTTTGTGTTTTGATAAGTTACCTTTATAATATAATCTATATCATTATAATTCACTTATCTGTTGTGTAAATATATTTCAATAGAAACTCTCTTTTAATTTCTCCTGTGTGTCATAGGGGAACAGAATCAATAATTTTAGACTTTCTGAAATAAGAGTCAGCTATATAATTGTCTATAATTGTATGTGTGTAAGTAACTGTATAGAGTCTGAAGGTAAGAAACTTTGGACAAGCTCAAAAGAATTTCCCCTCTTTAAGATTTTAGCATAGACCATTTTCATTTCTTGAGTACAAATGAAGAATTTGGATATCAGATTCTTCCTAAACACATCTACCTGGAAGAAAAGACAGTTTTCAAAATTCAAGATGGCTCCACATGCCAGAAGAGTGTCATTTAATGGATACCAGCAATAAGTTCCTGGTGTCATCTGAATACGTAAGAATACCATTCATACAGTACATGGAGTGGGAGATCTGACTTTATGATGTCATACCACATCATACAAGAAGGGTGAATTCTGGCAAGGTGGCAAAATACATTACATTTCTCCTCAAGTCCTGCAGAGGTGATTGTTTTATGAAACCAAAAACCAAGAAAAAAAAAGTACATGTAATATTCTAGAAAGTGTGACATAAACTACAGCCCTGAAATTAAAGTGCTCTTATCAAATCTAAAAAACCACCTGAGATAATAAGAATCCATGAACTTTTTTTCTTTCTTTAATCAAAAAAATTGGAGATGCACAATACATTTTGTATTTGTACATATTAATATGTGACAGCGATGTATGCATAACCTATATTTAGACATTTCTTGTAACTATATATGTATATTCATGCATTTATACATAAGTAAACTACATATTTGACATATATTTTATGCAAACACATACTTACATAACTTTTTGGATAGTAATATAATCTAATAACCTTTTGATAAAATTATTTTTAAAATGCTGTTGAAGAGAACTTTTGCTAATAAATATGCAATTCTGTGATGTACTGATTACATGGGAGTAAATAATCGTCTAAGATAAATGTTAGTATCCATGCTTTACATTTGTTAAATGATTACTCTCCCAGAACATTTTCACTATGGTCATTGTATTCTCAAGATAAATATAAACAGCAGATATCTTTGATACTGTATAAAGCTGTGAGCAAAAATACATGAAAAATATGAAATCAGAAGAGGTCTTAACTATTTTTTCAGTTTGTTCAGTTATAATATATTCTGATTTTACTTGAAATTCTTAAGAGCATTTCTGTAGTTCACTTTTATTCCCCTATTAAACTTGGGTTCTACATTGCTTTTCTGAGGTCATGAAAAATGAAACTTCTGAACAAAGGCAATGAATGACCTCCAAGAAAACAATGATTCCTTATTTCGTTCTATTGTTATAGATATTCTACCATGCAGAAATATAGAGTGGATTTTTGTTGTTTGTTTGGTGTTGGTTTTGGTGGGGTTTCTTGGTTAGCAAATTCATATTTTCCTCAACCAATAGTTGAATACTATCTTACCAAGATGTGAAATTCAAACCACAAATTTAGTCATAAGTCACATGCTTATCAAGGATTCTCTAAAATACAATTTTATGAAATTAAGTTAGTTTATAAAATATATTTATAGGACAACACTAATGGATCTAATATATAATATGTGGCAAATATCTTTTCATTTTTAAAATTCTTTCTTCTTATGAATCCCTTACAAACAAAATGAGGCACATGTGTATTGATAAGTCATTAATTTTAAGCAAAACTACAATAGTGACTACTAAAATAGAACACTCATGAAAAAAATAATTTTAATTAAAATATCTGCAATACTAAATATTTACAATTTTTTATTTTTGCCTTTTTTAATTATGTTCAGTTAGCCACCATTAGTTTTTGATATACTGTTCAATGATTCATTAGTTGCATATAATACCCAGTGCTCATCACAACACATGCCCTCCTTAATACCCATCTATTAACAGTGACTTAAATAATTATAAGATAATAATAGGTAGGGGCGCCTGGGTGGCACAGTGGTTAAGCGTCTGCCTTCGGCTCAGGGCGTGATCCCGGCGATCTGGGATCGAGCCCCACATCAGGCTCTTCTGCTATGAGCCTGCTTCTTCCTCTCCCACTCCCCCTGCTTGTGTTCCCTCTCTCGCTGGCTGTCTCTATCTCTGTTGAATAAATAAATAAAATCTTAAAAAAAAAAAAAGATAATAATAGGTAGTCCATGACCTGGATGTGAAGGACTGTGAAGAGCCTGATATTTTCCAGGCTTATAACTTCCTTGAAAGCTAACAATTTTGCTTGTCTCACTTTCAAGTTTCTGACAGAATACACAAGACTCCTGGGTCAGGATTAAGAACTTCATTACATACTCACAGCACAGCAAGCTTCACAAGCATCATCATGTTCTATCAGTTCTCCTTGTTCTAATGTCCCATGGGGGTGGCACAGAAGGGTCCAGATTGGTGACAGCACAAGATTACAGTAAAGAAATCTTGGACTTAAGGAACCTAAATATTTTATAACAGGCATAAAAAATCCCTGCCTTCTGCTTAATAGAAAGACATTACTTTTCTTATGCTGGACATTACGCATCCTGCCCTTTGCTCTGAAGAGAGATACTATCTTTTTTTCTAAGGCTATTTGCTATACAAATATCCTAGAAAAGATACCTGAGATGAAGTAGTAAGTGCACTTCAGGATAAATAAGAAAGAAAGAATGTGCTATCATTTAAATGTGTCAGAAAAAAAAAATAATAATAACACATCAATGCTTTCCGGGAGACCAAACAAGTACCACAATGATAAGATTGATAAATAGTTTTCTCCAAAAGAAAAAAAAAAAAAAGAGGAGGGGGAAACATGATATATCTGTTCAATGTTGATAGAAAACTGGATTACCAAGTAGATTCTAAACAATCCAGGTGTCTGGGTTATATATGTATGTATAATTGTGTAGTAGATATTTTGGAAATGGTGGTGGATTGCCTAGTATATGTAAATCACTGTTAAATTTGTTGCCAATTTAATTTGATTGGAGGAAACACCCTGAAAGGTCTGTAGCAATGATGATCTATCTGTGGAGGTTGTGTTTAGTATTTCTGCATGGATAGTAACACTAGTTAATAACAGTTGCTGATTAGCACATTCATTGAAATATAGAATGGAGCCAGTCATTAGTGTATCCTAACAACTCTTCCACACAAAGATTTATATTTCTAGGAAAATTATCTGTTACTTTTTAACATGAACATTTAGTGAATTAATTGGTTATCAACATAGTCAGAAAAATGTGAAATGCATTCACATGGAAAGGAAGAAGGAAAACATCGTATTGGAAAAAGCAGAAGTAAGAGAATGAAAGACTGAAGGTTTAAATATGGAACAAGGATTGAAAGAAGCCAATAGAAAGGAAAAAAGGAACTTGAAAAATACTCTTAAATAAGATTTTTAAAAATCTTTAATCTTGAAGCTTCTACCTTAAAATTACTCCCATCATACTGAAAGATGTCTTAAGAAGAGTTTAGGATGGGGAAGTTGACAGACCACTGCAGCTTTTTTTTTACATTTTTTTAAAATTTAATTTAACATACATTTGTTTTCACTTGCAAGACAGCAGCATATTTTAGGCAGATACAAAATCACTTTGAGATTAGAAAACATTACTCCTACCATTGATGCAAGACTAGCTCAAAGGAACCTTCTTGAAAAAGATTATCACATTGGGAACAACAAGGAAAACAGAGATGCAAAAATTGGAGATAAGCCAGGGTTATACTGTGCTATAACATGCAAGACAAGCAAATTCAGGACCACTTAAATGCCAGCAGTTTACAATGTACAGACCCAGAAAGCAAATTACGTAGAGCAGTGTAAGATCCAGCCCAGTCCAGATGTCAAATACATGCCTGTGAACTGGGGAGTATGAAGAGTATAAATGTCAGAGGACCCTTTGAATAGGGAACAATTTCATGGATGAAGACTGTAAACTCAGATGAACATTGAGCCTAGCACAGAATAAAAGTCATGCCTATTTTGGGAAATTTTGATGTTCATGTACCCATGAAAAGAACTAGCTGACAATTTCAGTTATAACAGCAAAAGAGAAAACATAAGGACATTCTGCAGCTGGAAGGCAGAAATGGTCACTTTCACTGACACTGCAGGGCAGGGTGGTGATATGTCTGTGGATGATCTGCAATGAGAATGTCAGAAAGACTACTCTTCGAGGTCACAGATTACCACTATGCATAGTTCTTTAAATAGTTAGACGCAAAGGAATACCCAACCCTGTGCAAATTACATATAAGAAAAAGAAATAAAAGTGTCAGGCACGAAAATGTTCTGTTGTCACACTTGATGGGTTGAACCTGATTCATTAATCAAGGTTTAAAAAACAATACTGTATCTGCATAGAAGGTAGTAATTTTCCGTAATACAAGATGCTAATTTATTGACTGAATTTGAAATCTGTGAAAAATAACATAGCACTAATCCCAACGCTGCTAAAAGTAAATTATCTTTTCTATACTGCCAGTAACGTCGTTTGGTAATTTACAGTGATTAAAATTATCCCAATAATCATAGAGGAATTTCTTAAAAGAATGAAGTTACGAAAGTTAAACATATTATTATTGAGTCAGTGTTTTCTAGAGCCTAAATCATTGCAAAGCTCATCAGAAATCCTGAATTGTGAACTGGGGCCTTGGGCTAATCATTTCCAGAACCATCCATCCTTTTTAAATTCAATTCTCTCCTTCAGTGGGTCCAATGTAAACATGGAACTGGTTCCTTAGTCTCTTTCAGGGTTTCCTGAGAACACTTGGAGATAAATGGTCCTAACCTTTGCTTTTATCCTTCATTAGCCAGTAAGACTAAAACAAAACAAAACAAAACAAAACAAAACAAAACAAAACAAAACAAAAAATGTGCTCCAACAAACACTAAGCAAATATAAAAGCGTGAGCATTCTTCCAAACAAACTGGGAATTACCTGGAACACAACTGGTATAGCAAAACTAATGTTTCCTTAACTTTCATTCCTATAAAGTTTAAAGTGATTTTGGAAATAACCCATAGACTCCTTAGAGGAGGCTTGTTCCCCACTGGCTGGCATAGTACCTTGAAAACCCAGCACGTGCGGGTACCTGCCACATGGTGGGAACACAATAAATATTTGAAAAAGATCTCATATTATATCAGGGTGGCTGGAAAAGGCTTTTATGGATTAAGTTGGTGTTTGGATGTTAAAAGACTAACAGAGTACTTAAAACAACACAAAAAGAGAAAACAAATACAGCTTCTAACTACATACATATTCAATGTGGACACAAAATACCAGCCACCTAGGTTCATGAAGGGAAATGGGGCCACTATAATCCAATAATCCTTTACAGTTTGCTTTAGAGTGTTCATACAATTTTTTTTCTCATTAAGCCTATTTCAGCATTGTTAAAGTAATACAAGACAAAATTACTTTATATTCTTTAAAATCCCATCACTAAAGCAGTTATTAATGAACTGGAAAATATTCTAGGTGACAAGAGAAAATCATTCTGGGAATACAGATAAATATGAGTGTACTGACAAGGACAATCAAGAGATGACAGTATTAAACCCGCCTCAGCATCAAGGATAGTCAATTTCTTTTTAAGTCCAGTCTTTTCCACAGAAAATGATGTTAATATAATATAAAATCTATTCAACTTGGTGATGGGAGGAATAGTGATAATTCCCAAATGCCAGGAACATTTATATTGATTTTGGAATGTAATTTTGAATTTCCCTTAGAACATGAACGTGTCTGATGCTCTGAGAATTCACATCACTTCAAAGTAGTAATAAAGCATGTCTCAGAAACGGTATGTATACTTAGTCTTTCATTTCAATTCAATTTAACTTAGCACTTATTGACTGACTTCTACATGCCTGGATAGCAGCTGACACAGGAATACAGAGGGGTAGAGGACTAAATCCCTGCCCTCTGAGAGTTCTGGCTGTGGAGACCAAAGAGAGAAACACAACTACCCAGAGGTGTGGGCCATGCTGTGATGGGGCCACATTTACAGAGTCCTGTGCCCTGCTGCCACGGGGAACAGGTGACACCTTGGCTGCAGAGTATGGCCGATACGGGTAATGAGGCAATCGATCCCAATGAGAAGGTGAAGCCAAATCTCATAGGCAGAACAGCTTCTCAAGCTGCATATGGAGGGAAGGCTGTCCAGAGAGAAGAGAGAGCACATGCTAAAGGCCCAGTAGGGCAATATTAGGATATAACAAAAGCACAATGACTCACTAAGACTGGAAAAGCAGAACCCAGGGATGCCTCATAGGGGCCCCTAAGTTGTGCAAAAGTGTTTGGATGTTTGGCTTTGTACAAACACCTTCTTAATGAGTTCTCATAAGAGTTATTTCTACTTATGAAGATAAAGAAACAGACACAATCACCATAGAACATTTGCCCAATGTAACACTACATTTATTTTTATGGTAGAACTGAACATTTCTTTTGGACTATAAATCCCTGATTCTGTCCACAACAGCACTCAGATCCTTGCTTCTTTATTTGAGATTCATGAGGGAAGATGTAAAACCAGGCTAATAGAGGCCTGCTGTGCTTCTATGGGTTGCTTTCACATCTTCCCTAGGAAGATGAATCCAGTAGTTTGCGGTAAAAAGACTTCAGGCAGCGCCTTCAATGTGGTGAACTGAGCAGGTGTTTGACTTTCAACCCTTCAGATGCCCTCTCAAATATAAGTGTAGAAAAACTAAGCCTCCCAAGTGAGGACAGCACAAGAGTAGGGAATTAGCATGGCAAGGGTTATTTCAAAATTCTAAAAGAAAAAAAGAAGTGGAAGAATTTTGACAGTAGAAGAACCATAGCCTAAAATAAAATATGATAAAATTGCATAGGATGTTGTGGGTGGACCATTCGTCTGGGAATGGATGTCTCTCTGAGCTCAGAACCAGCAGTAATACCTGAAGCCTGAAATCAAGGAGCCTAAAAGCTGTGATTAACTCCAGACAAATAAGCAGAAGCTCTTTCAATGACCAGATTAAATTTATTCTCGTGAAAGTTAAGGATAAAAATGAGCGTATTCTTGTCCTAGAATAAAACCTCTTCAAGTGAAGGTGAAACATTTGGGCAGTCGGATTGCTCAGCAGCAGCAATGACGCTACGACAATAAGTCAGCTCTGGGGCAAAATGCTTTCAAGCCGTCCTTCAAATATTAAGGCAGAACAAAGACATTTTTGGATCTTAAAAGATTCACACATTTTATCCTCCAAGACCTTCAGACCTCAAGTGTCCTTGTTGGAAATAATATATACTTCCCAAGAATGGCAGGCTTCATTTTGTTAAAAGATACCTGAGTATTCTAAGTACATTTCCCTACATCGTTCCACTCTCAAGAGGCTTAATAGAAGCCAAGTTGTCCACTTTTACATACATTTCTGTGTGCTGATTTCACATTTAATTGTTTTACTTCTAGCCCAAAAGAGAATGGGGACCTCAGTGCTCCAATAGTCTGGAGCTAAATACTGCCAACAGCCATGTAAGCTGGGAAGAAGCTCTAAGATCCAGAAAGGATGCAGCCTGACACCTTGATTGTGGCTTTGGAAGATCCTGAACTAGGGACCCAGAGAAGCCATGCTTGGTCTCCTGACATATAGAAAATGTGGTAATAATGAATGCAGTTTTAAGCCACTAAATCTGTGGTAATCTATTATTGAACAATAGAAAACTAATACAGCAGAAGATATCGTTAGGTCAACCCTCAGGGTGCAAAATTTGCTTATAGGTAACCAGGACAAGGTAAAACAACATATAATTACCACTAATTTATTTTTAACCACTGCATGCAAGATTCAGTAGTGATATAATGCATAGAAAATGTGATCCTTGACCATAAAAAGTATCATAAACAGGGAACCTGGGTGGCCCAGTTCGTTGAGCATCCAACTCTTGGTTTTGGATCAGGTCATGATCTCAGGGTCGTGGGATTGAGCCCTGCTTCCAGCTTCACACTCAACATGGAGTCTGCTTGTCCCTTTCCCTCTGCTCCTCCCCTGCCCTCTCTCTCTCTCTTTCTCTCTCTCTCTCTCTCAAATAAATAAATAAATAAATAAATAAATAAATAAATATTTTAAAAAAGAAATGTCATAAACAAAATAGGAAGGAAAGAAATTGTTATTAATATTACAAAGAGTATTGCAGTATTATATATAGTATTCCAGTATACAGAGTATCCAGGCCAGGTGGGACGCTGTTGCCAAGCTTTTTGATGGAATCTAATTTAAAAGAAGCTTGGTCATGTTTCAGTTTGCAGAGTCAATAGTTCCTTTTAATAAAACGGTAGATCTGTAACTGTTTGCTCCTGTGTAAGCTGTTTAAAGAGCTCTCTGTAACTTTTAAATCTTCAGAGGGGAAAAGTCAAAGCTTTCTTTAGTAAAAGCTCATAAAGTTGGTTTGTATCAGCAGGAATGCAGAGAAAACAGACAAATGGAGCTTTCTGGATAAGGACAGGGGGGGGCCAGAGTTCTCTGAAATGGAAAATCCTGCTTTGGTAATCTTTGAGTGCATTTTTCACTCAAGGGTCTGCCCTTCCAAGATAGGTCCACTCCCTGCTGAGGGCTTATGTGTCCTCTTCACTCTGAGCACTGGATACACACTCCCAATTAGTCCTTCTAAAGTGCCATGGGTTTTCTTTGGGACCAGTTAAAATTCTAGACATTAAAAGCATGTGGTTCATGACTGAAGTCCTTCACCCTTGCCTTCCCAGATGGTTTTTAGCCTTGTTTTAACAACTCTTCACCCATTCACATTTCTATTGAAAGCATCACTTCTGTTATCATACTGAATACGGATTTTGTGGCTGAAGTTTACCTTGTATGAATGGAAGGGCTGGTTTCTGGCCTCAGTGCGTTATCACTGAACGATATATAAAAATATACTGTGGATGTGCACACACACAAGCATACATCACTGGCTAGATGCGCTTAAAATAAACGTTCATTCTGCATTTGACCTGTGGATCATACAAAAAAAGCCCAACCTAATGTGTCATATCTCAGTAAAGGGTAGCTTTGGACTTGAATTACTTATCAAGATAACATCCTTATTTTTCATGTATCAGTGAGTTCTGCTTTCTTGGAGTAATAAGTGGGCTCCTGCATATTTTTACTTTAAGGGATCAGGACAATTACTAGGAGTTTTCTTCTGGTGCAGGTATTCTGAGAGGTCTACATACTATGAGTCTAGGGAAGAGGATTTCTACTGCTTTTGGAAGCCTGTTTAATAGCTGCCTTAATTTGTGTATTACCTATTTACCATAATGGAAAGAATGAAAAGCAATAACCAGGATTTAGGCTTTTTTTGAGTAATTGTGAGCCGGAGCTTCTCCCTTCTCCATAGGGGTCCTCTGCTGCCAAAAGAAGCAGTAAAGTTCCTCTTCCTCAGGAGTCAATTAACACGGGGATGTGTTAGTGCAACTCTTTTGAAAATTACTTTCCAATCTTAAGCTAATTATCTATTTGAATTTACCTTTGGCAGTTAATTCGAGTAAATCTACCTGTCTGAGTCTTAGGCAATATCTAAGATGAGATAGGTATAAGTAAGATTTCTGTAAGTCTGTTGGAGATCAAAATTCTCTAGGTTCATGATCCAATTTTACTTGTAAAAGAAGGTAAAAGAAAGTGATGGGTATATTTGTGCTTCCTGTTTAAAAAAAAATCAGGTAAAAACAGACTCCACAGAAAGGTATACCAAAAGTTCCAAAATCTCCTTTACTTGCTACCACCAAAACACAAAGAAGCATACAAAATTATATAGATTAATAAAATTCTTTACAAGAAAGAATTTTTCAACAGGATAAATAATGTCTTAGAAAAAAATGGTTAAAATGGTTTCAATGTAAAGCAAAAAGAACAACCCTTAGAAAGTTCTTACTAAGTTCTATGTAGGCATATAAAATACAATGAGAAAAGTAGGCTTTAGGGAATTAAAAATATCATAAATTTAGCTATTGTGATGAAAGATGTATTACAATCTCATATTTTGAGAAGTTTAATTATTAGCCTTTTGGACGGTCAAGAAACTCTGTGGTTATAATTACTACAACCAACACTATAGGATACAAGTCTATGTGTTGGGTGTTACATCTGAAGCAATGTTTCAGAGGTACACATGTGTTTGAACCTTAAAAAAAAACAGAAAATACTGCCAGTTTGCAGACTTTACCATACACTCAACATTTAATACAAACTTTCTTTGTTCTTAAATGCTTAATGTATTACTTTTTAAATACCTAACCAGGGTAGAAGCATTAAAACCTCTTTATGTGGGGACTTTTTCAAGTTATTATAAACTGTGCACTATCTCTTTTGATATCATACCTAAAACAGTTAAACAATGCATACTATAAGAATGAAATTAGGCTTAAATCCTCAAGGGTGATAGCTATAATCATATGCATGTATAGAAAGTGTACTGAAAGGCTTCCTACAAAGTCCTAGCCCAGCAATATTATTAAAAGGCAAAACTTAATCTATACCAGGTGCGCACAGGGTAGGCACGATGATGGAAGTATGGAATGATTGCCTTTTGCCTTGATATCCCTTCCTTTTAGGAAGAAAAAAAAGATCAATGTAAAAGCTGCTTATCTTAAGTCCATTGGTGCTATTTATATTTGCCACATTCATTATAGGCTATCTATTTGTGGGGCACTTAATATTCATCTTTATTGGTTTTATTCTGATTGAGCGCACAAGGTATTCTGGATCAGAGAGATGTCTGATTAATCACTTTATAGTAAATATTAAGTGCATTGTCTCTCCTTGCCTCAGCCCTTACCCTTAGGGCAACATAATGAAAACCAAGCCATGTCCTACGTGAGTAGCTGGACACTCATATGCGAATGATGAAGAACATAGATTTTCTCCACTATATACAGGAGGGAGAGAGTCAGTCCATCTCCCCTAAAAGATAAAGAGTGAGGGAGGACCCTTTTGCTCCAGTGAGACTGAATGGGAGGGACTCTGGATTCTTACTCCAACATTTTGGAATGTAAATACACCTTCCAAAGGCCAGATAGACCCCTCTGTCTCTGGCTTCTAAGACCTAGAGATATCTCCTAGTTTCCCCGACCTCACCCCTCCATAAAATGTGAATACCTAGATGGATGAATCACAGACCTGTACCCTTGAAATAAATAATAGAGTATAAAAAATAAATAAAATAATAAAATAAAATTACATAAAATAAAATTATATTCATCTTGTAAAAAAAATGTGAATACCTAGAAAAATGACTTTTCAGCCACCCTGCCACCATGGGAGCTAACTTAAGTGCCTATCACAGGATGTATGCAGTTAGCTTGGGGGGGGGGTGGTGACACAAGTTTTATTTTCCCCTTGTATCACAGCAATTAAGCCCGTTATTAGAGAAACAACTGGCTACAGATCTGATCCTTATGGTATGTAAGAGGGTTTCTTGGGAAAGTGAAAGTAAATATTCTCTAACTTATATTTCCATGGCTTATGAGGCTTCGGCTTTTTACAGGCTCACAGGGAAATCCACAGTCCTATTTAAAGTATATATGTATATATGAATATTTTTGTCTGTATATCTTATTCAAAGAATTGAATTGGCAACTCTTTTAGGGACCCATAACTTTATACTTTCTTGCAATGAATGAAGGAAGGAAGGAATATCTGTTCAACACCTAGTATGTACTAAGCACTAGAATTGTTCAGAG
Source organism: Ursus americanus (assembly GCF_024610735.1). NCBI lineage: Eukaryota > Metazoa > Chordata > Mammalia > Carnivora > Ursidae > Ursus > Ursus americanus. The sequence continues at coordinate 76,829,803 of NC_142135.1, forward strand.
GATACACAGATGAACAATGTGTGGTCCTTACCCTCAAGGATCTTAAAGTTTAGTATGTTTTCAATTTTGTATATGTTACATGCCAACTACAGAGCAAGTGCTCAGAATAAATAAATCAGTAAATGGATCCCAGGTTGAAGTCTAATAAGGAAGCACCAATACAGTACAACTACATCTAACGTCATTTATTGAAGTTAGCTAGAAGGAAACGCCAACTTGTCTGTGGTTAATAACAGTAGACATCTGTTTAATACACCATAGGTCTTTTGGCAATTACTTAGAATTCCATTTTGCTCCACTATGTCCCCTCATCATGTCAAATTATATAATAATAAAACACAACTGAATTAAAATTGAATATTTACATACTAGTAAAGTTAACTAAATCCAGTTAATGAAATTAAACACAATTATATTTGGTAAAGTAAAACAAACTAAAGCAAAGATGGTTAAAATTAACTGGATGGAAAAAGATACCAGGCAAATGCAGATAAAATGAAAAGGGGTTAAAAATATCAACTAAGAAAGCATTCATGAAGAAAAAGCATTATTTTATATAAAGAAGTTTTAAAGGTGCCTGGGTTGCTCAGTTGGTTGAGTATCCAACTCTTGATTTTAGCTCAGGTCATGTTCTCAGCGTCGTGAGATCAGCCCTGTGTTGGGCTCTGTGCTGGGCATGGAGCCTGCTTAAGATTCTCTCTCTTCCTCTCCCTCTGCCCCTCCCTCTGCTCACATGAACGTGTGCTCTATCAAAAAAAAAATTTTTTTTAATTTAAGAAGTTTTATATATATAGATGATACACACACACACGCACGGATAGATAGATAAAAGTGTACCATAACACAACACTGAAATACTAAAAAGCAATCTTATATAAAATATTTAAAAAATTGAAAGACGACAATACTCATTGCATCCTTCTACTTTTTTCTAAACTTGATAAATCAATTATATAATAAATAAGCATAAATTAGAAATGAATATCTCCTAACAAACAATTTCTAGTTAAATATATATATTGAACATATATGTAAATATTGGATATATATTTAAAATACACTCAATTTCCTATACACCAAGTATATACATTTTAAATTCCCAGGTATGATACACTGACAGTATGATTAAGAGAACAAACCCAAGATTTCAAAAGGCAGAGTCAAGAGGTCAGAAGTAAGAAACAAGATCACAGAAAGCAGAGCCAAAATCCCAAAGGGCAGAGTCAAGAGCCAAGTGGTTCACACCCAGACACTGAAACTGAGCCTTAATTAAAGAACTGACAACGTATGTCCTGCTGGACTTCACAATTGCTGTGGGCAATGATACCTGTAGGTCTCCAATATTCCCTCTGCTTGAACAGAAGGGTCTATTATGCCTAGTCTATTCCTGCCCCACCACTGTATAATGGTTGTGGATGAAGAGAAGATAACTTGTCTCTTTGGCGCAAAGATATATTAGTTTACTAGGGCTTTCATAACAAAATTCCACAGACTGGGTGATTAAACAACAAATTTATTTTCTTACAGTCTTGGAAGGGTTGAAGTCTGAGATCAAGGTGTCAGCAGGTTTGCTTCCTCCTGAAGTCTTTCTCTCTGGCTTTCAGGTGGCTGTCATTGTCTTATGTCTTCACGCGGTCTTCCCTCTGTGTGTATGCATGTCTGTGTCCTAACCTCCTCCTCTTATAAGGACACTAGTCAGACTGAACAAAGGCCCACCCTAACAGACTCATTTTAACATAATCACCTCCTTAAAGCCCACCTGCAAATACAGTCATAGTCTGAGGTGCTGGGAGGTAGGGCTTCAACATAGGAGTTTTGGGTGGGTAATATTCAGCCCATAGCAACCTCCTTTAGAACCAGAGGGGCTACACTCAAGAAATCAAACATGAGGAGCTTTATATGCACCTAGGCCTGAGCTGGATGTTTAAATCTTGTCCTGGAGCAATAATGGGATGAGACTTTTTCAGAGTTTTGAGAAGAAGAGAGTCTATTTTGTGTGTGGGAAGGATGTTAGGAGATTGGTGGCCAAAGGGCAGAATGTGGTAGATTATATTATCTAGAATGGCCACAGCAATCTTTCTGTTCCCACATGCTCCTCTAGAACCCTGCCACCATCATCAAAAGGTGGAGTTCATTTCCACTGCCCGGGAAACTGGGTGGCAGTGTGGGGACAGCTTCAAGGAATAGAATGAGGCAGAAGTAACACTGTTTGCTTTCCAACGTTACATTCTAACCCCACTGTGGCTTCATCCTGCTTCTCTCCCTCTGTCTGTCTCACTCTCTCTTGTTTATTTCAGGCCACTGACCCTTAGAATGCATTCACCATGTTGTGAGGATGCTCAGGCCACATCGAGAGGCCACAGTGATGTAGCAGACTAATGAGTGAGTGAGCCTTTATACGCGCACAGGGGCCAGCCTTCAAAACGTCCCAGCTAATACAGCATGAGGCAAACATTGTCGGTTGTTTTAAACCACTAGCCTATGTGTACTTTTTTTTTTTTTTAACAAAGCCATGTTTAACTGGAACACTGAGTTTTTTGGTTTTCAAAAATGGTCACATATCAAGATTCACAGAAAAATCATAATAATCTGAGTATAATACAATCAACCAATAGATTAACAAACAGTAAACTCTAAACCTAAACCTTCTCGAACAGAAAGCAAAATGCTTGACCTAGCGGTCTTTTGGAAGATCGTCACTGGAGACCATGGTATTCTGTCAGAAAGAAGAAAAACGTGCTGCAGGGCTGAGTTAGCATCTTCTCAGGGTACTAACACTAGCCAACCCGATCTCTCCTTTCTACTGATAGGTGTTGCCTTCCTGAATTTGCTAGCCTGAAAAGCATCCATATTCATCTTTACTGTGATGATGTGAAGGCCCAGGGTTCAACTCTATTAAGCTTAGAACATAATCTGATTAAAAAAATGTGCATCTCTTATATTAGTCATCACTTTTTTATTTCAAAAATCAATAGGAACATTGCCTTGGTTTTCATTATCTGACAACCTCACTATGTTAACTGGATATGGTGGATCACACAAAAGTCACAAATATAGTAAAAAATGATTAGAGTCATTTTTATGCAAATACAGATAAATACAGTAAAAGAAATTATTTCTAGGTCTGATCTAGTTTACTATTGTTTGCTATTTACATTTCTTCGTTTACAAATGCAATGCAGCATAGGTAGCCCTGTTAATAATTTGCTTGGCTTTATTTTGTTTGTACTTTGCAATCCTTTAAAACATTTTTGTAAAACAAATCCATTGTTAATTGCTTTCAATCATTGTAATATTCATGACACATTGATGGTTCTTATAGAAATATTTCACTTTACTATTCTAGCCTTAAAAGATTTTTTCATAACCGGAGGTAAGGACTTTGACTTACAAATCATAGTAATGACACAAAGGTTATCCATTTAGTAGTTGATTCATAAACTATTTTCTAATTAATGTCATGTAATCTATTTAATCAATGTTGATGGCATTCCTGTCTACCTTTCCCACTTGCTATTATTGTAGGTTGGAAAGATCTTCACTCACTGGGAAGTTAAGCCTGGTCAGCTTTAACTGAGTGCAGTCTGGGCTGACTGACATAAATCCATCAGAAATTAGTGTTGATTAAACAGCAAGGCAGGAAAATTTTCAGTGACAAAATTTTGTTTGTTGTGTTTCTTTGCTTTTTGGTTTTAGTTCCATTTTGTTTCCTAGGAATAAAATCCCAGTTTTCCCTAAAAAAGAATTTTGACTTAATAATACAGAGCTATTATAATGAAGGATGTGTCCAAGAGCTCCAGAAAGATGGTTTGACTTCTCTGGAATTCACTTGCTTCAGCTCTGAGAAAGATTGATTAGACGAGATAACATGTCAGTCCTTTTCCAACTCCACAATGCCAGGCTCCATTATGCTCACATGCGCAGAGCCTGTGAGCCCTGTTTGGATATGTGGACATCATACTCCCATCCATGTTGAGCATTTTAATAAGTTTCTCTACCTTCATTCTTGTATTTCATCAGGGATAATGAGCTCTGCCTTGTCTTTTTCTTATTATAAATGTTTGTAATGAAATCATAAGTTATGATATATTGGAAAATATTTTGTTCAGAGACATTAAGATGTTAATAGTCCTTTAGAAGAGGATATAATATAGTGAGATTAATTGCAAATATGAAAACAGAAAATACCAGAGATTAAAGTAACATATTTTATGACAAAGCATGTCTTAAACTTTAGTCTGGAGAGACTGTATAGATTGAAGATTAGAATATGAGAAAAAAAAGGAGATTTTTTTTTTTCTTTTTAAAAGGCAAAGCAAATATAAATACTTGTTTTTACTTAGAACCTCTCATATAACTATTTGTGTAAATGACAACATGCATACATATGAATAAATTTATGTCCTCTCTTAGTGATTATGTTTGTTACAAATTATCATAGTCACAAACTAATAAATACCAGATCTAGGAGAGGCCAGAAAACATGATATTTAGTTAAGAGAATCGGCTCACTATCACATGAAAATTATCAATACACTGTCATTTAACAAAAAGATTTTTTTAAGTTGAGACTATAAATGTATCTTTAAATGAAAATTAAGAGTCAATTTTGTTTAGAAGTATTAAGTTAAACCATATGAAATTGTTGATATCAAGAATTTTAGGGCCCACAAAAATGGCAATTTTATATGTTTCAACCTTACCATAAAATGACGCTCCAATAGTTTTTAACTTTATTTTAAAAAGACACACACAGGGGTGCCCGTGTGTGTAAAGTGTCCAACTCTTGATTTTTGTGGCTCAGGTCATGATCTCAGGGTCCTGGGATTTAGCCCCACATCAGACTCTGTACTCAGCCCGGAGTCAGCTTGAGATTCTCACCCTCTCCCTGTGCTGCTCCCCCAACTTGTGTTCTCTCGCTCTCTCTCTCTCAAATAAATAATAAATCTTTAAACACACCCATAAATACAGAGAAAAATTGCAAACTATCCAGCTGTAGATTGTGAAGTGTTTAAAAACAGTATTATTTTTTATTCCAGTAATGGGGACTAGGCCAAAATACAAATTCATCATGTATACATTGAGAAACTAACTTGAATTCTATTATGTTTCTAAATGAAACGACCAAACTGAAGAGTTTTGCCTGAACTTAAGATAATGCAAAAATACATGGGTAGTTTCGATTCTCATTAGTACCTTTCAAATATTTTTAATGATCCCACAAAAAGAAAATATAATACACATTGCTGATACTAATGTCTCTAAATACATTTGAAAAGAAGTAGAGAGAGTGGGTTTCAGAAGAAAAATGAATTTAAGAAAATTCAGAATAAGATCACTTCAGGCAAGGGGAAACCCATTTGCAGAAATCCAGAAGTAGACAAGTTGAATGTGTTCAAGGAACTCTGACAGGTCCGTGGGAGTGGACAAGGCTCACTGATAATTCTCAAAACCCCTCACTGCTCCACCATGTGGTTATGAAGAGCACTCTGTCATGATGTCCATGACCAGCTAGACAATCTTAAACAGCCTCCAGGTAGAGAAAATCTTTATGGTAATCCTACTTTTGTTTTCACATACAGTCAGAAAATTAGACAAGGACAAATGAGGATGTCTTTCCCAGCTTTTCCAGACTTTTGTCTGGAATAAAAGTATGTTATTTGTTTTGTTCAGTTATTTATTAGGAGTAGGTAATCATTCCCAGTTTATAGCATAGGAGGATACTTTCACCAAAACCCCTTGTGAGTCAAAAGTGGTCATTTATTTAATAAAAATAAGAGGATGCTTTCACCAAAAAGCCTTCTGAGTCAAAAGTGGTCATTTATTTAATAAAAATAAGAGGATGCTTTCACCAAAAAGCCTTCTGAGTCAAAAGTGGTCATTTATTTAATAAAAATAAGAGGATGCTTTCACCAAAAAGCCTTCTGAGTCAAAAGTGCTCATTTATTTAATTAACATTTACTAAGTACTTACTCTGCACTAGACGCTGAGCTAGACATTATAGGTATAAAGATGTAAACATAAGGTCTCTATCCTCAAGAAGTGTTGAGTCCTGTAGAAATACATTTCCAGGCATTACTGTAAAAATTCTGTTCTACCTTGTGAACAGGTTTTCACCATGGGTGTTTGTTTGTTTGTTAAATTTAGACTCTAATTTCATTACCCAAGACAAGGCATTGCATAGAACTGAATCATACCAAGGTTTTCTTTGCGTGAGATTGGCATTGATCTCATACAAGCAAGCCTTGATTTTCCATTTCTACCAATGAAAGGAAGCTCAATGCAGGGTTCATCTCCTTCTGTGCATTTCCTGCACTCCCTGGGGGCTGCCTTTTGAGTCACTCCTTCAGGCTATCCCAGATGGATAGGTTCAGATTTCAAAGACTAGTTGATACATTAGTTGAACTTAAATGTGGTCTTCCTGTTGCCCCTGTGGATCTTACTAGTTTTACCAGTTTTTATTCAATTTTATTCAAAAATAGAAGGAAATAAGGATAGTGAAATACATACAGTGCCTCATACTTGTTTTATGTTTAACTTGTACAGAAAGTCCCCATTTGTGCAAGGCCCTGGGTTAATAATATCTCAACCTTCATTTCCGGTTTTCTAAGAGCATATCAATAATGATAAATGAGAAAAAATACATTTGTTTTTACATCAATAACAAGCAATATAAGAATCCTTTTGGTATAATTAATTATTAGAAGGTTGAGGTACATATAGCTAAGACAAGTAAGATACGGTTAAATAAACATTACCATGAGTGATCTTTTTTTTTCAAAGTTACTTTTAATTTATTTGGACAGTTGTTCCTCTCTGTTAATAATCATGTGGTTTCCTAGGCTTCTCTTCCAACTGATTTGGCTTCAATTTTGCTTGGGGAATGTAGGTAATAGATTTAAGGCAACCTAGAATATGATGTAATTGAGCCATTGGCAGATTAAATCAATGGATGTAAACGCATTTTTAGAGCCAAACACCTCTTTCTAAATATATTTCTGATTTCTCTACCCTAGCAAAACATTTTTTTTCTATCTATTGATTTGCAGGTAAAGAACTATTTTTTGTAATGCATAGACTATAATTAGTTTCTGGTTAGCTATGAAAAGTTTTTGTCTTTAAAATATAATCTAGAAATAAGCAGGCCAATTATTGTTTGCATAAAGCATATCAATGTTTTCTTTTCTTGAATTTGTGTGTGTGTTCAACAACATAAATACTGTTTCCACAGGTGTCTTTAGATATTTACCTTATCTTCCAGTAGGTGGCAGTCTGTGATGTTAAAAGGGTACATGGTATGATTCTGAAAGCTTTTAAACTACTTGATGCAGAACTGAAATGAGCAGAGGAAAAAAAACCCTGCCTTTTATAGCTGCCTATTTATTCTTTGGAATAAAAACAAGTTATATATTTATTGTCATTCTGCAGGTAGTGACAAAATTGCTACTGTACAAATAGTGATTATGCCATTTTTATGGTCATTCAGACTGAAAGAGTGGCTTGGAAGAAGCAAGGTTGAAAAGCACAATATTTGGGATAGTACATTTAATTTGAGAATACAGAAATAGGCAGCCATGCAAACATTATTTTAGGGGAAAACAGTCAGTTATTTGACTATTTTCTAGCATAGCTAAGAGTGAATGAAAAGATCACTTTATTTACATTTCGCCTTTTATTATTCTATAAGGACAACGATCTTATCATGTACGGAGGGTTATTCAGACTCTCAATATCAATTACCTTTACTAGGCAAAAATGATAATTGTCATCTCCAAATTGGTACCACTACTACTAATATTAGTTTTCTGGTAATACGTTAAATTCCAGTCATCTGGGCAACAGAATTAAATGATTAAGTTGCTTTACTATCACGTTTTCTTTCCAAGTGTTTAATTTCTTCCCTTCCTCCAATCAGAATCTATTCTCAACTGTGAGTCTTGTTTCTCATATCAATATTCACCTAATTTCATTTTCTACATCTATTGACATTCAGTATTCAAAGGAGTAGCAAACAGTAGTTAACTCTAATAAACACTATTGAACAAATTAATATAATTGTTTGTCAAATAAATAATATGTCAGATTGGCCCAATATTTTGCATAGAAATGAAAGTAACAAATATTCATTAAGCTTAAAGTGTGCTTGTACAGGTGGAGAGAAAAAAGGCCCACTTAAGAAACAGAGGGAAAAAATGTATTAGGGACTGTACCTCTAACTCTTATTTATTCCTTGTTTGAACTCCAACACATTAGCTGCCTATTTTTATAGTATTGATTACTTCTCAGTGTGCCACATAGAGTACTTGGCTATAAATCCCAAAGTGAAAGAAAGGGAGAGAGAGACCAATCTCTCCAAGGAAGCCTGGGCCTACACCTCTTATGTAGGCGACATTGCACTGAGTTGGCCCAACTGTAAATCAGCCAGAAACAAAGGAAGACAACAACAAACAGCCCCAGCAATAAAAACTCAAATAACTTAAACCTCTTTACTTTCATCCAGGATTGTCCCTCATTTGAAGGTTTGAATTAGGTTAAGTCTCAAATTCATGAGTAAAATGTCATTCCTTTGTGAACAAGTCAAGTAATTTTTCTACATTAAAATGAAAGATACTCTAAAATCAAACTCATTCAATAACTTGAGTACCTATTTTGCAGCAGGGAGTGTTTTACATTTTAGAGATACTGCAAAGACAAAAATAGTATTTCTGCCTTACATAGTATGTTATTTTTAATCTGCTTGTAATCATGGCCCAGTGGGATATGCTAACACAAACACTGGTTAAACTCTTGGAAAAAATCTGTTCTCAGTTAATGAAGACAAAAGAGATGGTGTGATTATAAGTCACATGCTAGGAGTTTATCAGAAACACCTAATTTTAAGGCCTTCATGCACAAATACTTTTAATTATGGAATCACAGATTCTGAAAGGCTAATGGTCTCTTCTTGTTCTCTGAGGGCAACATATCCAATTCAAAAATTATGGTAAAACAAAGGTAAATGCTGCTCAAAATTACTTTGTTAGTCAGTCATATATTAAGAACAATATTTTTAAATAACACTCTTTATAAGTATCTTGTTAGTATTCTCCTTGTATGCTAATAACCAAGCAGTCATCAGCCTTAGTAGGTGGTTTAGTATCATTCCAGAACACATGTTGACTTTTTTTTTTTAAACTGGAATGCTGTCCTTTTCAATGACTGAAGTAATTGAATGCAGCAGACAAATTTAATGCATTCAATTTTAACAGAAGACACTTTATACTGGACAGAGCCCAACCCAAGTCCCCAAAACCTTGTTTGCCTTCCAGCAGGAGCAAACTCAACTCCTACAACACAGTGGCCCACACAGCCAAATATCTAACAACATCAAATCAAAGGAAGCAACCAGATGTCTGATCTCCTTTAAAGACACAATAATAATAATAATGTGAAAGGAACATTTAGTTCATTATGTACATGAAGATTAATTTTATTAAAATATAAAAAAACCTGCAATCCAATAGACAGATCCCTCAAATTAAACAGATAATATAACTCCCACGCCCTTACTCGCCAGCACCAAGTACTTTTATGAGCAGAAGACAAATGTTTCAGGCTTTGCCAACAAAAAAACCAAAGCAAAGATATTGGTTGTTCCCCCAAACACATTTTCCAAAAGTGGCACAAATTTAATGAAGAAAATTTTAAGGTAGTATGTTGACATAATAGTTGCTAAGACTATCATTAAAAAAAAAAAAACACAGTAGAAGGTGACTGTGAAAATCTTAGGGAAGAAAAAATAGCTAATATTGATTAAAAATTTACTATATTCTAATTTACTATGTTCTAACTTAGCTGAGATTAAACGAAGTTAAGAGATAACTCCAAAATCAGGTATCTCATCTATGGCTGACAAAGTCCTCTTTGGGGAAGGTGCCCACAGTCTTTGCAGTTGGTGGATGTGACAGCCAAGATGTAAAAATATCCATATTCTTCAACTAGCTTTCCTATGTGGCTTCAAATTCCATCTCTGCAGTTTACTAGTAGTCTGACCTTGGGCAAGTTACTGAACCTCAAAAACATGGAAACTTTTGTGAGGATTAAATGAGTTAACATGCCTAACGCAATTTTCTCATTTGCAAAAAGGGGTGACTGGCTCAGATCAGTGGATTTCAAACTATTTTCAGATTTTCCAAGTGTTTCCAGGCTGCCTCAACTGGGGGAAGAAGGAATGGATCAGGATGGGGTGTGACCGGCCAGCAATGTCACTTCTGCCACCCTCTCCCCTTCAACAGAGCAGCTCTTCTTTTGCGTGCTGTAAAAGGTTGGATTCTATAAAAGGTTACTTTTTGGAAAAGTATTAAGTGTTTAAATGATATATTCTTTGGGTCAAGCAGTGTTCTAAGTACTTTTTATGCATTAGCGGATTTAATCTTCACATGACTGAGATTTTTCAGAAGAGAATCGAGACAAAGAGAAGGTAAGCAACTTGCCCATGTTCTGGAAGTTAGTAAATAAAGATGCAAAATTTGAACCCAGGCAGGCAGACTCCACTATCCATCCTCTTAACCACTATGCAATGCCATCTCAAAAACAAAAGTTTCCTTTTTATTATTATTATTATACCATAAATTTATTTTTAGGATATTTTCATAACTATTTCAATATACAATATATTCAGTACAATGCAATGTATTCAATGTAATTAATTGTCTTTGTAACCCGTGTCTTTTATTTTATATATTTTCATTTTATTTTTTGTAAAAGTATTCCTTCCTTTACTAAAAGTGTTCTTTTTATTTATTTATTTATTTTTATAATAATTTTTTATTATGTTATGTTAGTCACCATACATAAATCCCTAGTTTTTGATGTAATGTTCCATATTCATTACTTGCGAATAACACCCAGTGCACCATGCAACTCCTGCCCTCCTTAATACCCATCACCGGCCTATCCTATTCCCCCACCCCCCCTCCCCTCTGAAGCCCTCAGTTTGTTTCCCAGAGTCCATAGTCTCTCATGGTTCATTCCCCCTTCTGTAACCCCCCCATCATTCCTCCCTTTCTTCTCCTACTGATCTTCCTATTTCTTATGTTGCATAAATGAGTGAAACCATATGATAATTGTCTTTCTCTGCTTGACTTATTTCATCTAGCATTATTTCCTCCAGTCCCGTCCATGTTGCTGCAAATGTTGTGAAATTGTTCTTTTTGATGCCTGAGTAATATTCTGTTGTATATATGGACCACATCTTCTTTTTTTTTTTTTTTTAAGATTTTATTTATTTATTCGACAGAGATAGAGACAGCCAGCGAGAGAGGGAACACAAACAGGGGGAGTGGGAGAGGAAGAAGCAGGCTCCTAGCGGAGGAGCCTGATGTGGGGCTCAATCCCACAATGCCGGGATCACGCCCTGAGCCAAAGGCAGACGCTTAACCACTGTGCCACCCAGGCGCCCCGGACCACATCTTCTTAATCCAGTCATCTGTTGAAGGGCATCTCGGCTCCTTCCACAATTTAGCTATTGTGGACAATGCTTCTATGAACATTGGGCTGCATATGGCCCTTCCCTTCACTACGTCTGTATATTTGCGGTAAATACCCAGTAGTGCAATTGCTGGTTCATAGGGTAGTTCAATTTTTAAATTTTTAAGGTACCTCCACACTATTTTCCTAAGTGGCTGTACCAACTTGCATTCCCACCAATAGTGTAAGAGGGATCCCCTTTCTCCACATCCTCTCCAATATTCATTGTTTCCTGCCTTGTCAATTTTGCCATTCTAACTGGTGCAGGTGGTATTGCAAGGTGGTTTTGATTGGAATTTCCATGATGGCTAACAATTTTGAACATTTTTTCATGTGTCTGTTAGCCATTTCTATGTCTTCATTGGAAAAGTGTCTGTTCATATCTTCTGCCCATTTTTTGATTTGATTATTTGTTTCCCATGTATTGAGTTTGAGAACTTCTTTGTAGATCTTGGATACTAGTCTTTTATCTGTAGTGTTATTTGCAAATATCTTCTCAGTGGCCTGCCTCTTAGTTTTTATGACTGTTTCCTTGGCTGTGCAGAAGCTTTTTATCTTGATAAAGTCCCACAAGTTCATTTTTTCTTTTGTTTCTCTTGCCTTTGGAGATGTATCATGAAAAAAGTTGCTGTGGCCAATGTCAAAGAGGTTGCAGCCTAAGTTCTCCTCTAGGATTTTGATGGATTCCTGTCTCACATCAAGGTCTTTCATCAATTTGGAGTTTATCTTTGTGTATGGTGTGAGAGAGTGGTCCAGTTTCATTCTTTTGCATATAGCTGTCCAATTTTCCCAGCACCATTTATTGAAGAGACTGTCCTTTTTTCCACTGGATGTTTTTTCTTGCTTTGTCAAAGATTAGTCGCCCAAAGAGCCGAGGGTCCATTTCTGGGTTCTCTATTCTGTTCCATTATGATTTTTGGTGCTATTGTAAATGCAATTGATTCCCTGATTTCTCTTTCTTCAGGCTCATTGTTCATGTATAGAAATGCAACTGATTTATAAGCATTGATTTTGTATCCCACCACATTACTGAATTGCTCTATAAGTTTTAGCAATTTGGGGGTGGAGTGTTTGGGTTTTCCATAAGAGTATCATGTCATCTGCGAAGAGAGACAGTTTGACTTCTTCTTTGCCAATTTGGATACCTTTTATCCCTTTTTGTTGTCTGATTGCTGTGGCAAGGACTTCTAGTACCATGTTGAATAATAATGGCGAGAGTGGACATCCTTGTCGTGTTCCTGATCTTAAGGGAAAGGCTTTCAGCTTTTCCCTGTTGAAAATGATATTCGCTGTAGGCTTTTCATAGATGGTTTTTATGAGATTGAGGAATGTACCCTCTATCCCTACATTCTGAAGGGTTCTAATCAGGAAAGGATGCTGTATTTTGTCAAATGCTCTTTCTGCATCAATTGAGAGGATCATATGGTTCTTCACTCTTTTCTTGTTGATATGATCTATCACAATGATCGATTTGCTAATGTTGAACCACCCTTGCATCACAGGGAGGAATCCCACTTGCTTATGATGGATAATCCTTTTAATGTACTGTTGTATCCTATCAGCTAGGATCTTGTTGAGAATTTTGGCGTCCATATTCATCAGGGATATTGGTCTGTAATTCTCCTTTTTGATTGGGGTCTTTGCCTGGTCTGGGGATCAAGGTAATACTGGCCTCATAGAATGAGTTTGGTAGTTTTCCTTCTGTTTCTATTGTTTGAAACAGCTTCAGGAGAATAGGTATTATTTCTTCTTTGAATGTTTGGTAGAATTCCCTGGGGAATCTGTCAGGCCCTGGACTCTTGTTTTGGGGAGGTTTTTGATCACTGCTTCAATCTCTTCATAATTAATCAGTCTGTTTAAATAATCACTTTCTTCCTGTTTCAGTCTTGGTAGTTTATAGGTTCCCAGGAAGGCATCCATTTCTTCCAGGTTGTTTAATTTATTGGCATAAAGCTGTTGATAAAAGTTTCTAATGATCCTTCCTATTTCATTGATGTTGACTGTGACCTCTCCCCTTTCATTCATAATTTTATTAATTTGGTTCCTTTCTCTACTCTTTTGAATAAGTCTGGCCAGTGGCTTATCACTCTTATTTATTCTTTCAAGAACAAGCTTCTAGTTCTGTTGATCTGCTCTACTGTGCTTCTGGTTTCTACTTCATTGATCTCTGCTCTAATCTTGATCAACTGCTTTCTCGTGCATGGGTTAGGCCTGTTCTTCTGCTCCAGCATCAGCTTCTTGAGCTGAGGCTATAAAAACTGCATTTTAGATTTTTCTATTCTTTTGAGTGAGGCTTGGATGGTTATGTATTTTCCCCTTAGGACTGCCTTTGCAGTATCCCATAGGTTTTGGACCAATGTGTTTTCATTTTCATTGGTTTCCAAAAATTGTTTAATCTCCTTCTTAATTACCTGGTTTACCCAATCCTTCTTGAGTAGGATGGTTCTTAGGGTCCAAGTGTTTGAGTTTCTTCCAAACTTTTCCTTGTGATTGAGTTCCAGCTTCAAAGCATTGTGGTCTAAGAATATGCAGGGAATAATCTCAGTCTTTTGGTATCGGTTGAGACCTGTTTTGTGACCCAGTATGTGGTCTAGTCTGGAGAAAGTTCCATGTGCATTCGAAAAGAATGAGAATTCTTTTGTTCTGGGGTGTAGTGTTCTGTATATATCTATGAGGTCCATCTGGTCCAGTATGTCATTCAAAGCTCTTGTTTCTTTGTTGATTTTCTGCTTAGGTGATCTGTCTATTGCTGAGAGCGGAGTGCTGAGGTCCATTACTATTAACATATTATTATCTATATGTCTCTTTATTCTGGTTAAGGGTTGGCTTATGTATCTAGCTGCTATCCTGTTGGGGGCATAGATATTTGTAATTGTCATACCCACTTGTTGGATACATCCTTTAAGAACAATATAGTGTCCTTCTTTATCTCTAACTACAGTCTTTAGTTTAAAACCTAATCTGTCTGATATGAGAATTGCTACCCCAGCTTTCTTTTGAGGTCCACTGGCATGAAAAATGGTTTTCCATCCCTTCACTTTCAGTCTGGATGTATCTTTAGGTTCAAGATGAGTCTCTTGTAGACAGCAAATGGATGGGTCATGACTTATTATCCAATCTGCAACTCTGTGGCATTTTATGGGAGCATTTATGCCATTCACATTGAGAGTGATTATTGAGAGATATGATTTTAATGATGTCATGTTGCCTGTGAAGTCTTTGTTTCTATAGATTGTAAATTTCTGTTCTGTATCACTCTTGGGGCCTTTTTGCTTTTATAGAAACCCTTTTAGTATCTCCTGTGGGGGTGGTTTGGTGATTATGAATTTGGTCAGTTTCTGCCCATCCTGGAAGGTCCTTATCTCTCCATCAATTCTGAATGACAGCCTTGCTGGATAAAGGATCTTTGGCTTTTTATTCTTCTTGGATAGAGCTTTGAAAATACCCTGCCAACCCTTACTATCTTGCTAGGTCTGTGTAGACAGGTCTCACATTATTCTGATATTTTTACCTCTGTACATAAGGAATCTCCTCGCCCTGGCCGCTTTCAATACTGTATCCTTGGATCTAATATTTGCAAATTGCACTGCACTATGATGTGACATGGTGGAAGTTTGCTGAGATTTATCTTTAGAAGTGTCCTTTCTGCCTCTTGGCCATGAATGCTTGTTTCCTTTGCCAGATTAGGGAAGTTGTCAGCTACAATTTGTTCAAATATGTCTTCTAGACCTCTCTTTTTCTCCACCCCCTTGGGGATGCCGATGATTCTGACATTGGAACGTTTCATTGAGTCAGTAATCTCCCGTATTCTACATTCTTGCAGTTGGATTTTTTTGAGCCGAGATTCTGTTTTAACTTTCTCTTCTACCATCCCATCCTCCAATTCACTAATTCGTTCTTCTGCCTCATTTACCCTGGCCATCAGAGCGTCTAGTTTAGACTGCAATTGATTCATATTATTTCTAATTTCTGCCAGTTTCACACTCATTTCTGCCTTTAGAGATTCTATATTCTAGTTAATATTTTTGTTAATATTTTTTTCAAGCCTACACATCATCTTGACCATTGTTACTCTGAACTCCATTTGTGACCATTTGGTTATATCCATATCCATCATTTCTGTGGCAGAGGCCACAGTCTCTGTGTCCTTTTTTTGCTGAGGGTTTCTCCTCCTTGTCATTCTAATGAGGAGAGATTGCGGGGATGCCTAGAGCCCAAATTATTGATCAGGACCCAGGCAGTGTGCACTTGTTTTATAGGGACCTTAGGGATGTGGGCTTCTTGAATTTTCAGCCTGCCTTCTAGGGGAGGGGTCTGCCACGCTGATACTCAGGCAACCCTGTTTGGGTAGAGTGGCCCTGTCCCCTGCGAGGGGGGATGGGGATGGGCACAATGTGAGCTGGTATTTCCGGGCTTTTTTCTCTGGCAGCTTTCCCTGGTGGTTTTCTTTGACTCTTCTGAGAGTCAGAGCAGCAGTGGCCATATCCTAGCTTCTGTCTCAGAACAGAGAGCTTGCAGTCCACTCTCCACTGAGCTCTCTTGGCCACTTTAACTCTGTTTCTGTCAGTGCTGCCAAAAACCCTGCAGCGTCCCAGGTTGTGCGTCCCACAGCCACTCTCCCAGCCCTCACTTCCAGGCCTGGCACGTCTCTGTCCTTTGTGCTTCTTTTTTTTTTTTTTTAAAGATTTATTTATCTATTAGACAGAGAGAGACAACCAGCGAGAGAGGGAACACAAGCAGGGGGAGTGGGAGAGGAAGAAGCAGGCTCCCAGCAGAGGAGCCTGATGTGGGGCTCGATCCCACAACTCCGGGATCACGCCCTGAGCCGAAGGCAGACGCTTAACCGCTGTGCCACCCAGGCGCCCCTGTCCTTTGTGCTTCTAATACCACCAGCCGCCCCCCCCCCCCCCCCAGTTCTCACACACACTCCCGAACTCCTGTTTCAGTGTCGTTGGAGCATGCTCTGGAGCGCAGGTTTTTAGTTTGGTCGTGTGTGCGCTCCCAAGGTCCTGGTTTTAGTCTGGTTCCAGTGAGTGCTCTGGAGCTCCGGTTTTCAGTCTGGTCATGTGAGCACTCCTAAGCTCCCGGTTTTAGTCTAGCTCGAGTGTGTGCTCCGAAGCTCCAGTTTTCAGTCTGGTCTCACACACGTTCCCAGGCTCACAGTCTCAGTCTGCTTTCTCGCAGGTGTCGGTCTGTAAGTCAGGCCATCTCCCCAGGGCAGGTGGCTACCGCTTCCTGGTGCCCAAGCATGGAGGCTCCCTCCCCCTTCCATTTATCTTCCAATATCTATGTGTGGATTCATGGCTCCATGCTTCGTACCTCAATACTCAGCGCTGGAGATGTTCATTTGTAGAGATCCAGATGTGTCTTCCTGCATCTCAGGCTGATTCTGTGGGGTTCAGGATGGTCTCGTAGATATCCAGCTCGACTCAGGGGCCAGCTGAAAAAGGGGTGCCCTACTCATCCGCCATCTTTTTTCCGATTCTAGATCATTGGTTTATCATAAAAGGATGTAATTCAGGAACAGCCAGATGGAAGAGATGCACGGGGCAGGGTAAGGGGAAAGGGTGAGGAGCTTCCAAGTCCTCCAGGCACACTATTCTCCTAGAACCTTTGCTCATTCGCCAACCCGAAAGCTCCAGACATGTTGACTTTTTAAAAGTAAAGTTATTTGAGTAGGATGGACTGAGCTGGAATCCTGGCTCTGCCACATACTAGACACTTAAGTTAATTTAACAATCTTTAAATTAGTAGACTTTATTCTAGGTATTTTTTTTCAGCATTTTTTATTGACACATAATTAACATATAATGTTATATTAGTTTCAGGTTTTTAACATATTGATTTGACAATTCTACACATTATTCAGTTCTCAACATGATTAAATATAGTCACCATCTGCCACCATACATTATTACAATATTGTTGACTATATTCCCTATGTTGTATTTTTCATCTCCTTGACTTATTTATTTTATATCTGAACGTTCCTCAAAAAAGTTAAAAATAGAAATGCCATATGATGTGGTAATTCCACTACTGAGTACTTACCCAGAGAAAATGAAAACACTAATTCAAAAAGATATATGTAGCTCTCTGTTTATTGCAGTGTTATTTACAATAGGCCAGATACGTAAGCAACCCAAATGTTCATCAGTAGATGAATGGATAAAGAACATGCAGGGGGTACGTGTGTGTGTGTGTATAAATAATGGTATATATATATCGATATATCTATATCTATATCTATAATGATATAGATATATGTATATCATTTGTGGCAATAAGGATAGACCTAGAAAGTATTGTGCTAAGTGAAATAAGTCAAATAGAGAAAAATAAATACCACATGACTTCACTTGCATGTGGAATCTAAAAAACAAAACAAATGAACAAACAAATACAACCAAACTCTTAAATACAGAAAACAAGCTGGTGGTTGTTAGAGGGTAGGTGGGTAGGGGGATGGGCAAAATAGAGAAGGGGATTAAGAGATAAAAGGCTTTATTTTGCATAGCAGTTCTAGGTTGACAGAAAAGTTGAGAAAGTATAGAGAGATTCAATAAAGCCCCTCTTTATCATACATAGCATTTCTTATTATTAAACTTTGTATTAGTGTGGCACATTCATTACAATTGATGAATCAATATCAATACATTATTAACTAATGTCCTTAGTTTATATCGAGATTATGGTTCACTCTTTGTGTTCTATGGGTCTATGGACTGTGACAAATGCATTATGTCATATACCCACCACTGCCATATCATACAGAATAGTCCACTACCCTGCAAACCCCATGCTCCACCTATTCATAGCTCCTTCCCTCTCCTCAAACTCCTGTAAATCACAGATCTTTATAATGTCTGTATAGTTTTGTTTTTTACAAAATGTCATACAGTTGAAATCCTATAGTCTGTTCCCATTACAGACTGAATTTTCACTCAGCAATATGCATTAAAAGCTCCTCCAAGTATTTTTGTGGCCTTATAGTCCATTTCTTTTTATCACTGAATAATATACCATTTTATGAATGTACCACATTTTGTTTACTCATTCTTGTATTGAAAGTTATTTTGGTTGCTTATAGTTTTTTGTAATTATGAATAAAGCTGCTATAAATGTTAATCTATATATTTTTGTGTGGAAGTATGATTTCAACTAATTTGGGTCCGTTATAGGAGTATTATTGATGGATCAAATAGTAAGAGTATGGTTATTTTTGTAAGACTTTGTCAAAATATCTTGGGTCTTCTTGATTTTTACCCACTTTGATGCTCTACCTTTCAGTTGCTGTATTTAGTTCATTCACATTTAAAGCCATAACTCTTATAGTTGGATTCGTATCTACCACATTCGGAACTGTTTTCTATTTGTTGCCCTTTTTCTTTGTTTCTGCTTTGCCTTCCCCTATTTTTCTTTCTTTAGTTTCAATTAAGCATTTCATACAATTTCATTTCTTCTTATCTCAGCATATTGATTTAATTTTTTCAATTATTTCAGTGTTTCCTGTAATGGTTGCAATATACATTTACAACTAATCTACCTTGAAATACATTACATGTTTTCATGGGTAATACAGGTAATTTATAAGAGACATTCCCAATTCCTCCCTTTCATCTCTTATAGCATTGTCATTCATTTCACTAGTCCATAAGCTATTATCACCAAATACATTGTTGCCATTAATATTTTGAATAGATATCTGTTAGGTAATTAAGTGTAAGGAAAACAAATGATTTTATCCCACCTACATTTATTCTTTCTTTAGCATTCTTCTTTTCTTTATATAGATCCAAGTTTCTGAGCTTGGATTATATAATTCTATACAATTTTCCTTTTTTCTGAAAAACCTATTTTTGTTTATTTGTTTGTTTGGTTTGGTTTGGTTTGGCTTTTCCCCATTGGTTTCTTTCATGATTTTTATCGTTCTTCAGTTTTTTGCAGTGATGGTCCTAGGTATAGTTTTTTTTTGTTTGTTTGTTTTTTGTTTTTAGTATTTATTCTGTTTGATGTTCTCTGAACTTCCTGAATGTATGGTTTATGTTTGTCATTAACTTTGGAAAATTCCCAATTATTTTTACTTCAATATTTCTTCTGTTCCTCTCTTTGTCTCTTCCTCTGGTATTTCCATTACACGTAGGTTACATCTTCTGAAATTGTCCCAGAGTTCTGGGATACTGGTTTTTTTTTTTTTTTCCCGTCTTTTTTTGCTTTCATTTTTCAGTTTGAAAATTTCTAATGATATATCTTTAAGCTTACTGATTTATTCCTTGGCTCTTTCAGTCACTAGCAAGCCCATCAAAGACATTCTTCATTTCCGTCACAATGTTTTTCATTTCTAGCATGTATTTTTGATTCCTTGTTATAGTTTCTAACTCTGTGCTTCTGATATTGTATGTTGTCCATCCTTTCCCACTAGATTCTTTACAGTTATTTTAACTCCCACTCTGATAATTCCAAAATCTCTGCTTTATCTGATTCTCATTCTTTTATTTGCTCTATCTTTCCAAACTGTGTTTTGTTTTCTGTCTTTTACTATGCCTGAAATCTTTGGTTCAAAACTAAACACAAGATAAAGGTAAAAAATAATTTCACGTGAGGTTTTATGTTTATGTGGTGTTTACTATTTGCTGTAGTTCTAAGTGTTTGAGGTTGCAACTTCTTGTGTTCTTGTTTTTATCTCCCATGTTATTTTTGAGTTTCCAGACAAACTCCTTTTTAAATAGCATCTGTTCCTTGGCATTGTCTCAGCTGCAATCCACTGCTCTTTTACTGGAGGCTGTTGTTAATGGTACTAAGGTGTGAGAGAAAGGAAAACAGTCCATGATCATCTGATAAGGGATAAGTCTTTTAGTGAGCACGTAGTCCTGGGTTGTGACCTTCACAAGTGCTTCTCAGCTTTTCTTCCCTCCCTGCGGGCGGGTGAGATAGGAAAGCTTGAGAAGTCTGGAGGCTAGTATTTATCTTTCCCCAGGTTGATTAGGCTCTATAAAGTGTTTTTCTTGAGGAAGTATCTTTGTTAATTAGAAAAGAAATGCTCTTGGTGTATTTCAAAATACTTATTTTTCCCTTGCTATTGCAGGAAGCAAATGGGTATTTATTTTTCTGTGATCATTACGGTGAGAACCAGGTGGAGCTATTAGAGATAAGACACCTGAATGTTCAGTGGCCCCTTAAGGCTGGACCCCCAGGATTATTTAAGGGGAGTTAAATCTAGCCCACGCTGAACTTCCAGATATTTGTCAGTTACAGTTTACCATTTCCTACCATTTTCTGGGTCCAATGGTGTTTTATGCTCTCAATAAGCTGTGACACCCTACATTTGCCTGTCTCTCCAGTCTTGGGGTTTCATTTTTCTCTATGACCAGTTTTCTAATGGATCCAAGAAGAGTTGTTGACTTATTGTTTTTCATCATTTTCTTCTGTGAGAAAGGGAGTTATGACCTTTAAATTCTTTATATATCAAAGTAAAAACCATCGGTCTCAATTCCTAATTTTCTAATCTGATACAATTGAAGAATAAAAAGGGCCTAGCAATACCTCTTCTGAAGGGAAGTTGTGAACATTAAAAAAAAGAGCTCATATTCCCAAAGCAACATTTATACAGTCTAGCACGTAATAAATACAAAAAGTAAACACAGCTATTTCCTTAATAATGTTGATATTAAGAGACGTATAGTAGTGAAGAGTACAAACTCAATAGCCAGAATGATTGGCTTCAAAGTGCATCTCTACCAATCCCTGGGTCATGAATTTATGCAGTAATTTAACTGCTCAGTGCCTTCATTTCTTTACTGCACAATAGTTGGGGCTGCCACATAATAAAGCTTCTACAAGCAGAAACTACTATTATTGAGACACATGTATTCAAGATTATCTGATATTTATGGGACATTCATTTATACATCATTCCTTCATTCCAACAAACAAACATAACATGGTTTACCATACTCATGGAATTTTGCCATGGCTGGGTGTGCATAGATGTAATCTCTGCCCTGAGCAAACGTCTCCCTGTTTCTGAGAAGGCAGACTACAGCTATGGTTCACTTGATGTTTAGTATGCAAACAATTTACTGGGCAAGGACAAGAAGCAAAATGACTCAGTTGGTCAGATAATCGCGTAGAACCTCACAAAGCCTCCACCAATGCCACAGAAGGAGTGGCATTGATAAATGAGTGATATCTCTCCAAGGAAGTAAATGGACATAGAGCATTCCAGGAAGAGGGGATGGCATGAATGCACAGAATCACTGGGGATAGGTTAACATCCCATTGATGGGGCGCCTGGGTGGCACAGTGGTTAAGTGTCTGCCTTCGGCTCAGGGTGTGATCCCGGCGTTCTGGGATCGAGTCCCACATCAGGCTCCTCTGCTGAGAGCCTGCTTCTTCCTCTCCCACCTCCCCTGCTTGTGTTCCCTCTCTCGCTGGCTGTCTCTATCAAATAAATAAATAAAAATCTTAAAAAAAAAAAAATCCCATTGAGGGAAAACCTCTGAATAGATCCCAGTGTGTAGTGACAATAATGTTCCCAATAGTAACAATAAATAGTAATGTGTGTTCATCAAACACACAAAAAAGAAAATGGAAAAGATAAGCTGACGTATTATGATGATATCTGTTAGCCAGATAGGAATTGAGACCATAGAACTCTGAACAATAAATGAGAAAAGCGTATCTACAAAAGTTTGGGAAAAATATAAAACACATATATTTAGGGGCGCCTGGGTGGCACAGCAGTTAAGCGTCTACCTTCGGCTCAGGGCATGACCCCGGCATTATGGGATCGAGCCCCACATCAGGCTCCTCCACTATGAGCCTGCTTCTTCTTCTCCCACTCCCCCTGCTTGTGTTCCCTCTCTCGCTGGCTGTTTCTATCTCTGTCAAATAAATAAATAAAATCTTAAAAAAACACACATATATTTAGAAAATGTCAGTAAAGGCAAAACAAACACTAAAATAGCACTGAATGATATTAATTGAAAAACATTAATTCACTTAATCTCTATATAAAAACGCTTTGTGGTAGGCACTTCTGTTTGCGCTTTGTAGATAATGTAGGGTAGGCACAGAGAGATTAAGTGACGCTGCCCAGATTCTAGCTGTGAATTGGTGGGGCCAGGGCCTGAGGTCGTCAGTCTGACCCATGCTTGCTCCTTCACAGCTCCTCCATGCTTTACAGTGTGCCATGAGGGGCACCTGGGTGGCTCTATTAAGTGTCTGCCTTCAGCTCAGGTCCTGATCTCATGGGCTCCCTGCTCAGAAGGAAGTCTGCTTCTCCCTCTCCCTTTGCCCCCTCTCCCTACTGCTCATGCTCTCTCTTGCTATCTCTCTCTCTCTCAAACAAATAAATAAAATCTTTTAAAAATGTGCCTCGAAGTAAACAACGTTAAGCATTGTTTAAAATATATCATAATTTGATACCAAAACACAATAGCTCAGCACAAACTCACGGGGAAAGTTACTTCAGCCACTCTGCAAATTATGTATTAGGAAAATGGATGGAAGAATCCCTGGAACATTAGAATATTAAGTTTTTTACAAAGTAGCAGTGACTTTTTAAAATGTTTTTTCTTTGTCTTTCCTTTTTCTATTTTTATTCTCATCATTCTTTCTGTAACCTTGAGTTGTTACCAACACTTTCGCCTATTTTAGGGGCAATACGCCTGTATCTAAAGCCACATCAACTACGGTTGGTTGACTTCAAATGTGATAGCTTTTACCTAATTTTATTAGGCTACACATTGATACACATTTACAACCTGAGTCCATGGAAGAAATGGGTCTGCTCAAATGATGACATTGGGTCAGTGAAGGAAGTAATCATACTTCAGAAGAAAGCAACTGCTCCAACTGTGCTATTGTATAAGTGAGCTCTTTCCTGGCGACACTCTCATCATTTAGCACTGAGTGCCTCAAATGCTCTGACACAAAAGCAGTGCCTGCACACTTCCTTGCACTGAGGGGACTGGCACATGATCTGCTCTGTTGATGGCAGATATGAATTGCTGGCAAAGCTTTCATTTTAATTTTAGAGACAGACGGCTGCATTAGTGGACCAGTCATGCACACACCTGTGACATACATTATTAATAGTAGATGAGATGAGATGAGATCTTGACAGAATAGCTGATTCCAACAGGAGAATCATACAATTAAGTAAATATTGTTTAACATTTCACACATGACTCTCTATATTTTAACATTTATTGCCAAAACAAGCTTGATTATACCTCAGTGGAATTTATTTTACTATTAACATAATTACGAAAAGAACACATACCCCACCTCCCTACTATCGTCGCCACCACAAGCCTAAGGAATCATTTTCTCCTAAGAATGTTGTTCTTTCTAAGCTGGTGGTCATCACAAGAGCACTAGAGGGAACTCATAGAGAAAGGTTATAAAAACAATGCCTTGACTTAGTTTTTAAGTTCCTAAACTTCAAGTTTTCTCCTCTGTTAAATGAAAATAACAACAATCATTTAGAGAAGTGGTTAGAGAAAGGATTAAAAAACATGTATGTAATAAACATCATATGATGCTTATAATATGGTAGCTCATTAGAGTGGATGTAGTAATTAAGAGAATTTTTCAGATCTCATAAAATTGTTTGCCTGCCTGGCTCCGTTGCCCAATGGTTAAGAACATATGTTTGGGAGTTAGGAAGCCAAGAATTAAATTGTGGATCTGCAGCAATTAGCAGTGTAGACTCAAAATTCCTTGTCCAGCTCCGTGATTTTATTTGCTGATGATCCTTTTTTTTTTTTTTTAATTCCCCATCTGTATCTGCCCTCTTGGCTTCAGACATGACAGTTAACTGACAGAATCTGAAAATCAAAATATTTTAATTAAATACTCTTTCTACTGTTTTCTCCACTTGGAATCAGGCACTTCCATCCACCAGTTGCTCCTGCCATAGATTTGACGTGAAGAAGTTGAGAAATTCTGTCTCTCTCTCTCCCTTTTTATTTAATTTTCACCTTCTACATTGAATTCATTACCACATCCTGTTAACTGTGCCCCAACTATACCTTTCTCCAGCTTCCCTGGAAATTCAAGCCACCACCATCTTTCACAAGAACTACTCTTTTTTAATTTATCCCCAATTCATTAACCACAAGCACCCATTATCCACAAATAACGTTAAAGTATACATTTGCCTTGCCATGCCTGTGGTTAAATGCCATCTGGGCTTCCTGTGAACTTAGAAGAAAATGCAAAAAAATTCCTTCCAAGGACTGATTGATCTGATTCCCAATGGTGGCATCTTTCTCCTTGGTTGGGGATTCCTCCCCTGCTGGCCTTCCTTCAATTTCTAAAAATACCAAGCTCTGTTCTCACTCAGGGTTATTTCTTCCACTGATTGAGTATCCTTTGACCTCAAGTTAATGCAACTTTATCAGCAATTCTTCTGACTTCCTCAACCAAATCAGACGCCAGCCACCTTCACCTTGCCTGAAGAGGGCGCATCAATCCACAATGTCTGCTGCTGTGACCACGTGACATGGTTCACAGCAGCTACTTTTAAAAAGTAGTATAAATGGATGAACTTGAGAAAGGTACTTAGTTTGTAAAGTACTCTCCTGTGTAATTGGGCAGATAATATCTGCCTGACAGAATAGCTTCAGGATTAAATAAGTAATGTTTATAAAGCTCTTCAGAAAGAATCTAGCATACACTACCTAATACATTTAGAATTCTTGCCTACAATTTCTCAACAAACCTATCCAGTTTCAGAGGAGACAGGGAAAAAGGCTAAAATACTATGTGAATCTAGGAAGTTCAAATCACTTTTACATCATCTGTCATGAAATCATTCAAAAGCTATATAAATATATTTATATTAACATATCTAAAATATCTATAGATATATTTGATCTAGAAAGTAATGATATGTGTAATATATAAATAATATAAATACATTAAGTCATTTACACATGTATAAATAGATGTATGCATTTATAAGTTCTTATGGAATTGATGAAAAACTTTTTCACTAGATAAATGAATTCTTATAATGTGACAGTTTTATAATACTGCATGTCTATAATATATCATTATATCATAGGACATAGCTGTCCAATTCACCCTTTTGCTTAAATAATATGTCATTAAAGTGAATATTGATGATAGAGATTTAATTTAATGTTGGAAAATATATTCATTATTTGATTTATATTTTTAACATTTTGGCTTTAAAACTAGAGAGAGTATTATGAAATTTTAGTTGTACATATGATCTTAAAGTAAAAGATTCTGAAGTCCTGTAGATGGATAATCATTATGAATGGATGCTTGTCTTAGCCAGACACTTGAATCTATCATCTATCTACCTATCTATCATCTTGTTGCTATGCAGTTGCAAACTTTCTTTCAGATATTCTTTTCATCTTAAATTTATTTTCTTTTATGGATTTTACTCTTGACATTTTAACCATCTTTCTTTAAAAAAAAACAAAAAAATAGAAAAATAATAGATCCCTTCAGAACGTTAAATTACGTTCAAAGATTTTTCATTTTATTATTTCTGATTCTGTGTTCCTATGGCTTTTCAAATAATCTTCCTACAACATAAGTCTCTGGTTTCTTCCTTAAACCTAGGAAAATACGGGCCAAGTAACAGTTTAATATATTTGTCTTTTTTTGGGGGAGGGGAATCCTACTAAACAATTATTTACTAAAATACCCAATTGTACAAGACAAATTTTTATTGCTATGAAACAAAGTATTATAGGAATTAATTTTCACTTTTAACGTACAACTTTATTAAATTCTTTGAAACACTCATTTTGAGAATAGTGGGAGAAGACCAATCATATGTTCACTCATTGTTTGCTCATTGGGGATCTCACACCCTTTCTTTGTTCAGTCATGGCCCCCTGTAATTTGCCATTGTTTTAATATGTTAAGCATATTTTACTCTCCTAAAGATAATTCTCTCCTATCAAAAATGTGACCCTTAACAGTGCTCTGCTAAGAAATAAAAGACCGGGAATGCTAAACTATTGAATAAGGTCCAGAGATTTGAGTATGAGCCAGGAATAATACTCAAATACCCACTAATGACTGAGAACTTCCCCCAGATTAATGTCAGACACCAAACCACAGATCCAGGAAGCTCAGAGAACACCAAGCAAGGTACTTGACAAAACAAACAAACAAACCTCCTGCCCCCCCCCCAAAAACACACATATATAGCATATCATAGTTTAACTATAGAAATAAAAGAAAAAGAAAATCTTGAAAGAAACTAAAGGGGAAAAAAATGTCTTATTTTCAGGGAAGCAAAGACAAAAATTGTATCCAACTTTTAAGAAAACCAAGTAAGCAAGAAGAGAGTGGAAAGAAGAGAGCTGGCAAAAAACAAAACAACAAAAACAAAAAACAAGAATTCTTTATCTGAAAAAAAAAATTCTTCAGTAGTGAAATATAAATAAAGGCTTTCTCAGGCAAACAAAAATTGAGGGAATTTATTGCTATTAAGCCTGTCTTACGAAAATGTTGAGATCTTAAGAGAGAAGAAAAATGATGCAGATCAGAAACTAGAGAAGAAATAAGTTAAAATAACACTTTTCTTATTCTTAATTGATCTAAAATGTAACACTTTGTTCTAAATAATAACAACAATGTATTTGATGAGTATAGATCATGTATAAGTGAAATGAAGAGCACCAATAATAGAAGGAATGTGATGCGTGAATTGAAGATAATTTATTCTAAGTTACTTGCACGTCCTGTAAATGGAGTAGAGTTATTTGAAGTGAACTTGGATTAGTTGAGAATCTCTATTGTGATCTCCAGACAACCACTGATACATTTTAAAAAGAAGTAAAACTAATATGCTAAGAATGGAGTGAAACTGAAACCATATAAATGCTTAATTAAAACCACAAAAGCGAGAAAAAAGAGTGGAAAGCAAAGTAGAAACAAAGAACAACATAAATGAATAGAAACAACAAATATGGTGGGTATTAATCCAAGTGTAACAATAATCAATATAATATCAAACATGTCAATACATCAACTAAAATACAAAGATTGTCAAAGTAGATCAAAAAACAGGACCTAACTGTATATTGTTTATAAGAAACTCATTTTAAGTATAAAGATACATATAGATTAAAAAGAAAAGGATGAAAAAGGTATATCAGATGAACACTGATCAAAGAGAGAAAAACTATCAGCGATAAAGACAGGCATTACATAATGATAAAGGGGTCAATTCTCAAGAACACATAATAATCCTTAATGCCTATGCACCTAACAACAGAGTATCAAAAAACATGAGGAAAAAACTGATAGAAATGCAAGGAGAAATAAATTAAGCCACTACTGTAATTAAAAACTTCAACACCCCTTCATGAGAAATGCATAGATCCAGAAGGCAGAAAATCACTAAGGACATAACTGAACTCAAAAGCACAATTAATGGACTGGATATAATTAATATCTCTAGACTACTTCATCCAACAACCAAAATACAAGTTCTTCTCAAGCTCACAGGAAACATTCACCAGAACACCACATTCTGGGTCATAAAAGACACCTTAACATTGTAAAAGACTAGATACCATACATTGTTTGCTCTATACAATAGAACTAAACAAGCAATCAATAACAGAAAGATAGCTGGAAAATCTCAAAACACAGATTAAACATACACTTTTAAGTAACACATGGGTCAAAGAAAAAAATAAAGTAATATTAAAAATATTACAAACTAAATACAACAAATCAGAAGTGTGGGATTCAGCAAAAGCAGAGCTTACAGAAAAAATTTATAAAATTGAAAGCACATATTAGAAAAGAAGAAAGATAAAAATCAATAATATAAGCTTCTATCTTATGAAACTAGAAAAGAAAGAGCAAATTAAATTTAAAGTAAACAAAAAAATAGAGCAGAAGTCAATGAAATTAAAAATAAAAAATCAATAGAGAAAATCAATAAAAACAAAACTGGTTAATTGAAAAGATCATTAAAATTGATAAGTTTTAGCCAGGTTAAGAAGATAAGAGAAAGATTACCATCTACTACTATCAGAAATGATAGAGGAGCTGTTACTACAGAGTCCATGGACTAAGACGATAGTAAGGGAATATTATGAATAACTCTATGCTCACAAAATTGATAACCTATATAAAATGGATCAATTCCTTGAAAAAAATAATCTGTCAAAAGAAATAGATAATATAATTAGGTCTATATCTATAAAGAAATTGAAATAATAATTAAAACCTTCTCAAATTGAAAGTAACAGGCCCGTATGGATTCCACGGTGAATTCCACCAAACATTTAAGCAAGATATTATACTAGTTCTCTGCATGCTTTTCCATATTTCCTAACCCATCTTATGAGGCCACTATTTTTTTAATAATATTTATTTTGTTATATTAGTCACCATACAGTACATCCTCAGTTCTTGATGCAATGTTCCATGATTCATTGCATATAACACCCAGTGCACCATGCAATATGTGCCCTCCTTAATACCCATCACCGGCCTATCCCAATCCCCCACCCCTCAGTTTGTTTCCCAGAGTACATAGTCTCTCATGGCTCATTCCCCCTACTGTTTACCCCCCCTTCATTCTTCCCTTCCTTCTCTACCGACCTTCCTATTTCTTATGTTCCATAAATGAGTGAAACCATATGATAATTGTCTTTCTCTGCTTGACTAATTTCGTTTAGCATAATCTCCTCCAGTCCCGTCCATATTGCTGCAAATGTTGTGTAATCGTTCTTTCTGATGGCTGAGTAATATTCCATTGTATATATGGACCACATCTTCTTTTTCCAGTCATCTGTTGAAGGGCATCTCGGCTCCTTCCATGATTTAGCTATTGTGGAAAATACTGCTATGAACATTGGGGTGCATATGGCCCTTCTCTTCACTACGTCTGTATCTTTGGGGTAAATACCCAGTAGTGCAATTGCTGGTTCATAGGGTAGCTCAATTTTTAACTTTTTAAGGGACCTCCACACTGTTTTCCAGAGTGGCTGTACCAACTTGCATTCCCACCAACAGTGTAAGAGGGATCCCCTTTCTCCACATCCTCTCCAACATTTGTTATTTCAAGCCTTGTCCATTTTTGCCATTCTAACTGGTGTAAGGTGTTATCTCGGTGTGGTTTTGATTTGAATTTCCCTGATGGCTAATGATTTTGAACATTTTTTCATGTGTCTGTTAGCCATTTCTATGTCTTCATTGGAAAAGTGTCTGTTCATAGCTTCTGCCCATGTATTGATTTGATTATTTGTTTCACGTGTATTGAGTTTGAGAAGTTCTTTGTAGATCTTGGATACAAGTCTTTTATCTGTAGTGTCATTTGCAAATATCTTCTCCCATTCTGTGGGCTGCCTCTTAGTTTTTTTGACTGTTTCCTTGGCTGTGCAGAAGCTTTTTATATGAGGCCAGTATTAACATTAATATCAAAACCAGACAAAGACAATACAAGAGAACTACAGACTAGAGTCTTTCATAAATATAGATGCAAAGAGCCTCAGCAAATATTAGCCATTTGAATCTAACAATGTATAAAATGAATTATGCACCAGGACCAAGTGGAATTTATCATAGCTCCAAGGTTGGTTTAGCATTTCAAAATTAAGTATTTCAGTCTATCACATTGAGAAAGAAGAAAAATCACATGTTCACATCAATGCAGAAAAAGCATTTGACAAAATCAAACACATATTCATCATGAAAACTTTCAGTAATAACAGAACTTCCTAAACCTGATAAAGAACACCTACAAGAAATCTACAGTTAAAATCCTACTAATGGTGAGAAACTATGAGCTTTCTGCTAAGATCAGGACAAAAGCATATCCTTTTTCACCACTCCTCTTAAACTGTATTGGAAATTCTAATTAGTTCAATAGAACAAGAAAAGGAAGTAAAAGGTTACAGATTGAAAGGAAGAAATAAACTGTCTTTGCTCACAGATGACTAACTGTCGAAAAACTGAAACAATTAATTTGAAAACTTCAGGAACTGATAAGTGATACAGCAAGCTTACAGCACACAAAAATCAATTGCTTCCCTATGTACCCAAAATAAACAAGTGGAATTTGAAATTAAAAACAAAATACCATTAACACTGATACCCACAACATGAAAATTTAGGTGATCTAATAAAATATGTATGAGATCAATAGGAGAAAAAAAAATTCTTCTAAAAGAATTTGAAAAAGAACAAAATAAATGGAGAAATATATTCCATATTTATGGATAAGAGGAACCAATATTTTCAAGATGTTGCTTTTTCACAACTTGATTTATAGATTTAGCATAAGACCAATTAAAAAATCCCAGCAAGTTATTTTGTAGATATTCACATGCTAACTCTAAAGTTTCATGGGGAGGCAAAAGATGCAGAATATATAACATAATATCTAAGAAGAACCACGTTGGAGGACCAACAGTGTCCAATTTTAAGACTTACTATAAAGCTACAGCAATCAAGATAGTATGGCATTGGCAAAAGAATAAACAAATAGATCAGTGGAATAGAACACAGAGCCTAGAAATAAATGCATGTAAATTTAGTCAACCAACCTTTTATAAAGGAGCAAAAACAATACAATTGAGAAAAGACCATCTTTTCAACATATGGTGCTGGAACAATTGTACATATATATGCCAAAAAAATTAATCTAGACAGAGAGTTAATAGCCTTCAGAAAAAATTAGCTCAAAATGGATCACAGACCTAAATGTGAAATGCAAAACTATAAAACTCCTAGAAATAATATGGCTTTGGGTTTGTCAACAACCTTTCAGATACAACACCAAAGACATGATCCATGAAAGAAATAATGGATAAGTTGGATTTTATCCACATTTAAAAATAATGCTATGTGAAAGACTCTCTCATACATGAGAAGACAAGCCAGATTAGGAGAACGTAATTTATAAAAGATATTTCTGATAAAGGACTGTTATCCGAAATACACAAAGAGCTCTTACACCTCACCAATAACCCAATTAAAAAGTGAGCAAAAGAGGGGCGCCTGGATGACTCAGTCAGTGAAGCATCTGCCTTCAGCTCAGGTCTGGATCCCAGGGTCCTGGGATCAGCCCTGCATGGTGCTCCCTGCTAAGCAGAGAGTCTGCTTCTCCCTCTCCCTCTGCCTGCTGCTCCCCCTGCTTGTGCTCTCTCTCTCTCTCTGTCAAATAAATAAATAAAATCTTTTTAAAAAATGAGCAAAAGATGTGAGGAGATCTTCCTTACAAAGATAGATACACAGATGGCACATAAGTATATGAAAAGATACTCAATATGCATTAAGGAATTGCAAATCAAAACAATGAGATACCATTACACAGTTATTAAAATAGGAAAAATCCAGAAAACTGACAACATGAAATGCTGGCAAGGATGTGGAGCAACCTGTTTTTTTGTTTTGTTTTGTTTTGTTTTGTTTTGTGGGAAGGTAACATGGTACAGCCACTTTGGAAAACAGTTTAGAAGTTTCTTACAAAGCTAAACATAGTCTTACTATGATCCAGCAAGCTCACTCTTCAGTATTTACTTGAATGAAAATTCAGGTCCACACAAAAGCCTGCATACTAATGTTTATAATAGCTTTATTTTTAATTACCAAGGATAAGAAGCGCCAACGTGTCCTTTAATAGGTGAATGTATAAACAGACTGGTACATCCAGACAATGGAACATTATTCAGCAATAAATAAAAACAAGCTCTCAAGCCATTCAAGGAGAACCCTTAAATGAATATTGCCACAGGAAAGAACCCAGTATAGGGATGCCTGGGGGAGCTCAGTTGGTTAAGCATCTGCCTTCGGCTCAGGTCATGATCCCGGGGTCTTGGCATCTAGACCCACGTGGGGTTCCTTGCTCAGCAGGGAGCCTGCTTCTCCCTTTCCCTCTGCTGCTCCCCCTGTTTGTACTTTCTCTCTGTCAAATAAATAAATAAAATCTTAAAAGGAAGGAAAGAAAGAAAGAAAGAAGAAAGAAAGAAAGAAAGAAAGAAAGAAAGAAAGAAAGAAAGAAAAAAAGCCAGTATAAAATGGCTACACACTGCATGATTCTAACTATATGACATTCTGTAAAGGTCAAACTATATAGACAGTAAAAAGATAAATAGCTCCCAGTGGTTTAGAGTGAGGAGTGAAGGTACAAATAGGTGGAGCACAGGATTTTTAGATCAGGATACTACTCTGTATGATACTGTAATGGTGAATATATTTGTTAAATCATAGAACTTGGAAACACACAATCTAACATAAACTGTGGGTTTTATTTAATAGTAATATTGGTTCATCAACTGTTAACAAATGTGCACACTAATGCAAGATGTTAATAACAGAGAAAACCATGGGCGTGAGAGTTAAATGTGCCTCACTGCACTTTCTCCTCAATATTTCCATAAACTTAAAACTGCTCCAAAAACTAAAGTCTTTTAATTTTAAAAGTTATGTCTCTAAAAATATCTGCAGACAATGTAGGCAGTTTTATACTTAATTGCATAACATGCAACGTATGATTTACTTCAGTGTTGAGAAATATCTTTAAGATTTATTCTTTTCATAGATAAAATAGGAACAGGCTAAATAAAAGCATTGAGCCATTGTGGTTAATTTGCCATGTGAGAAAAAAATATGTTTTTAAACTGCCTCTATACTAAAGATAGACTACATTCTATCTTTCCAAGCTACTGCATAAATCTTCCAGGCTAAATATAAAGAAGATTCTCCAGCCCTTGTGGGTCTTAGGAACAATCTGCTTGCGCTCCATGGATTACCTATGATTAAAGATTCAAGCCAAACTTTTGCTTTTGGAGAATTTATCACAACTTAAAATATTTCTTTAGGAGTATTAAATGTGTAAAAATATGCATTTGGAAATGTAAATACCAGATTCAGGTGGCAGGAAGGGATACAGCATTTTAGAGGGTTACCTCTGGGCATTTCTTTAGTAAGGTTGCGATTAAGTGGGCTTGTGAGACTATTTCCTGTACTGTTTCTCATGGCTGACATGTTGTATAATAACAAGTAGGAAAGCCTACAAATTTATAAACTACAGCTTAAAAAGACAGAAGCTGAATTAATTTTAAAAAGTTTTTTTTAAAAAAACTGTGATTAATATACCCTAAGAAGTGAAATAGAATACCATATCCATGAAAAAAAAATCCAGAAATCATGAAAATTTTAAATGTGAGCCTCATGGAAAAAAGTAGATGGATTTAAAAAAAAAAAGGTCAAATAAATACAGAAGGGCTATGTAGAAATCTGGAATTATGGGGTCAAACAATTCAGAAAGGTCAATATACATTTGCTGCATTTATCACTGGAATAGATAGAAATACTAAAACTCAAGGGGTAATCAATTTACAGAAAGATAAATATAAAATACCTAGATACATAATAGTCAATGTTCAGAACAGAAATGGCTTAGAAAAATTACAAAAGCTTCATAGAGAAAAATGATAACAACAAAAGCAGACAGCACTCACAGAGAGGCAAATGGTACGATTGGCATCAGACTACATGAGCAATGCTGATACTAGAAAGGAATGGAGCGATATCACCAAATATTGGGAAAATGTTGTGAGTTAAGTAATATTCAAATTTTGAGGAAAAATAAAATTTTATGCAATGACTGTGACCCTGTGTACAATAAATATTTGATATGTTTTTGGGCAAAATTTTAAAGAGAATATATATTTAAGGGGTAAATAATGAAGCCTAACACAGAGCTTTATATAACTGGTTCTTACTTCATAAAATAAATTATAAAGAGAAAGACAAGAGTCACTGAAGGATTTTATGTTCAATCAAATTACTTTCAAATATCATGTATATAGGTAGTTACCAGCACAAAATAAGTCAATGAATTCTTTCTGAACAATGTGTTTAATAAAAAACTTCAGATAACAAAAACAACTAGAGATACACTGCATAAGGACTAATGGTGAGCATTGAATACATTGTTACAAGTGCTTACAAAGGACAGACTTTTATAATGACTGCATACTCTGGCAGTGAAGATTCGTGTCAGTTATCAAAGAAGCAATGGGAATGTCATCCACAGTAGCAAAAAATGGAAAAAATCCAAATGCTCACCAACAGGATTCTTGTCACAGGAGAAGAGGTAAATAAAATATAAGAGGTTAAATACAAATCCTTAGTATTGAGTTTGAAGTCAAAATATTGTATGAATTAATGCTGAGATTTATGTATCAAAATACATTTTTAAAAATGAAATAATTTTGAAACAATAATCAGTCCAGAAGAAATAAGATTATAAATTGATATTCCAAATGTCACCTCTTACTTAAAGGGTGTGCTATTTGGGAAACAGTTGATTTCAGATTTGGGGTAAGAAACATTCAAGATGTGTCTAGAATATCATATCAAACAGCAAGGAAGCAATCAAAAGTACCATGCTGGTATAAGAAAGACATAGGAACTAAAAAATTAAAAAAAATTAAGCACAAAAATTAAAGTAAAAAAAGATATAGGAGCAACTTGAACAGACCTTCATAAAAGACAATTTGAAGATCAGTAAAAACAATAACTGTTGCAAAAAGGGATTTGTGTGTTCGTGTTATTAGCCATGGATATATGAACTAAACCACAGTTTACAGTTGTGCTATTTACATACTTTCTAGCACAGAAGTCTTTGCTGAATGGTTTGATGGAAAAAAATATTCAGATGAGGAAACAGGACGCTTCCTACACTCCAGAAGACTCCACAGACGGCTCAGAACTATCTGCCTCAAGGGGTAACTACTAATCTAAGTGCTGGTACCAGAGATTAGTTGCATCTGCTCATAGCCTTACATAAATGGAAATACGCACTATGTACTTTCTGTCTGACTTTCCTTAACGAAACATTATATTTTTGAGATTTAGCCAAGCTGTTGGGCTATTGCTAATCAAGTCATCTGAATGTTATATAATATTCCACTACATGGATACAACACAATTCATTTCACCAGTCTATTGATGGGCATTTGATTTCTTTCCAGTTCTTAGCTACTGTGAACAAAGCTACTAGGACCATTTTTAAAATTTTAATGGCCCCAGGGATGTATTTCTACCAAGAATATCAAATCATTTTCTGAAAACTGTTAAATAAATGGAAAGAAGCACTGTCTTGCCTTTCCTATATAAGCTGTAACACTAGATAGCCAAATAGTAGCAGAGCTATTTCTTTTCATTTGAATATTCCAGTTTATAAAAGAAGATTGAATGATAGAATAGAAAATGTAACAGCACTTTGAGAAGTTCTTTTAAAAAGAAGTGCATTAAAATATAAGGCTGCCAGTTGGATAGATGTGCATGTATTATTTTCTTATAATACACTTGTGGTTCACACACATACACAGAACATAAATTTCAGGATTTTAAAACTGATATGCATGGCTCTATAAATCTAGATTATCACAGATGACATAATTCACATGCTGACAAGAAAGACTGGCAGCTTCTTACATCTACTTAAGGAAATTTACCCAGCAGTACTGGCAGCAGAGCTCTTGGTCCTCCGTTAGATCCTTCCAAGATAAATAGTACAGAGTATGACAACGGGAGTCATACAGCGCCATTTGTATTACGGGTAATTGAGAGATTAGTTCTGTGCTGTGAAGTGATGGAGGGTAATGAATCACACATTATCTTCCTTTCTCCTGGGGAAATGAGTAAGTAAATTTAACAGATGGAGCTCCAGGGAGGTAAACAAGATCTAGACCACAAGGAGTGCATCAATATGCGTTCTCAAGTTACAGAAAGACTGATGCTCTTTATGCAGTTAAGCATGGTATCCAGTGGATTCCACAATGGCATAATTATATAATTACCTTAAAATATTCTTTACACATATTTGTAGATTGTGTTGGTACATGCTGGGAACAGTTCCAAGTACAGAGTAAACAAATGTGAAAAGAGACAGTCTTTTGCCCTCAAGTCCAGTGATGAAGACAAATGGGTCTGTAGTAATCACAACCCAGGTGCTAAGTGATGTGCTTTAAGAGGCAAGTACACTGTGAGGACACAGATACAGAAGAAAATTATTTAAAATCTCCTTGTAAATTCTATTTTTAGACAGATCTGCTATATAAGGTAATGACCAAGCATTAAGCTACATAAAGAAAATTTCAATACCTTACACTGCTCTTAATTATGTTTAATGGGGTTTTGTTAATAGTAACATGAGCAAAGACACTGATTTTTCTTTTTCACAAACATGCTTTACTTTTAAGTACAATGAAACATGCAAAATTAGTCCAAAATTAATTAAATATACATGACCGTGGTCACAAGGTGACTCATTACAGAGCCTGGGGCTATGCACCAAACTTTCAATGCCCAAGATTTGCATTTTCTGCTTTTAATAAACATGTTCTGGCATCATCATGGATTCTACCGTGTTTCCCAAATTTTATAAGCTAGGAGAATATTTTATATGTTTATCATGACATGAATAGATTAGTGGTGTACTGCAGTTGAAAAATTCCTAAAAGTAATATATTGTTTTAAAGAAAGTACATCAGAGCTCTAGTCTAGCAGATTTTAACGATCATCTGTTTTAACTCCATGTAACAGATGAAGGAAGTGAGGTTCGAGAGTGTTCAAAATGTGCTTAAAGGTACATTTATTAGGTGGCAATTATATAGAATTAGAACATAGATTTAAGTACTATTCTACTAGACCATGATATGTTTTTGAATTGATCACTTGCAATTACAAGACTAAGGGAAAAGAAGATTAAATATAATCTGAAGTACAATGAAATAACGTAAAGTAAACCATAACACCTGAAATCTGAAGGAAAACATGAGTTTAAAATTTGGTTCCTTGAAAACCAATTGAATTGTGATTTAAATAAAAAGAAATTGGGGATAGCATTTGAGTAATTGTTTTGAGTAACTATTTCCTTTGAATGATTTCTTCCCATTTTTATTTTCACTTTTCTGAATTTCCAGGTCATATTTTATTCAACTAAAATTCAAAAGATAGAAGGAATTATGCTTGTCACCAGTACACTTGCAGTTTGCACCTGGGAATTATTGAGCTTAATCGTGATACAGACGTTCATGGCATGAATAAAGAGAGCAGAGCTTTGATGATTTTGCATGCTTAATATTATTGTTAGGTTTTTTTGGTGGTTTTGAATGAAAGTTAGCTATTTTCCCTATAAGTATCCAAGAGGAAAAAAACTTTTTAACATAATTTCATCTAGTCCACATTTTAGTCCAATGCTACAGGTTTTCTGCTTTGTTTTCTGAAGCAATCCAAATTTTCTGATTTTTCCATCCAAAATTCAATAACTTTTGGTTGCATTGTTTTCACTGCCTACAGTATTAGTTTACTATATCTTAAATGCTGTTTTTATTACCCTTACACAATTTGCTAACAATGTTACATAAGACAACTGATTCAGTTATTTTTATTTGTTTTACTACTTCTTGGCTAATTTGTGGGGAATGTCAATAAAACGCCTACAGAGTTTGAATGATACTAAGGTATTTATGAAGTAAGAAAAAATATTATAATTATTTATCTCAACTTGTAATGTCTCTCCTATTAGCTCCTGAAAAGCAATGGTATTTTTTTTTTTTCCTGCAGGGCTTAAGTCTGCATCACATCCATAACAGATTGAAGCTAAACTGGCAATCCCTAAACTGGCAATGCAGCCCTAGCCCTTCATCTCACATGTTAGGAAATAAAAAATAATATGCATAAAAGAATATTATACTAACATTAAACTTGAATCTTTTTAAACCCATTTTCTAAATCAAGTAAAACATTCAAATCTCTAATGGTTAAATTTTTATTAATGAATCTTTTAATAAACACTGCATAATCAATGAATTCAAAGTAGTCAATTTATCTAAATACTGTAGTTAAAACCACTACCGTAAGGAGTGCAAAAAATCTAATGCACAATCTATCTTTGAAGGTAATAACCATTTAGTAGACAATAAAGTTCACCAGTACCTACAATACAAGATAAATTAAAAGTACTCAATAGAGGTGTAAGTCAAATGCAGAGATAGACGTAATTATATTTAATTAGATTACAAAAGTTTTTATTAAACAGGTGACATCTGAAATTGTCTAAATTTGACATGGAATAAACGGGCAGGTGACATAGATCATTCCAGATTGGTAGAACAGCATAAGGCAAAGCATGATTTAGAAATTATAAGGCACTTTCAGGAAATAGTGAACTGTTCCAAACTCCTTCATGTGATTCAGATCTCCATCTTCACCCCCCAATGTGTTTCCTTCAAATGGATGCTGCTTTCTCACTTGTGAGACATGCCTAACAAGGCACTCAGTATCTTCCACTGAAAAGTATCTCTTTCTGACAGTCCAGTAACCTTGATACCCATTTTTTAGTCTTCCCTTTACATCATCTTCTAAAACTGAAGGTGATCAAGTTATGTAGATTTTATTGCCTAATTATTCTTGCATTGATTCTCTCTTTTGCATAACAATTATATCACCTTAAATTAAGCTATGGTGTAATAAATATGATTGATTTACATTAGAGTTGTCATATCACTGAACTAATCATAATACAAGATAAAAAGTGGCTATTCATACTAATCATGATTTAGGCTCCTGGCCAAGATAGGGTAACAGACAGGATTTACCCTCCTGCATAAAACAATAAAAAATAAAGATATGAAACAATGGTTTTCAAAATAATAGACATCAGGTAATAAAGTCAGTCATCCATAGTAATGGGAAAAAATGAAGTGTCCCCTGTGATTGCCCCAGGTGACTGCCTGAGAGAATTTCCAGGCCAC
Source organism: Ursus americanus (assembly GCF_024610735.1). Taxonomy (NCBI): domain Eukaryota; kingdom Metazoa; phylum Chordata; class Mammalia; order Carnivora; family Ursidae; genus Ursus; species Ursus americanus. Next base: position 76,869,102 of record NC_142135.1, read on the forward strand.
AGGACAGGAATGGCAATATGTATATGAAGAAATTCCTCGAGACCAAGAAAAAGCACCTAAAAAGATAAGGTGAAATAGTACTCCATCCTCACGCTGGCCAAGAAGAGTGCCTCTCCCCTCATCCAGACTACATGAGCACTAGGTAAATTACTTGGAAGGGGCATGACTCAACAATGGGGTCTAATTAGCCCTAGTCTGAACAGTGTTCTAGTCCAACCTGAACAAACCTAGTCCAGGCTAAGAAACCTGTAAGCAAAATCCAAAAGGATCAAACTTCTTCTAAACAATTACATTCCAAAATAGAGCTTAGTAATATTTATAGGAATATATAACACAGCCAGTACACAGTAAAGTAAAATTCATGTCTGACAGCCAATAAAAAATTACTAAGCATTCAAGGAAGGAAGACAATTCGACACTTCATCATAAAGTAAGAAATCAATCAAAACTGACTTAGAAATTACACAGATGTTAAAGTTAAGACAAGGACATTATAACTAGATTACACATACTCAAAGTGGTAGGTAGAGATACAGAAGATTTGAAAATAAATCCCAAATTCAACTTCCAGAAATGAAAAGTACAATATCTGATATTAAAAAAGAACACTGAATAAGACTGATAACAATTTAAACATTACGAAAAAAATTGTGAGTGTGGAGGCATATGAAACAGAGAATAAACATTTTCCAAACAAATGAACAAACCATCATAATTGGCCAACTACAAATGTAATTGGAATTTCTAGACTAGAAAAGGAACAGAAAAAAAATTTGAAGAAACAATGGCTAGAAATTTTTCAATTTGTTAAAAACTATTAACACACAGATCCAAGAATTTCAATAAAGCCTAGGCAGAAGAAACACGAGGAGAAGTACACCAAAGCATGCCACAATCAAATTGGTCAAAATGAGTGATAAAAAGGAAAATGTTCAATGAACTAGAGAAAAAAAGGACCAATATGTATATGTCATCATAAGAGGAAAAAAGGTGCAAATAAAACTCAAGACAACTTAGGTAAAAACACTAATCGAATTTGAATTGGAACGCTCACTTCATGTTTAATAAATAGCTGTCCATAGAAGAGGCCTAGAGGTAAAGACGATCCAGTAGCCAAGGAGCTTCCCTAATGTAGAAAGGTTGTTTGGGTAAATTGGAGAAACCAAAGTGGAAAAGATGGCATAGAGATAATAAAAAAAATATGAAAATTTGGTTGTTTATTAAATACTGATAGAAGTTTTATCAATATATTTTTTTAAATTGTGATAATGGCAGCTGGTTAAGCAGAAAAAGAAAGTTTTTGTATTTTAGGTATGCATACTGAATTGTTTAATGTGGAAATAAGATGAAGTGCAAATTTATTTCTAAATATATCTAAAGAAAACGAGGGGAAATGAAAGAAGATATAGATCACTGTTATTTCACTATACTATTCTTTATCTGTTTTCCATAATAAAAGTGTTTTTAAAGCAACTACAAACTAAAGATGCATTTTTAAAGTTCCTTCCAAGCTTGTTCTCATAATTTTGACAACATAAAATAAATTCAAAATGTACACTTTAACAATTTATTTCCATTGTCCTATATGACATAATTCCTTCACCTACAGAAATAGCTGGTGACCAACCAATAAAATATTTCCTGTAAGTAAAAATTTCATATAAAGCAATTGATGTAACAGTAAATGTACAGATTTAAACCAGGAAATTGCAGCTAAGATACAAAGTGGGTTTTATATTTTCATGTGCCTTTTCCCTCTTTATCTTGAAAATGCTATGATTTAACATAAGATTTTGAAAGAAATGGGCAATTTCCATAATCAAAACCAGTTGCAATCCAGGCTATCTGCTATAGGGTATATATCAATTAAGAAACTATATAACTTAAATACCTAAAACTAGACTACAGGTAAATAAAATTGATTTTAACATGTGTTTTACATATTTTGGTGAAGAATAGAAGGCTTTTCTAAGTAGCCTTTCCATCATATTCTAACTAAACAGTCTCTTTTAATGACATCCTACTAATGTAGTTGCTGGACTCCATATTGAAAAACACACATACAAAAAGCATATATTATGTCAGTTTAGAAATCAATTTTGAAAACTCAGAGCATCATCTCCAACATCTTACTGCAGCTTAAACATCAGTATATACCAAAATAAATTTGTGATTTCTATACCATTAATGCCTCAAGAATTGGAAATGAGGATGCATAACCAAAATGTGTTATGGAAGGCTGAATCTATGCAGATCTGAATTTGAACATTACACAGCATCATTTGGTCCAAATGTATTTCTTATTTTTATTAGTCTAAGATTAACCAGGTATACTGCAATATTCAGAAAGTCCCTGAAATTTTTGTTTAGTATTTAGCCCCATTAATCAACCTAACACACACACACACACACACACACACACACACACACGAATAAAAGTACAGAAATGATATTTTTAAGATTTAAAAGACCGTAACTAAAAAAGGTCAGGGGGTGTCCGGGTGGCAGAGTAGGTTGAGCATCTGGCTCTTATTTTCAACTCAGGTCATGATCTCAGGGTCCTGGGATCAAGCACCATGTTCAGCACACCTTGTGGTCTGCTTGTCCTGCTCCCTCCCCCTCTGCTGCTCCCCCAGTGCATGCTCTCTCTCTCTAAAATGAATGGATAAATCTTCATTAACAAAAAAAAGAAAAGAAAGGAAAAGTCAGTAAAATAATGAAAATGCACAGTGTGAAGAAAACACGATTAGTATGAACAAGAAATAACATAATTAATGAAACCAGAGAGCAAATTAAGAAAAGGAAATAAATAAAAGATGGCAAACTGTCATATAATAAATTTCATTTTTCAGTTAATGATGAACTAAAGGAATAGTGCTTTTAAAAACATAGAAATATCATAAATGCAAGATAAGTATATGGATTATACTACAAAAAGGTAAAATATATTCTGAGCAAGTAAATGAAAAAAAATGGCTGCTACTCCTTAAGAAATCAGGGAATGACAAAAAAGAATAAAATAGATTTCCATTGGAAATCATTTATGTGGAAGATATATGATAGATGGCAGATATGTGCAGTCCTAAAATAGTTTTAATATAGTCAAATCAATGAACATGATTAAATTTCACTGAATCAATGCAGATTAAATAAGAAACAGTCTTAGAAACTAATGAAAAAACAATTATAAATGAAATATCCTAAAAAAGAAATACATAATGCCAAGAAATAATTTAAAATGTTTTGTCTTGGGGTGTCTGGGTGGTTCAGTTGGTTAAACATCTGGTCGTCTTGGTTTTGGCTCAGGTCATGATCTCTGGTTTGTGAGATGGAGCCCTGAGTCTACTCTGTGCTTGGGGAGGAGTCTGCTTCTCTCCCTCTCTCTCTACCCCAACCCACTGCTTGTGTACTCTCTCTCTAAAATAAAAATAAATAAATCTTTTAAAAAATAAAAAATGAAATAAAATGTTTTATCTTTCCCTATCTTCTGCTCCATTTTGCCTGGCTACTTCCACAAAAAAATTGTTCCAAAATTATTTTTTAACAAAGAAAGACTTGAAAAATCTAGAAGCATATTTTGTGAAAAAGCATACTACTATAACCTAAAGTACGTGTAGGAAATTATTTATAGGAAAATATGACAAAATCTTTTTTTTTTAAAGATTTTATTTATTTATGTGACAGAGAGACAGCCAGCGAGAGAGGGAACACAGCAGGGGGAGTGGGAGAGGAAGAAGTAGGCTCCCAGTGGAGGAGCCCGATGTGGGACTTGATCCCAGAATGCCCCAGAACGCTGGGATCACGCCCTGAGCCGAAGGCAGACGCTTAACGACTGCGCTACCCAGGCGCCCCAATATGACAAAATCTTACCAATGCCATTGCTATATTTACTTTATTATATAATATGTTGGTTGTCAATTTTTTGAAATTTCTAGTTACCCAACTTAATAGAGTAAAAAGGTCTTTATAACCAATATGCTGAATTACTACATTACTATACATAACATGGGGATCTTCTTACTAGCAAGTTTAGCCCATTCACATTTAATATTATACACTACATTTTTTGGTTACATTTCACATTGAACTTTTGATTTAGCCTGTTTTTTTCTTGTTGTTGTTCCTTTCTTGCTTTATTTTTGGTTTATTCAAGCATTTCTTTTTTCCTTAGTTGAATTTTTAAAATTTAAAAATTTTTATTGTTAATTGAATTTTTCTACTGTTTTGTAATTTATACTTTATTTTAACTTTTTGTATTTCTGCTAACATATTTATATGCGCATTAGACAATAAATACCTCCATTTCCCTGACTGACCATGGGTGACATTATGTTTAACCATTTCATGACATTTTATTTGCATATTATTTTAATATGATCTAAATTTTATCACTACAGTTTCAGTCAGACAATTTTACATTTACTCACAAATTTACCTAAATACCTACAAATAATTCATTCTTGCATCTCAGTCCTTTATTTTAATGTTCAATGTTTCTACACATTATGAACAATTTTTAGAAAGTTCTGTAATGAAACTGTGTAAGAGGTAAACACTCTCAGGTATACTGTCTGAAAAAAGAAATTTTATCATGCCCTTGTTTTTTGAATAGTAGTTTACGTAAGTATAAAATTATAGGTTGACAGTTATTTTATTTTGAATATTTGAGGTTACTATGTCATTGAGATCTGGCTGCCAGTTTTGCTACTGAGAAATTTACCATTATTCTAATATTCGTTTTTTTTTTATTTATGTAATTTGTGTTTCTTCTCTGTGTGCTTTTCAGATAATTTTTGCTTTTGATTCTCTATAATTTCACTCCAACATGTGTTGGTGTGGATTTTTATCTACTCACGCTGCTTGGGAGTTTTATCCTTTCTTTAATCAATTCTGTAACATTATTTGCCTTTGTCACCTATCATCTGAGTTTTAAAAAATATGAAATAACCCCAGTCTTTATAACTGTGTATCCCTTCATCCCTTAATTCATTTACCCTCAGAGAATGTGGAATGACTTACTTATATGTCAGGTAAATTTAGAGAGGTTACCTGGTCATGACTTATTATTGACTTTTTCTTTTGGGAAGTTTCTTACTGCAAGTTTTACCTCACAATTTTACCCACTAAAACACTGAGTATTGATGTGTCAGTATTCTGCCCAATTCTAAAGTTTCATTCATAAGTTTGTTTCTCACACTAAGGTACATTATTTGAAATATTCTTTATCAATAATAAAAGTGATATTTTACTTACATAATTATATGTAAAGTTGCTTACAGCCAGATTAAAAAAATACTGCCATTTATTGGGGAATCCCTTAAAACTCCAACTATTCCCATACCTTCAAATAAATATCTTCTCTGTTTTCACTGTATTTTCTTCTTTGGAATCCTTATATGAATATGTTAGGCATATTTTTCCAAAATTATCTCTCTTAACACCTCTGTCACATTTTCCATCTTTTAAATCACAGCATAATTTGTTCAGCTTTATACTCCAACTTTCTAATTACCTCTAATATTGTAACAACTATATTTTATGTTACTTACAACATATACTGCGGTTTTAATTTCCATGGTTATATTATATATATTTTTATATTATATATATTTGTATTTCTGAATTTCTACTTATTTCTATTCTAAGCCTTACTGGTATATTGTTTGATGGTAACTTGTTATATTTTTAAATCCTTATTTAATCATTTTATATTTATTGATTTTAGACTCTGCATCTGTTAAAGTTATCATGTAAAAACCTTGTGGTTATATCATCTTGCTTGCTGTACTTTCTGACATTCCTTCCACTAAATATTGGAAGCTTCCTTGTGTGTTTTGCAATTTGGTTGTGAGCTTGTATTCTGGTGGGTGACCTACAGGAATCTTGTGTGTCCTCCTTCCAAGATGGATCCTTCTGGCAGTATTTTCAGCATGCAAATGATTTTAGACGTTAATTTTGTTTACTGCATGTTCCCAGATCATATAGATTTGTACATTTGAATCCCAAAGCTATCTAATGGTAGATGTATAGTTGTGAGTATAAGAGATGATTTTCACCCACAGACCAACTGTAATAAACAAACTGGCTGGATATCTTCCCTTTGCTGTATGTAGTATTTCACGTGTACTCCTTCACTAAGGCACCTTGAGAAAAATTTTACAGATGACATATAATTTCATCTGTTTTTTTTTGCAAACCAAAGAAGGAGTTTTGGGAGTTGAAAAGAGGTAAAGATATAACATGTTTTGCTATATACAGGTTCGGTGATGCGTATGTAGTTGTTTATTATACTATTTTCTATATTTTTGTATATACTTAAAATTTCCCATTATCATAGTATATTTTTTTTAATCCAAACCCTTCGTTGGCAAGTAAAATACCCCTTCTGTATCCATGTCTTCTTCCCTTGAGACAATGGGAGCACTGGCTTTAGTTATAGCTCTAATTTCTAATTTTATGGTGATACTCACCTTACTTATTTTTGAAATCTGTTATAGACTTAAAACGATGTTATGATTTATTGCAAGTTTTAGACATTTTGTACCAAAAGTTTATATTTTTCATAATATTAAATCTGCCTTATGTTTTAGAAGTAAAAAGAAAGAATTTAATTGAGATTATTAGAGAAACAAGCTATCCATTGGCTAGGGCACTTATTTGTATTATTTTAAGATGAGAACTAAACATTCACTTTTTTGGAAAGAGGACTAGGGAGGATTTGAACAGAAAATGTGAATAGGAACTGAAAAGTATTTGTTAGTTTAAGTTTTTACAATATGACTTAAATGATACATTTATTCTCACTAATAACTTTGGATTTTTTTACTTTATCAAACTGTCACACTTTGAAGATAAGAACACTGAAGACCAGAGTGAATCCCAGAGTAGGTGAGTAACTTATCCATTGTCATACAGTTAGATTATTATCTATTTTAAAGACAGAAAAGAAAGACAGAAAAAATATTCCACATACACAGTTATAAAATACACTTCCAAATCATATATGCATTACATTCACTTACTTAACAGTAAGTTACTTACTGTTACATGTGAAGTAAGTTACTTCACATGACTCCTGGGTTACTCAAAACTATAAAAAGTATATTTTCATGCATTTTCTATAGAATATTTTTGAGAATAATCTTAAACTATTTATTTTTCTAATTCCTATTTTTTAAATGTGTTATTTGTAGGATTCAGTGTGTATGTGTGTGTGTCTGTATGGAGAGAGGGAGAGAGAACTGACCCAGTTGTAGGTGATAATAGTTTAAAACCGTGAAATGTATTTCTAAAATGTCAAGGTCTATGGATCAAATTATTTGTATTTCCTGTCACATTTTACATATTCAAAAATATATTTTAAGAATAAGACATTTATGTATAAAATGTTATTTGTAACTCTAGACACACAACCTACTTCTGGTGTAACTATTTCAAGCCCTCATGCTAATAAAAGGTTAATTTTGCTTTCAATCAAATGTCACATATAAACACAAACCACATCAAAATGTGATTATAAGAACACTTTGGATCTGCATTCACAATGGAGGATAACCTTTACCAAAGTGGCTCACCTCAGGGGTCTTACAGTCCCTGATACAAGTGCTGAGGTATGCCATTACTCAGGGTGGCCACAGCCAGACCCCTTGGCCTGTTAGATGAATAAAGTGAAGGAGAATACAGAGATAGAACACAACCTCAGTTATCCAGTTACAAAATCAAAGACATATATTTTCAAAAACAAAAGTTAGAAGCAATAATTTTGAATTCATGTGAAAGTTCATAATATTAAAAAGCATGCCTTAGTGAATAAACAATGAATCAGAAGTTAGGACATACTTTTTACCTCTGGTCTTAAGTAGCTGTGAAATCTGGAAATAAAACTTTCCAGACATTTGTTTAAAGAAAGCAACAATTGAGAATTGATATAGATTATAAGACCCTTGTTAGCTATGACATTCTATCATTCAATTATATATCGATGAAATATACAACATATACACACATACTTTTATATTTGGGTAAACATATTTTTAGAGTCATATTCATGCCTTTATCTAAATAAACAAATTATTTAACCAGTATAAGTTTTATACACTCAAATTTCAGACAGTACTTAAATACAACTGCTATTTTTCTTTAAGACTTTTTAATTCTACTCTTAGAACTACTTTTAGAATGCATTTCTGCAACTCCCCTTTGGCCATGTCAAATCTTCATCTTTTGAAATTGAAATTTTATGTATTCCAAAAAATTCACAAAATCCATTTTATTTATTAAAACTACAAAATAAGCTGGGTAACAAGTTCGAAAAACAAAACAGAACAGATAACTTGAGCAATTATGGTATCACTGTAATATGTAAACTCCTTTCCAAGGTGACCAATTTGAAGGATAGAATTCATTTGGAACTGCAATTTATGTATACCTTTCAGATTAATGCATATGCCAATGGATATGCACATAAAGACAATGAAGTTTAATTAATATATATTAAATAAAATGGACAATTGCTTGCCTATTTTCAAATATGTAGAGACTGAGTTTCACTTTTAATATCAATACGACAGAAGTAACAAAAAATTGTCCCGTAAGCCGTCTCAACTCAATATTTCTTGCTTACTGGCCAATGGGGTTTGTGGATAGGGAATTTGAATATGCAAGGTATTGAAATGAAAAACATTTTACTAACATCTTAAGTATTAAAATGATTTTCCTCTAAGGAGTTAGCACATTTTGGAAGAGAAATGATGAAAGAGAAATGATGTAGACATTTGCCTATTTCATTCATTTAAAACAGATTGATTATTTCTGTCTTAGGTGAGAAATTCTGAAAATCTACAAAAGTGACAGGTGTCTGAGTTGTCTGAATTGTTGGCTTAAAGGTACCACTCTTTCAAAGATAGCTGATGTGAACACCTGAAGAAGAAGTAGAGATGTAAGGCAAATTGTCAAACTTCCCACTCATCTCATTGAAATTTGAATGCAGTGGAATAAGATCTGCTTCTAAATTCGTTTGCCCAGCAGTACTTTGGCATCAAACAATGTGGGGGGAAAAATTCAAAACCACTGGACCTATTTTTCTTGGAATAATAATACTTTTTTTTAATCTTCAAAAGATTAAAAGGCATAGACTATTTAATATTTAAAGTTAAAAAAAGAGAGAGACAAGAGTAAATATACTGCTCACTTCCAATCATGACATTTTGGTTTGGGAAATGATAGACAGGTTTTAAAAGAAATTTAAGCCTAGGTGCCCTTTAAATATATATAAGAATAGCCAAAAGCATGTGTTTTGCCTCTTGAACTTTAAGCTTGATTAAACTCAGTAAAGGGCCATTAACACCATCAGACAACTTTAGAAGAATATTTTTTATTAATTCTTTCCAGATGACTATAAATGCCAAGAATTCATGAAAATACATTTGTTTTCTTTTGCAAAAGCTGTTTCAAGTCATCTATGACTTGCAGATCAAAGCTATTGCTTCCTAGTTATAATAGAAAAACCTGGTTTATGAATAAATGCATCTTTTAAAAAACATACCACTATGTCTATAATTCTGTAGCTCTGGAATCCGTTCTCTAAGAAAATGAAAGCAAGAAATTAACAAGAACAAAAAAAAAATCTAAATAGCATTTATAACTTTAATAACCCATGGCTAAAATATATCTAATACCTATGGACAGTTTTGAAATGATAGCCTTTTTCATTTTACTAGGCATTTAATATGCATGAATGAATAGGTATAACATGTGAGACCCTGAAGAAAAATGAAGTTAACACCAGTGAAGTAACACTTGGAATATTATAAATCATAAAGAAAATAGAAGGAAGATAAAGGTGGTATCAATATAGCTTTCAGATCTTCTTAAATTCTCCCTAAAACAAAGTGACTGATACACACATTAATTGCATATTAATATATTAATGAATGAATAATATCTACAACAGTGACAACACAACAACATGAGGTAGCCTCACACACGCCAAACTGTGTTTGGTAGTGGAGAAAAAACACAAGAACAGTTATAATCTGTCCTACCACTATTATCTGTGTGGCAGGAAGCAGAAAGAAACAAAGAAACCTCTGGTGGATATGAAAGAAGAGAAAAAAGAAATACTCATAGCCAATAGGAGCTCTCTGGAGAGTGCAGTAGGCTCATTTGAGAACTGCTGAAGCTGGGAGCTTTTTTTACATTCTCCAACTAATAGGTGAGTAAAAGGGGGTCTCTGATAAGGTCTATAGGGGCTGGGACAGTAAATCCTTTCAACACTTCAAATTGTCCAGCCAAAGCTCCCTTCCAGGACAAAGCCCTGAACTGAGGCGAAAACTCTGGAAATAAATGCCTCACTGAAAGGACAGGGAAAATAGTGCCAAAGAAAAGGGAGGATACAACTGAGTGGCAGGAAAAGAGCAGACCTAGGACATCTCAGAAAGCATGAAACTGTTTTTGAAAAACTCATATGGCAACTGAAGAATTGCTAAAGCCACAAACTTAGAAGAGTAAAAGTTATATAACCTCCTTCCTAAAAGCTTAAGAAAAAAATTGAATGCCTTATAAAAAATTAAGAATAGGAAACCAATCATAATTGAATTACTTACAGAGCTACTATAAGAAAAAGAATATATCCTTACAGACAGTAAGGATGCTCACAAATAGATAAAAACTATCCCTGAATTCTTCAAAATGAACTAAAATAAATTAAGGACATGATAGAAAAAAAAGTAATGAAGAAAACAGAAACTAAATGATAAATCAGGAAAGAATTAAAACTGAAATACATTTTTTAGAAGTAAAATTAAGTAAGAAAAAAAGCAGAAGTAAACCCATCAGAAAATGCCTTAGAGAAATAGAAGTTGAAAACTTTTTATTTTTTTAATAAAAAGACATGGGAAAGAAAGAAAAAAAAAACCTACAATGCAATACTACCACATACAGTTAAATTAAAAAAAAACAAAAGACAAAGAAAAAAAACAGAACACCTCCAAAACAGCTTAAAAGAAAAAAAAGACAATCTCAATTGTTTACGTAAATAAAGAATAATTACATATCTCATACAACACTGGTGGACTGGCAGCACCAACGAAAATTGGCCATATCCATTCTCTAAGACCCAGCAATCCCATCTGTAGTATATGCACGAGAGAATGTCTATATATGTTCACTGAAAGGTACCTTCACAGTCATAGTCACAACAGAACTATTCGTTAATAGCTAACAGCCCAAATTTCATTTCGCTGTACAATAAATAATACATAATAAATCATGACATGTTAATTCAATGGAATATATATATAAAAGAGATTTAATGAACAATTATACACAACAACATGGATACGATTGAGTGAATAAGGAATTGTAAGTGAATACAAAAAAGTACGCATGTAGTCATCCCTTACATAAAATGTAAATACACGTATGATATTAAAACTCAAGATGGCAGTTACCTTTCATGATGTTAGCAATTAAATGAAGATATGTGGGGCTACTGGGTTTTTGATAACTTTCCATTTCTTATTTAAGTACTGTTTATATGAGTATGTTCAATTCATTTAACTGTAATCTTTATTACATGTTTTAATGGATATGTTACATGTCAACCAAAATTTCTTTTAAAAAATGAAACAAAGGAAATTTTAAAAGTAGTTTAAAAAGTAACATTGAAGACAGGAAAAAAGATATAACATACATATTGCACGACTCTACATAGGAAAACCCAAAACAAAATAATAATATATATATAATTATTTTATAATACATAATATTACATATTATACATAATATTATTATGTTTATATTATGTAATATACATATTACATATATGAAATACATATGTCTTTCCTCAAATTAAAAAATAAATATTTGAAATTTAAGTAGCCTGAAATCTGGAAAAATTAAATCTAAATGACCAATATCAAGACATATTTTAGAAAAATACTGGACTTGAATATAATTTAAAGAGATTTTTATGAATCATTTCATCACCTAAGAAAAAATTGACCTACTCAAGTATAAAGGAAAGAAGATAATACTGCCTTCAGATTTCTCAATCACCATACTTTTTGCTAGAAGGAAGTGAAGTAACATATTTAAGATACTCATGAAAAGAAAATGTAAGCTAAGGACATTATATTGAGCCAAACTGACTTTAATGTAAAATAATCATGGACCTAAGAGCCAAATGAAGTGCTCCCATGAACACTTCTTGAGGACCCTCTTAGAGAAAGAGCTTCAGATAAACATAATGGGAGGAGAGACATTGACATGAGGAATAATTGTGAACACAAATTATATTTGCCATTGGATCACAATTAAATGATGGGACAGAATATAACATGCCATAATTATATTTTTATAAAACACAAATATAAGTCAAATATCAAAACCAAGAGGCGCCTGGGTGGCTTGGGGCACCTGGGTGGCTCAGTCGTTAAGCGTCTTCCTTCGGCTCAGGTCGTGATCCCAGGGTCATGGGACCAAGCCCCACATCGGGCTCCTCTGCTGGGAGCCTGCTTGTTCCTATCCCACTCCCCCTGCCTGTGTTCGCTCTCTCGCTGGCTGTCTCTCTCTCTGTCAAATAAATAAATAAAATCTTAAAACAAAAAACAAAAAACAAAAAAAAATAACCAAACCAAGGGTGTAAGGAGCTAATGGGAAAAGCAATTGAAAACCAGAATTAGCTTAATGATTGTCTTATAAATATTTAAAGAGTAAAAGGTATTACTTCAAATCAGATGATGAAGGAAAAGGCTGGGGTGGGGAGAAGTTACATGATGTTTAAATAATGCTCTCTGTAGAGGAAGATAATAAACCAAACAAGAGAGTAATAAGGAAATTATATAAATATATTGATATTAATATAAGAGTAACCATTACCTCCAAAAATAAAGAACTTCCTAATGAAAAAAAAAAAAAGATTTAAAATGGAAGAGAAAGAAAATGAAATGCCAGAGAGAGTTTATGTAATACCAGAGTCTATTTATGTAAGAGATGTGAATACACATAAGCACAACAAAACACTGAACAGATTAAATATATCAGTAAGGTAAATGGATTCAAACAATTTAAAAAAATATTATACTTCTAGTTGACAAAGCAAAATCCTACTCTATCCTGTATTTAAAAGATACAAAGATGGAAATGTTAAAATACAAGTTTAAGCAAAGATGCCAGGCAAATACAAATATGAAGAGAGCAGGGGTTACAAACTTGGTACCTGACGAGATATATTTCAGAGTAATAAAGCATTTAAAAAATAAGGAGTATCTTTGTCCCGCTAAAGCTATAATTCACAATGACAGATATAGATAAAGCAGAGGGAAATGTGTATGTTTTTGAGGGAAAGACAGAGGGAGGCGTGGGAGAACAGAAGGAGTGAGAGAGATGAGAAAAACAGACATAAAGTAAATGGGATGAACTATTATTAACTCCATTGAATAATCTAGTCCAAAGGTATACAAAACTTTTTGTACTTCTTCTTTTCCATTTCCTTGAATAATTTTGAAATTATTTCAGTTATATCAGAGAAAATTCCCCTGTGCTTCTAGCAGGGGGAGGAAAAAAGTTACCCTTTTGAAATATGCCACAGCATTCTATACTTCTGTTCTTCTTAACAGTCTCTGCCTTTAGGAGAAACTATTTAACCAGATCTTGACCTTCTTTTATCACAACTTAACTGATCTGAAGGTAGGGAGATACCAAGGTGTAGCCTCCTTTAACCTTTCTGTCCTTTCTAAAGTTGGAGGGGGCGGTGGCTGAGATGCATGTGGAATTCACATCCAAAGTGAAGATTAATTAAAAGACTGAGATCTAATCATGGTATTGTAGAATACTTCCTCTTCACACCGATGCATTACTAATGACCTATTACAGTTGCTCCTTTTATCTGGTATGTCATGTCTGGGTAGCAATTAAAAATTAAAAGATATACTAACAGGAAACAGAATACGGTTTGAAGACACAGAGCAAGCATCAGAACCAGACTCAGCTATGGCAGAAATGTTGGAGTTATCAGACTGGGAATTTAAAGCAACTCTGACACATATGCTGAGGGCTCTAATGGATAAAGTAGATACCATGTAAGAACAGATGGACATGTAAGCAGAGAGATGAAAACCCTAAGGGAAAAACAAAACAAAACAAAAAGAAATGCCAGAGAACAGAATAATATAATGGAAATAAAGAATGCCTTTAATGGGCTTATTAGTACCTAGGACACAGAGAAGGAAAGAATCTCTAACCTTGTGGATACATCAATTGAAACCTCCAAAACTGAAGAGAAAAAAAAAAGGGAAAAAAGAAAAAGAATATCAAAAAACTTTCAGAGAAATACAAAAGGTAACATGTGCATAATGGAAATGCCAGAAGGAGAAAGAAAGGAACAGAAGAACTATGTGAAAGAATAGTAACTTTTAATTTTCCCAAATTATAGTCACACATCAAACCACAGATACAAGAAGCTCAGAAAACACCATGAAGGATAAATTCTCACATCTCCCTCCTAAAAATCAAAAACCAAAACCAAATAAACAAAAACTATACCTGGGCATATCACTTTCAAACTACAAAAAAAAAATCAAAGATAAAGAAAAACTCCTGCAAGAAACCAGAGGGAAAAACCAATTTACTTACAGAGGAGAGAGAGAAGAATTACACCTGAACTCTCCTCAGAAATCATGGAAATAAGAAGAGAGTGAAGTGAAATATTTAAAGTGTTGAGAGAAAATACTGAGAGTGTTGAGAGAATTCGCACCCTGAAAAAATATTTTATTATTTTTTTTTATTTTAATGTTTTTTTGTTATATTGTGTTGGTCACCATACAGTACATCCCCGGTTTCCGATGTAAAGTTCAACGATTCATTAGTTGTGTATAACACCCAGTGCAACATGCAATACATGCCCTCCTTACTACCCATCACCAGTCTATCCCATTCCCCCACTCCCCTCCCCTCTGAAGCCCTCAGTTAAAATATCTTATTATTATCTGTGTTTATGTGTAAGTGAAATTAATGACAGCAACAATATAAGAAATGGGAGGGAGAAACTGCGATTATGTTGTTATTATAAGGTGCTTGCACTACCTGAGAAGCAATATAGCGTTATTTGTAAGTGGATGTGGATTTGTCGTAAATGTATATTGTCAACTCTAGGTCAACCACTTAAAAAAGTTAAAAAGAAAGTATAAATGATATACTAAGAAAGGAGAGAAACTAACATGATATAAAATGCTCAATTAATACCACAAAAGGTAGAAAAAAGTAGAGGACAAAAATAAGAACAAAAAATGGTGGCGATAGCAACAAACAAAAGTAACAAATATATCAATCGCCATTATGAATGTCAGTGTGTAAATGCACCAATTAAGAGTCAGAGATTGATAGAGTGGAGCAAAAAACAAAACCAAATTATATATTGCGCTCAATAGACTCATTTTATAAGTACAGAAACATAGAAATTGAAAGTAAATGGATGGAGAAAATATATCAAGATAACACTAATTGTTCAATACTCAGTTGGAGTAGCTATTGTAATAATGGATGGAGCAGACTTCAGAGCAAGTCAAATTATCAGGGATAAAGAAGAGCATTATATAATGATAGGTCAATTTTCCAAGAATTAACAATTCTTAACATGTATGTGCTTAACAACACTGTGCCAACATACATGAGCAAAAACTGATAGAACTGCAAAGAGAAATAGATGAAGCCACCATTATACTTCAATACTTCAACACCCGTTTATGAGAAATGGACAGATTCAGCAAGCAGAAAATTAGTAAGGAAATAGCTCAATTCAACAACACTATCAGTCAAACGGATAAAATGAACATCTGTAGATTACTTCATCTGCAACATAGGATACATATTTCTTCTCAAGCTCCACAGAATATTCACCAAGATAGACCACATTCTGAACCACAAAAAACACCTTAACAAATTTAAAAGGATGGAAATCATAAAATTTCTGCTGTCAAACCACAATGGAATTAAACTAAGAATAAATAACAGAGATCAGGAAAACCCCCAAATTATTTGAAGATTAAACAGTACACTTCTAAATAACATATGGGTCCAAGAAGAAATCTCAAGAGAAATTTTACAATATCTGAAACTAAGTGAAAATGTAAACATAACTTACCAAAATTTGTGGGATTCAACAAAAGCAGTGTTTAGAAGGAAATTTATATCATTGAATGCATATATTAGAAATAAGAAAAATCTAAAATCAGTCATCTAAACTTCTAAGGAAACTTTTTAAAAGTTAATGAAATCCAAATAAAACAGAACAAAGAAATAATAAAAATTAAAATAGGGGTGCCTGGGTGGCTCAGTCAGTTAAGCATCTGACTCATGATCTCAGCTGAGGTCTTGATCTCAGGGTTGTGAGTTCAAGCCCCACATTGGGCTCCACAGTAGGCATGGAGCCTACTTAAAAAAAAAAAACTTAAAATAGAAATTAATGAAATTGAAAACAGGGTATCAATTCAGACAATAAATGAAAACAAAAGTGGTCTGTGAAAATATCCATAAAATTGATAAGCTTCTAGTTAGTCTACTAAGAAAAAATTGAGGACAAAATTTAATATCAGAAATGAAAGAGGAGAGATATCATTACAGATTCCATGGACACTGAGAAGATAATAAAGTAATATTATGAACAACTCTATGCTCAAAAAACTGATAAATAGATCTATTCTTTGAAAGACATAATCTGTCAGAATTCTCACAAGAAGATATATGCAAACTGATTATGCCCATATCTATTAAAGAAGTTGAAGCAATAATCCATAACCATTCAAAGCAGAAAGCATCAGGCCCAGATGGATTCACTGGTGAATTATAACAAATACTTAAGAGAGAAATTATATCAATTCTCTACAATCTCTTTCTAAAGATAAAACAGAGGAATAAAAACAGAGGGAACATTTTCTAACTCATTTCATGAGATAAGAACTACTCTAATATCAAAACCAGACAGACATTACAAGAACAGAAAAGTATAGACCATTATTTCTCATTAATACAGATGTAAAATTCCTCAGCAAAATATTAGCAAGTCAAATCCAACAATGTATAAAAAGGATTATATATCATAACCAAGTATGATTTATCCCAGGTATGCAAAGCTAGTTCAACATTCAAAAATCATTTTAATGTCATCCATCAATTCAATAGCTTAAAGAAGAAAAGTCACTTAATCATATCAATAGATTCAGAAAAGAGCATGTGACAAAATCAAACACCCACCCATGATAAAAACTCTCAGTAAACTAGGAATAGAGGGGAACTTCCTCAACTTGATTTAAAAAAAAATCTACAACAAAACAAAACAAAACAAAAAAACCCCTGCAGCAAACATTATACTCATTGATGAGAAACTTGGAGCTTTCTGGGAACAAGGCAAATATGACATCTCTCACTAGTCCTTTTCAACATTATACAGAATGTCAAAAAATGTGTGAATATATGGAAGTCCTACCGAATATAATAAGACAATGTTATTCTTGTACTTTATAATGTTTGAGGCTGATGGAATATAATTTTAATTTGACATTTAAGGGAATGTGATTATAAACAGTCTCACAAGTTTAAAAGGATCTGATTTAGTAAACTGGTATGTTTAGAATAGGCTTGCAAAAGTATTTATGTCCTAAGGAGGATTTTTCATTATTGCTCTAAAGTTGGCCTTGCTTTATTTAGTGTGTGAAATGCTTGAACAATTTGATATATTAAATCAAATTTGTGATAATGGTTTAAAAAGTTTAAGAGAGACTACTTAATAAAGCTTGTGTATGTTTGGGAAATATTTAGGGAAGTTTAATCTGTCAAAATTATAAACAAATTGACTATTAATAACAAGAAGTGAAGGTAGCTATTTTTAAAATTTTAAAACAAAGTATACTTGATTTGTAAACAAAGATTTGTAAGTTGAGATTAAAGGCTCTTACAAACCTCACTGTAGATTTCAAGTTTAAAATTGAATATGAATTAAAAAAAAGAAAAGTTATATAGGTTGGGAATGAAAAATAAAACTATGTTTGTTTACAGATGACATAATCATGTATGTAGAAAACCTAAAGGATAAAGAAAAAAACTCCTGGAACTAAAAACTAATTATTGTAAGGTTGCAAAATGCAAAAGTCAATCACTTTTTTATATACCAGCAATGAACAAGTAGAATTTGAAATTAAAACTACACTACAATTTACATTACCACCCATATATGAAACAGTTATAAATCTAAAAAAATTTTCAAGATCTATATGAGTAAAACTACAAAATTTTGATGAGAAAAAATGAAGAACTAAATAAATGGAGAGATGAGATTTTCCATGTTCTTAGATAGGAAGACTCAGTATCGTTAGATGTCAGTTCTTTTCAACTTTACCTATAGATTCAAAGCAATCCCAATAAGGGGCACCTGGGCGGCTCAGTGGGTTAAGTGTCTGCCTTAGGCACAGGTCATGATCTCAGGGTCCTGGGATAGAGCCCCATGTTGGGCTCCCTGCTCAGCAGGGAGTCTGCTTCTCCCTCCCCTCTAACTCTCCCCCTTGATCATGCTCTTGCTCTCTCGCTCTCAAATGAAAAATAAAATATCTTTTTAAAAAAAGTGATCACAATAAAATCCAAGAAAATTATTTTGTGGATATTGACAAACTGATTCTAAGTTTTATATGTACAAGCAAAGGTCCAGAATAACTCACACAATGATGAAAGAGATAAACAAAGTTGGGATCAACTTTCCCTGACTTACATAAAACTGCAGTAATCAAGACAGTGTGGTATTGGGAAAAGAACAGACAAACAGATGTATGGAACAGACTATAAATCTCAGAGCCTTGCCCATATTAATATAGCCAACTAATCTTTGTTTTGTTTTGTTTTTAAGTAGATTCCATGCCCAATTCACTACCCTAGGATTAAAAGTTGCATGCTCTACTGACTGAGCCAGCCAAATGCCCCAATATAGCCAATTATTCTTTGAAAAAGGAACACAACACAGCAAAGACAGTATTTTTAATAAACAGTGCTGTAACTGATTGACATCCACATGCACAATGAATCTAGACACAGACTTTGTACTCCTCTAAAAAATTAACTCAAAATGGATTGCAGATCTACTGTAAAACTTCTAGATAATAACCTAGAAATGAATCAGGGTAAATCTAGGTGACTGTAGATTCAGCAATAATTTTTTAGATGCAACACCACAAGCATAATCAATGAAAGAAAGAATTGATAGGACGGATCCCATTAAAATTTTAAAAAATACTCTCTATTAAAGATACTGTCAGGGCACCCAGGTGGCTCAGTGAGTTGAGTGACCAACTCTTGGTCTCAGCTCAGGTCTTGGTCTCAGGTTGTGAGTTACAAGCCCCACATTGGGCTCCATGCTGAGTGTGGAGTCTACTAAAAATAAATAAATAAATAAAAATAAAAGAAAAAAAGATACTGTAGAAAAAATGTAAAGAAAAGCCACAGACTCAGAGAAAATATTTACAAAATACATACCTGATAAAAATAGATAATATATACCAGAAGAACTCTTACAACTCAGCAATAAGAAAACAAGATGACCAAAACAGGAGCCGACCAAAGCTCCTAACAGATACCTCACTGAAGAAGATGTAGAAGTGACAATTATATGAAAAGATGCTCCTCATCACATGTCATCAGGAAAATGCAAACCCAAACACCAATGAGATGTCACTACCTGCCTACTAGAATGGCCAAAATTTGGAACACTGACAACACCAAATGCTGGTTAGGATGTGCAGGAACAGGAACTCATTCATTTTTGGTGGAAATGCAAAATGGTACATCTACTTCAGAAGATAATTCAGTGGTTTCTTATAAACTAAACATACTCTTACCATAAAATCCAGTTACTGTGTTCCTTGTTACTTACTCAAAGGAGCTGAAAATTTATTTTCACACAAAAACCTACACACAGATGTTTATAGCAGCTTTATTCCTAATAAAAACTAGAAAGCAACCAAGATGTATTTCAGTACATGAATGGATAAACTCTTGTGTATCCAGAAAATGGAATATTATTCAGCTCTAAATGGAGATGAGCTTTCGAACCATAAGATATGGAGGAGCCCTAAATGCATTTGACTAAGGGAAAGAAGACAATCCAAAAAGTCTACATACAATGTGATTCCATAGGACATTCTGGAAAACACAAAACTATGGAAACAGTAAAAGGATCAGTGATTGCTAGGGGCTGGGGTGAGGAAGGGATGAAACTGCAGAGTATAAATTTTTAGGGCAGTGAAACCACTCTGAATGATACTACCACGGTGAATGTATGCATTATATTGTCATTATATATTGTTCCAAGAGTCATCTCTAACTTAAACAATTACTTTGGTGATAATGATGTGTCAGTGTAAGTTTGTCCTTTGTAACCAATGTACCAGTCTGGTAGGGGATGTTAATAATGGGAAAAGCTATGCCTGTCTGGGGCAAGGGGTATATGAGAAATCTTTCTATCTTCCATGGATGTTTGCTGTTAATCTAAAATGGCTCTAATAAATAATGTCTATTAACGAAATTATCTTTTTAAATATGACTTATCTAAATAACGTCTTCCTCTCATTGTTTTTTCCTCATCCTCTCAGCTGTCTCTGTCCTTTGATCATGCTAATGGGTTCCATAAGGTTCTTCTTTATCAGTTATGGGAACTGTTTGGTCAACGTTTATTTCACTGCAGAAAACTCAACTAATATAATGTGTAGCATTATAGTTTATCCAAATAATTATTTCATTCAAAAGAAGCTGTAATGTCGTGATGGAAACAGGGCCAAGCTGGGTTGCCAAAGCAGAGCACAAATGCATCTGTTTTGGCATAACTATGGTGTGACTCACAATATCCAACTGCACTTAACAGCAGTAGAGGAAAGCAGCTTGGACAATAAACAAGGTTCTTTTTTAAAGTAGCAAATTAGAGTAAGAACATGAAGTGGGTTTTTGCTTTTGAAATGATAACTCTTGACTTTGAATCTACTCCATTTTCCATGTCCAACTCAGGGAGGAGTATGTCCTATGGCCTGCGATCAGACTCAATACAAGTTACACAAGCTAAAACATTAAGATATTAGAATTGTTTTATGTTTTTAAAAATAAAAACAAATAAAAGACCTTTCCAGAAGACCAAAACACAAACATTCTAAATGCATCTTATTTGAAATTGCTACAAACATGTATTTTCATTTCTAGTAAAATAAATATTTCCATGTCCTTGGAGAATTTATAATGTCTATGAAATTATACTTTCATATTGGTTATGTTCTTTTATATTCATATACAACTCATTGTTAAAAAATTTGAGGCCTAACCTTGTTTGATTTATTTTTAAGTGTACACCATTGTATATGTATTAAGTATTCATGGCTATGCTATAGAATATAACATTTCCTTTATGTATTCAATATATAACATTGAAACAAATACTGATAAACTGAAAAAATTTATTAGTATTAATTACATTAATGTTCTTATATGTACTAGGAATGTGTTATAATTGTAATTTAAAAAGACACTCTCAGAAAAAAATTCATTTTTTATGTAGAAGTAAGTACTTAAGGAAAAAAAGAAATGAGTCTTTGAGAAAATAAAAATCTTATAAACTCAGAAACAATTAGAATAAAAGGCTGAATATCTACTAACTAGCTAAGTAATTAAAGCATCTGAGAGTCCAATGTGATAAAAATAGTAAGTTTGCACCATGAAGACCATAGAAACACTATTAAAACAGTTACACTTTGAGAGTGGTAACATAAATATGTGCTTAAGTGTTCAATACTAAATTATGTGTGTGTTTTTTTTTTTTTAATTTTTTAGAGAGAGAGCAAGAACAAGCAAATGTCAGCAGGAAAGGACACAAGGAGAGGGAGAGAGAATCTTAAGCAGGTTCCATGCTCAGCATGGAGCTGGATGTAGGTCTCGATCTCACGACCCTGAGATCATGACATGAGCCAAAATCAAGACTGGGATGTTTAACAGACTGAACCACCTAGGCTCCCCAATGCTGAATTATTTTAATGTGTTCATAAAATAAGACATTTTAAGATATTTTTGCCAAGTGGGATATTAATACATTCATTAATTATTTTATTCATCAAATAATTTTTAGTTAGACTGGACTGTATATTTTCGTTATTCTGGAAGTGGAGATTTCAGCAAATCTCTGAAAGAGCAATGATAAAACTGAAAAATGTTGTTAAGAGCAATTAGTTCTTATTCTTGAAATTGACCAAAAGCATACAATTGATTAAGACATATTTATTCAAGGAAATTTGCTGAACTTGCATAAAAACATTTGGGATTTGCTGTGTTTTGCCTGAAGTTTTTTTTTTTCTTTTTCTTTTTTCAATTCCAAAAAACATTTATTGAGCCCCTATGAGATGGGACATGGTTAAGGGGCAGCCCTCCCCTTGTGGGTATAACTCCCGCCACTCTGTTTATCCTCAGCTGGTACATCTTATGTCTTACTAGTCCTTTACAATTAATCAATCTCCTATAATGGAATGGAAGACTTGTTCAGAAGCTCAGAATCTTCTTAGAAAGTTGTGGTTAGAAGAGTGATGTTCATAACTAATGGAAAATCTGCTTCATTTAAAAAAAAAGTACTGAGACGGACTCATTGCTTCTCACAGAGGTGCTCGACTGGTCTGGTCTTCTAATCATGGGTTCTTCTGAATGAGTAGGAGTGACATGTTCCATGGCTTTCATGGTTGCTTCCTCAAAGCTATGAGTGTTTGATTCTACTTCAGTAGATAATTCAAAAGCTTGTGTGTCCTCGAAATGCACATCCATGGTCAATTCTACACCACTAATGGAGACTAGTTCAGGAGGAGACTCCAGGTCAGCTGGGGACTCGAGGACAGTGGTGGACTTCGGGGTCAAGGTGGATTCCAAGGTCATGGTGGACTCCAGGTCAGCAGGGGACTACGGGGTGGAAGTGGACTCCAGGTCAGTGGTGGACTTCAGGTCAGCGGGGGACTCTGGGGTTGCAGTGGACTCCAAGTCAGCGGGAAACTCCAGGGTGATGGTGGACTCTGCAGTGGTCAGCTCCAGGTCAGCAGTGGATTCTAGTTCAGCTGTCAACTCAAGGGCATTAATGAACTCAAGTTCATTAATTAATTCAAGGTCAGTGATCAAGTCTAGGTCAGTAATGGGGTAAGCCACAGTTAGGGCAAACCAGGCTGTGAGTACCAGGGTCTGCCTGAGCATCATGCCAGCAAAGAGCACAGGGGGCTGGTGAAGGTAAGAAGGAAGGTGGCAGGACCCGAGTGTCACCTTAAGTTTTTCTTAAGTCCCCACCCAGCTCCATGATGGCTCAACCCTACCAGGGTAGGGCACATCATGAGTACTGGTAGCCTCACTTCAGGAGACAAGAGTTCTTGATTCCAAGGGAAGTATGAAAAAAAAAAAACAAACAAACAAACCCATAACCAGAGGTGTTAGCAAAAGCTATCACGATCCCATTGGCAAACAACAGTGAAAGCCAAGCAACAGAGTAGTTAAAAAGATAACAGGGACATCTGTGGGATAAAACAACCATAGTGGTCTTTGAGAAACTCCTAGCATCCCTGGCTGCCTAGAAGGCTGTGCATCTCAAAAGAGACAGCAGAGGGCTGCAGCTGTCTGACTTCTTCAGCTGAG
This sequence comes from Ursus americanus, assembly GCF_024610735.1. Classification (NCBI taxonomy): domain Eukaryota; kingdom Metazoa; phylum Chordata; class Mammalia; order Carnivora; family Ursidae; genus Ursus; species Ursus americanus. The sequence goes on from NC_142135.1 coordinate 76,892,778, forward strand.
CAGGGCAACGAACACATCCAGAAAGTAAAAGCTAGGACATACTTTAAATTGCCTCAACATTGAATGTGTTTCCCAATCCAATACACTGATCTGATCTATCTGCAAAGTGTCACTAAATATATGCTTAAGCACAACCTCTGATGAATCCCTAAACAAGGCTGATGTACAGGTAACCCCTAGGAAGCTCAGAGAAAGAAAAGAAGGAAAGGAAAGGGAGAAGGGAGAAGAAAGAAAGAAAGAAAGAAAGAAAGAAAGAAAGAAAGAAAGAAAGAAAGAAAGAAAGAAAGAAAGAAAGAAAGAAAGAAAGAAAAGAAAGGAAGAAAGAAAGAAAACAAATGAGGGAGAGAGAGGGAGAAAGGAAGGGAGGGCAGGATGGAGAAAGGAAGGAAGGAAAGAAGGGAGAAAGGGAGGAAGATGGGGTGCCTGGGTTGCTCAGTTGGGTAACTGTCTGCCTTCAGCTGATGTCATGATCCCAGTGTCTTGGGATCAAGTGCTGCATCAGGCTCCCTGCTCAGAGGGGAGTCTGCTTCTCCCTTTCTCTCTGCCTCCCACCTGTGTGTGATAGCTCTCTCTTGCTCTCTCTCTCAATCTGAAAAACATAAATAAATAAATAAATAAATAAATAAATAAATAAATAAATAAAATCGTTAAGAAGAAAGAGAAGAGAGGGAGGGAAGAGGGAAAGAAAGGAAAGGAGAGGAGAGGAGAAGAGAGGAGAGGAGAGGAGAAAGGGAGGAAGGGAAAGAAAAAGGAAAGAAAAGAAAAGAGAATTTAAAATCAGGGCCTTCAGTGAATGAATGCTGCAGGAAGCAAGTTGTACAGAAAAAATCCAGGCAAGTCATTTAAAAATGAAGGGGAAAAAAAAAGAATAGAAAAAATAGCAAAAATCACAATAATCCAGAGGACATGACAAACTAAAGTAACAAAAATATAGTACATAAAATAGAATATAAAATTTCCAGTTTCCAAAAATAAATAATAAAATAAAACATTCACAGAAACACAAAAGTGTGACCCAAAGAAGAAGAAAAAAAGCTGTCAGTAGAAACTGCTCTGAGAACTTCTAGTTATTGTACATACTAGACAAAGACTTCAAATCAGCTATTATGAATATGTCTGAAGAAGAAAAGGATACATTTAAAGAATTAATTTAAAGTAGGCAATGATTATTCAAAAATAAACTATCAGTAAAGAGAGAGACATTATTTAAAATGAACCAAATGGAAATTCTAGAGTTTAAAAATAGAATAGTTGAAATAAATTTGTAAATTTGAGTTGGTCAAATAATCAGTAAACCTGAAAATAGATCAATAGAAAATATAAAATTTAAAGAACAGAAACTAAAAAGAATAAAGAAAAACAGAGACCCATAAGTCCTATAGCACTCCATCAAGCATAAAAACATATGTGTAATAGGAGTCCTAAAAACAGAGGAAACTGGGGCAGAAAAATATTCAAAAAAATACTGGTTGATAACTTTTCACCTTTGATAAAAAAATATTAATCTGCACATTCAAGTAGCTCAAAAAACTTCAAAAAAGATAAACACAGAACATCCACACCTAGCTACATCAGAGTCAAACTGTTGATAGACAAGGATCAAGAAAAAAATCTTGAAAACACTAAGAGAAAAATAGCTTATCACATACAAGGAAACCACAATATGATAAATATCTCACTACTCATTAGAATGAATGGAAGCAAGAAGGCACTGGAATGACATATTCAAACTGTTAAATGAAAATTGAAACATCAACCAAAAATTACATATCAAACAAAACTACCTTCCAAAATAAAGGCAAAGCAAAGATACTGCAAGACAAAGAAAAACAGGTTCTATTGCTAATACCTGCCTTACAAAAGGAACTGAAATAATTTCTGGAGGCTAACAGGAAATGACATGAATAACTCAAATCCATACAAAGAAATAATGGGTACTGATAAGGAATTTTACATAGGTATATATAAGTATTCACTGTCTCCCATATCTTACTCTAGTAATTGTTCATTATTTTTTTTAGCTTTATCTAGTTTCTTCAATAAGTCTTTTCTTTTTATATCTTTCTTCCATGCAAAAATTTGCCTGAATTACTTAATCTATACCCACAAGAGAAATTTTCCAAATATTGATATTTATTAGTTTATCAATTTTTGTTTAAATCAATTCCAAGTGTCACATTGCACTCTTAACGCGTATGCCTGAAAATGTGTGTCTTGTGTATATGTGTATATATACTCTCAGAAATATGTGTTTGTGAAAACTTTCTGGTCCAATGTTCTTCAACTCCTATATTTCTGATTGCATAATAATATTTACCAGGAAAGTTTAATTCACCAATATTATCTTTGAAATCAGATTTATTTTTTACTTTTTTAGGGTTATTATTTCTTTTTTTTAATCTTTTTTTAAATTTTTTTTATTATATTATGTTAGTCTCTATACAGTATATCCCTGGTTTTTGATGTAAAGTTTGATGATTCATTAGTTGCGTATAACACCCAGTGCACCATGCAATACATGCCCTCCTTACTACCCATCACCAGCCTATCCCATTCCCCCACCCCCCTCTCCTCTGAAGCCCACAGTTTGTTTCTCAGAGTCCATAGTCTCTCATGCTTCATTTCCCCTTCTGATTATTCCCCCTTTCTTTATCCCTTTCTTCTCCTACGATCTTCCTAGTTCTTATGTTCCATAGGTGAAAGAAACCATATGATAATTGTCTTTCTCTACTTGACTTATTTCACTTAGCTTTATCTCCTCCAGTGCCATCCATGTTGCAGCAAATGTTGAGAAATCATTCTTTTTGATAGCTGAATAATATTCCATTGTATATATGGACCACAACTTCTTATTTCTTACATTCAGACACATTCATTATACCCTCATCAAAAACAAAGAAAACTTATTCATGAATTGAGATAAAGAAGACAAAAAATGGAATATTTTTCTTTATTAAACTCTCTTACATCAAGCAATTCTTTCATTTGCATTTTCTGAGTTACTAGACAAAGGTATGCACTAATGAAAATAAAGGAAAATACTCCTGAAGAGATATATATGCTAAGTCAAAGAATTAAATTGCAAACACTAAAATTTATGCACCCTATTAGACAAAGGGAGGGACATTTTAAGGCAAAATTTCTGAAATTATACTATGGCCAGATGTAGTTTCAAATATGTTGACAACGATATTTCCCATCTCACATATTCTTGCAATGTGAAATTACCCCACTTCCCACTGAGTGGTGGGACCTATGACCATTCCCTTTACAACTGGTTAGGATTTTGTGACATTTGACTAATAGAATACGGTGGGAATAACACTATTTGATTTCTGAAGCTATGTCATAAAAGCCTCTACTTTTCCCCTGGAATACATACTTTTGAAGACTTCAGTAACCATGTGAGTGTTTGACTGGCCACCTCACTGAAAGGTACCTAAACCAACCCATGTGGAAAGACCACATGAGTAGGTACTTTAATTGCATGAAAAGAAAGAGATCCACAGTACTGTTTTGGTTTGTCATTTTCTAAAGGAATTTAAGAAAACCAAGGCAGACTCCCTTGAGTTGAGCTTTCACCTATCAACCTCCTCAGTAACCTGTAGAGATAATATAATGATTATTACTGTTTTAAGCTCCTAAGCTTTGAGATGGTTTGTTAAATAAGTTGTAGGGAACTGTAGCATTTAGAGTCTATTTTATAATATATAATTTGAAAAATACAATTAAGGAATTCTCATAGTGATGTGGTCATATTAATGTTAGTTGTAAAGATAGGCTGCCATACAGATGACATGAATAGACATTTTTCCAAAGAAGATATCCAGATGGCCAACACACACACGAAAACATAAATCATCATCACTCATCATCAGGGAAATGCAAATAAAAACCACAATGTGATATCACCTCATACGTGTCAGACGACTAAAATCAAAAACACAGGAAACAACAGGTGTTGGCGAAGATGTGGAGAAAAAGGAGCCCTTGTGCACTGTTGGTGGGAATGCACACTGGCACAGCCAGTAAAGAACAGAATGGAGGTTCCTCAAAAAGTTAAAAACAGAACTACCCTATGATCCAGTAATCACACTATTGAGTATTTACCCAAAGAATATAAAAACACTAATTGAAAGGAATACATGCACTGCTATATTTATTGCAGCATTATTTACGATAGCCAAATTATTTAAGCAGCCCAAGTGCCTATCAATCAATGAATGGAAGAGAAGATGTGGTACATGGAATATTGTTTAGCCATAAAAAATGAAGTCTTGCCATTTGCACTGACATGGTTAGAGCTAGAGAGTATAATGCTAAGCGAAATAAGTCAGTCAGAGAAAGACAACATATGATTTCATTAATAAGCAGAATTTAAGACAGAAAACAAATGAATAAAGGGAAAAAAGAGAGAGAAACCAAGAAACAGACACTTAACTATAGAGAAAAACTGATGGCTACCAGAGGGGAGGTAGGTAGGGGATGAATGAAATAGGTGTTGGGGATTAAAGAGTACACTTACCACGATGGACACTGAGTAATGTAAAGAATTGTGGAATCACTATATTGTACCCCTGAAACTAATGTTAACAATGTATGTTAATTATACTGGAATTAAGATTAAAAAATCCTTAATAAAAAAAATTTTTTTAAAAGATAGGCTGCCAAATTTTTATACTGTCTAATTTTTCTGATATTCTTCCTATGCTTTGTAGGCAAGATTTATAAAAAGACATGAAAGATAGATCTGCAAGTGCCTTAAGTTGCCAGTATGGGTCAGAAGAGTGGGGAATAGTTTGGTCCTATGATATTGTTTCTTGTTTATACTTGTACCCCTGCATCTAGCACATTGGGGACAGAGAAGTGAGGATCATTACATGATCTAAGATGTCTGTATCTTGTTTAGAATTGAATCTAACACAGCGCTTATAGTTGGCATTCAGTAAACTTTTGTTCAGTGAATGGATGAGTCAATGAAAACAATTATTTTGACAGAGTTCACTAGCTATGGCCAACTATGGCATCAAAGTGATAATGAATAAGTAATTAGCTAATTTTTATTGAGAACCTTCTAAGAGCTGGACACTAGTCTAAGAGGTTTATATGTAACTAACTTCTATAAGCCTTATAGCCAAATTCAGGATATTACAATTATCATCTTTCATCTTATAGATAAAAAAACAGAAAAAGAGAGGTTATTAAATTGCTTAAGTTTATAGAAATAACGTTACAATAAAATTTTCATGATTCTTGTTTTGTTTTCAGACATTGAGAAAGGTTTTATAGCTTTTTAAGTGGGCATATTTGTTTTACTTCCTCAACTCTGATCATTAAGATAGCTGCACAAATGAATTTTATGATTTTCATAAAATTTCAGATTTCTCCTTTCACTGCAATTGGAAAACATAATTCAGGCAAAGAATCATATTTAGATGTCATATAGGAAAGTATGTAATTTTAACCTTATATCATGCTTGATTAGTGAGTATGAATTTTTAAGATATAAAGCATCATACAAATATTATGCTTGAGAGACATTCCTTATTTATCCCAAAAGAATTTACAGTTCATGTAACTCCTGATTGCAGGGAATTAAAAATCTTTTCAAGTATCCAACATCAACACCTAAATAACAGTGCAAAAATTTAAATGGTAACATGTTGAATGCCTTATTTTCATTTAAATATTTATTTTATTGGTTTTTCTTTCTGACATTTGATTCAAGTGTTTTAGGTTTGAGAATTATAATATATTTTTATTTTCTGGGTTAAAAATACCATTAAAATTAAATTAACCTACTTGTTTTACTTTTTAATGTGACTGCTAGAAAATTTAAAACTACATGTGGCTCACATATTTCTATTGAATATTAATCTGTTGTTGCACTAACCTATGATATCTGTCTCTTCATCAAACAATTATTTATAAGGCTGTAAGATTTGAAAGAGATTACTTAAGTGCCTATTTCATGGTACATGCCTAATAAATAAGTCCCTCTTTCTTCCTCCAAAATAATAATAATGGTAATAATTAGGAGGAGGATTCGAAAAAGGAGGAAGTAGAAGAGTTGGAGAAAAATGGTCATTGAAATACTAGCAGATGTTGAAAATTTTATACATGAACAACTAGAGCAGCTTATTTTTTATGCTGGTTTCTAGCACCTCAAGCACATGCTCTAAACACAGAGGAACTAATGCCAGCAAGCTCTGGGGATGAGGAGAAAACTTCAGGAAAGTTCTTAACTCCACCTAAAAATGAGATTAATATCCAAATAATAGTTGGGCTTTGTATTTGCAAATAAGGAATCTGTAAAAAACTTTTATGTTTCTCTGTGCTGTAGCACTCTTAAATCTCTAACTTTGGCATTAAAACCATCAAAGTGTGAACAGCTCCTAGAGGAAACAACTTTATTTTGATGTGACTTAAAACAATATTAGCCACTGTTTTGGGAATATGTTTCTTCATTTCCCTCACATCAGAGTTTTGAGAGTTCAAATTCAAGATATATGCTATTTCACTTTCAAACAAATGCATTTAAACCAGACTGGATTTCAATACTTCATAACAAAGAATTTTCCTGTCAGTTCTTACAGGTTGGTACTCTTGCTATGAGATCAATGTTTAAAGAATATGAAAATGCTGAAGAATAAAGGATTTTCATGTGTCTGTTGGCCATCTGTATATCTTCTTTGGAAAAACATCTATTCAGGCCCTCTGCCCATTTTTAATTGGATTATTTTTTTAATTGTTGAGTTTTATAAGTTCTTTATATATTTTGGATATTAACCCCTTATCGGACATATCATTTGCAAATATCTCCTCCCATTCAGTAGGTTGCCTTTTTGTTTTGTTAATGTTACCACAATAAGATACCACTTCACACCTGCCAGAATGGCTAAAATGAACAAACAAAAGAAATACAAGCACTGGCAAGGATGTGGAGAAAGAGGAACCCTTGTACACTGGTGGGGGGAATGCAAATTCATGCAACTACTGTTAAATAATGGATAAAGAAGATGTGTATATATATACAACAGAATATTACTCAGCCATAGCAAAGAATGAAATCTTGTTATTTGCAACATGGAAGAGGGTATAATGCTAAAGCGAAATAAGTCAGTCAGAGAAAGACAAATACCATATGATTTCATTCATATATGGAATTTAAGAAACAGAGCAAATGAAAAAAAAATGAAACAAACAAATGAAAAAAAAAGAGACAAACAAAAAAACAGGCTCTTATATACAGAGAACAAACAGATGGTTGCCAGGCAAAGGTGGGTGGGGTATGAGTGAAATAGGTAAAGAAGATTAAGAGTACACTTATCTTAATGAGCACTAAGAAATGTATAGAATTGCTGAATCATTCTATGTTAATTATACTTCAATAAAAAACAAAAACAAACAAAAGAAAAAGAATAAAGGCTCTGTGGAAAACAAATCTTCCCTGGAATTCTCAGACCTTGTGCAACCTTAGCCTTCTGGGACCTGGAAATGACTACAACATAAAATAGGAAATGTTTCCCTTCACTTCCCCTAAAAACATTTCACTCTTCACATAACATGAGGATTAGATGTGAAGTCATTTGTCAAGCTTATTTCTCTGATCCAAAAGGGTAATGAAACTTCTTTTGTCACCCTGGAATGGACAAATGGTCACAGCCCAGACTAGCTCCCAGTAATACCCCAAAGTATCAGACAGACTAGAGGTTTCTTCCTAGGGATTTACATTTCAAAGAGAAATGATAGCCTGGGGATTTGGAAACCTCTGGAAGTTGTAAAAGTCCAGATACTTAATGGCTACATGGCTCCTTGGGGAGATTTCATTTACATTCCTAAGGGTTGGAGTTAAAACTCAGGACCATTATATTTCCCAGGAGGAGACTTAAGAAGGGAGCAGAGGCTGCCTCATTCCCCCTTATAAGCAGAGAAAAATCATTTTCCTCACCCTTTCCTATGGGGTTTTCCTTTTCATGCAGGAAAATTCCCCTGGGCTCTCATGATATGGATGAAGGTTAAAGCAGGAGGAGAGGGTTCAACAAATAATCATTTACTCTGAAATAATAAGAAATCTGTCTTTGATCCAGAACACTTCATGTGAGCAGTCAAAATCATTTTAATCATTTAATCATTTTTAAAAGAATATTATACACCTAAGAGACTTCAATACATGTCTTCTCAGCGTGTCCTTTCAACCAGTTCTTGAAACCTAATTCACAAATTTTTTTACTCTTTATTGGCCACATAACCCTGTATTTATGCAAACTTTTATATTTTTATACAACCTAAGAATTATTGATTATTCAACCCCTATAAAATCATTGCTAAATGTGATTGCATGCAAAGTGAAACATCAAAACCCAAAGTAAAAGTAATTCATGTTGTTCAGTTATTCAAAAATAATTTCCTACTAGTTCTATGTTTCCTTTTTTCACTGAATTATTGCATTTAGAGCTAGTGAAAATATCATGCGATTTATAAATTATTGGGTTTCATCCTTTCATTGTTCATACTGATTCCTTTGCCTGAACCATCTTCTTCCATTATTTAGCTGTTATACAAGGATTCAGGTAAGTTTGATATTTGCATTTGCATATCATATGATGTATAGCAACTCAATGCATGAGGTGTATTTATTACCTCCATTTCACAGATAAAGAAACTGAAGCTTAGAATGACTACTTGCAAATATTACATAGTAAAGTGACAAACCCAGGCAACATGATTCTGGAGACAGAATTGTAAACTACTGTCTCACCATGCAAAACTTATTTACTCCCCAGCCCAAACCTCCTATCCTCTTGGAGAGCCTTTGCTGATACCCTAATCTGATGAAAATGCCTTTCCTCTGCACCTCTGTATGCATGTCCCTTCTTACATGAATACATGCTCTAATCATGCTCTGTTCTCTCAGGTATAGAGACACACACCTATACATTTATCATATGCTAAGTATAGCAGAAATGTGAGAAGAGTAAGTTGATCTCTGATTTCTTAGAACTTATAATTTAATAAACATATAATAATTTTTTTACCTGAATAATTAAGATTGTCAGATTGCTCTGAAGAAAAAAAAAAAAAACAGAAAGTAATGAACAGGAGGAATGAACCCGGTTGGAAGCATTAGGAGTAACAGGGCTTATACTATTTCACTTCTAATTCCTAATTAGAATTATGATCTACTTTCTAGAGGAAATAACTTTTTTAATGAGACCTGAAGAAAGAAGCTAACCATTGGAAAGAAGCTAAAAGGAGTGTGCTCCTAAGGAAGGATTAGAGGTTGGTGTGAAAAATATGTGAGGCAGAAGGAACATGCGGGTAGACGCTGAGATGTAAAGGAATGGAAAAACTGGCCAATGTGTCAGGAGCACCCGTAATTAAGGGAGTGAAATTCATGAGCACCGTTGAAGCTGGCCAGTGAGTAGGGGATCCTTGCTAGGAAAGTTTTAGCCTTTGAACAGGATAATGACATAAAGGATCTGTCTTCTTCCTCCCAACCCTACTCCATTACCCTGTTTTGACAACAAAAGCAGTATTTTACTTACATTCACTTTCTCTTTGTCTAGCAGAGGGTCCTCACATAACAGACACCTGTCTATTGGTTGAACGGTTGTTGTCAAAAAAGCCAGGTATACCAACCAACTCCCCTCCCAGAGCTCTGTGCTCCTGCTACTGCACTACTCCTATGCTCAATAATGAATTGTTCAAAAGTTTCCCTTTCAATTTCTGAGTTAATTAATAAAATATTTTCATCCATGAAACAGAAAGCCATAAACATGCACTGGGTGTTACCATGTGTTCTGAGCTATGCCAAGCACTAATAATTAGGCATAAATGACAGTGGACTCTGCTCTTGAGGAACCCAGAGTCAAGCTGATGAACAATAAATCCCAAGATGGATTACGGGATATGTGGGGCATGTGTTTAGGCAGTACTTCTTGTACTCACTATTTAAATGAAGGATTTTGTATTTCCTCAAATATGACATGAAGTTTGTTTTAATGGCCACCTGTACCTACTCTTTCCACTACTAGTGTTTTCTCCTTTAATTAAGATGCAAAAAAATGGTGCTGTGCTTGGGTCTGCAGGGGAACAAACTAAATCCTACATAACTTCAGATCTTAAAGTCTTCTTAAACACCGTAACAAATTTTCCCTATTTCAGATCCTATTAATGAGATATGCACATGTTCAAATGCCATCATAGGATCTACATGCATTAGATGCAATTTTTAGATTGAGAGTTTCTTTATTAACAATCAGGAATTGAAATCTCTAGAATGGATTTTAACTCAACAGGGGAACATTTATCTAAAGATATTAACGTCTTTAGTGCTTTATTTTCTATGAAGGGTATATGGGAATTCTTGCAGTTTCTAAATTTTCTTTAAATTGCCATTTGAATAGCCATGCAAAGACTGGGGCAATTAAAGAACCTCCACAGAATGAGAATAATTAACCTTCTGAAAAGTTATTTGCATCAATATACTCACTGGCGGTAATGTTTCCTCCCTTTAACCTATCACAAAAAAGAATAATCTATGATTTGATAATGCAGGTGACTCAGATCAATGTATCTGCAGTGGCAGCTGGGAAACCACTTCTCAGTTAAAACTGTAAATACTGTCAGTGACACACTGGTTTAGAGCAGAATTGTTATTTCAAAGAAATTATTCACCTATTTTGCTAAATGCAAAATATCTTTTTAAAAGATTTTATTCGTTCATTTGACAGAGAGAGAGAAAGTACAATCAGGGGGAACAGCAGAGGGAGAGGGAGAAGCAGGCTCCCCACTGAGCAGGGAGACCAGTGCAGGGTCCATCCCAGGACCCCAGGATCATGACCTGAGCCAAAGGCAGATGTTTAACCAACTGAGCACCCAGGCTCCCCTATATATTTATTTGAGAGAGAGAGAGAGAAAGAGAGCGCAAGAGAATGAATGGGAGAGGGACAAAAGGAGAGGGAGAGAGAGACTCTCAAGCAGACTCTGTGTTGAACTGGGAACGCAATCCAGCACTCGATCCCACAACCGTGAAATCGTAAGCCAAAATCAAGAGTAAGATGTTCAACCGACTGAGCCACTCAGGCACCCCAAATGAAAAAAATCTTTTGAAGTAAACTGTAAACACTATATAGACATACAGTATTCTAGTATAGTACATAAACAATAAAAAATGTATATGGGTTTTTTTTTTTGAATGAGCAGGGGTGTGAGAATCTTATATGAGTGCTTGAAATGGAAGTAGAAAGCACAAATCATTTCCACAACTCAACTGCCTACCAATGTTAACATTATTGGTATTTCATTCTTTTACCATGAGCTGGATTATAATAAAAAATGTGTATTTTTATTTAGTATTTAAATTGTAGCCTTTAAAAATGCACTTTATTCCTAGGTTTGATTTTATTGCCTTTGCTTTTTCTTTAACATTTCAAAATGCCTTGGAAGCAGATGCAGTCTTAAATTGTTTCTTTCTCAGAATCCAGTACATCCGTGAGCATATGATCTGTATAAAATGATTTTTACAAAAATATTTTATTTATCTGACTGATTTCATCTCTTCAGCACCTGGCTACTGAGAGAAGGGATATGACATACTGGTGGAAGGAGGGTGCAGTGGCCACTGTACAGCTCAGGGAAAGGGGGGCTCTTGGCAGGACAGTGGCCACCTGAACCACTCACCTGTGTATCAGCCCCACTGTCCTCCTCCCTGATTTATGCTGTGCTGCTAGTTAGCAAAGGTAGAGGAGAAGCACGTTGCTGTGGTGGTTAATTTGGTGTGTCAGCTGGGCCATGCTGCTCAGATATGTGGTTAAACATTATTCTTGAAGTCTGTGAAAGTGTTTTGGATAAAATTAACTTTTAAATTGGTGGACTTTGAGTCAAGCAGATTGTCCTGTGTAATGTAGGTGTTCCTTATCTGATAAGAAGGCATGACTAGAACTGAAGAATGGGGGCGCCTGGGTGGCACAGCGGTTAAGCGTCTGCCTTCGGCTCAGGGCGTGATCCCGGCGATCTGGGATCGAGCCCCACATCAGGCTCTTCTGCTATGAGCCTGCTTCTTCCTCTCCCACTCCCCCTGCTTGTGTTCCCTCTCTCGCTGGCTGTCTCTATCTCTGTCGAATAAATAAATAAAATCTTTAAAAAAAAAAAAAAAAGAACTGAAGAATGACCTCCCTGAGTAAGAAGGAATTCTGCCAGCAGATGGCTTTTGGAATAGGACTGCAGCTTAGGTTCTTTCCTGGGTCTCCAGCCTAACGGCCTTCACACTTGAACTGCAGATTTTGGACTAGCTAATCTCCATAAGCACAAGAGTCCATTCCTCAAAACATACCTATTGTATTTACAAACATCCGATTGGCTCTGCTTTTCTGCAGTTGCTAAACATACTACCTGTCTTAAACACTGCTCTTTGAAGTTGTTCAGTGGCTCCCGAGCTCTATCTGCTTCTTGTATCTATTGAATCTGGGTTAATACTACCTGAACTCTGCACCAGTGCAATCATTAATGTGTTATTACAAGTGTAATCATTTAATCTAATTTACTGATCTGACATTTTCACCTTTTTCACTTGTTCTTAGCTTTTTTATGCTAAAGGTTTATCCCATTATTTTTCTTTCATTATTTTATAGATTTTGGGGTAGAAGAGAGGGTACCATGGGCACCTATTTCCACAACTTGATCCATTCTTCCACACTTCCTAATAATCTTAAATTAAGGTATCATTATGTCATATTTTTTTTCTTGATTAAACATTCTCTCCAGTAACACAGCAGCATAAATTATTTTTCTCTAGGAATAGTAAAGTTGTACAATGCTATATATAAGATGACTTCTGGAGAAGTTTTAAGTTTTTTTTTCCTTTCAAGTCATAATTCTTATAAATGTTGGATTTTATGTAATCTGACTGTGATGGGGTAAGTTATGTTTCTCCAAAATTTCTGTGTTGAAATCTTAACCCCCCCCCCATGTTGAAATCACTCAGAATGTGAATATATTTGGAGATAGGGTCTTTAAATAAGTAACTAAGTCAAAAAGGGGTTATGAGGGTGGGCCCTAATCTAATATGACTAGCATCTTTATAAAAAGAGGAGATTAAGACAGATAAGGACAAAGGCAAGACACTGCGAGAATGTAAGAAGAGGTTCATCTACAAGGCGAGGAAAGAAGCCTCAGAAGAAACTGACACTATTCACACCTTGCTCTCGGACTTCTAGCCTCCAGAACTATGAGAAAATACATTTCTCATATCTGTGGTACTTTGTTACCATAGCTCTAACAAATTAATACACTGACCCAACATTCTGGATGTCTCAACTCCACAATCAATTCTTCAAGCTGCACAATAGACTCTCATACATAAGATATTCTAAGGAGCAAATTGCTATGAGCACAATTTTGGGTCCTCCGGGATACTGAGCCCCTGAAAATGGGGCTACTGTTCATTGTTTTTTTGTTTGTTTTTTAGTTCTGTGGTCAGAATCCAGTGGGTTTTATTTCAGATCTCTGTCTGCTCCTTTTCCATCTCTTTTGTTCTCTATCTGTCTCAAATACTGTTGGACATGGCTTTTTATCCAGTCCTTCTTGCTTCCCCTAATTCTATCCACTCAGAGAGAAAGCTCATTTACTCTTTTGGCTTTAATTGCCACCCCTACGTTATAGATGATTAAAAATCACTAGTTTTGTTCCCAAATACCAAAACATCCATCTGACAAGAAGCGCATCAAACTTGTGAAGCCTCTTCCACGTACAAATCATTTCTGTCTCAACAGATATTAACATTTCTTCCAAGCACTCGAACTAGCAACCTGACCCGAGTCTTCTCATTTTCTTTCAAATACCTTCACTTCTCTCTTTCCACAATCGCCATCTAGGTCCAAGATCAACCACCTCTCACCTGCACATCTTGAAAGCTCGGTCTATCTGCCTCTTCTCTTTACCTGTCTAAACTAGTCTTCACAATTCAATTTAGATGTATTTTAAAGAAACAATTGAATACATTAGTAATTGCCAGTGAAAAATTCTTCAGTCCATCACTAGCATGACTAGCATGGCTAGACAGCCTCATCTCAATTTAGCACCTGCTTTCTACCTTCCTTCTGCTCATTTCATATCACACACTCCATTCTATAGTTTACTCAAACTGATCTGTCCTGTCTTTAAATGGGTCCTGTCCTCAACTACATGTAACTACAAAACTGTGATATGTTAGCCTGGAATCTTCCTTCTGCTTTCCTAACCTGGTAACCACTCAACTTCACTCTTTCCTTGTCTCTTCTCCTCTCCTGTCAGCACTACTCCCTGGATGTTATCAACCATGTCCACAGTTTTAGATGTTGTCTACTGCCATCTCCCACATTTGTATGTCTAGGATCAATTCCTGCTATGGACTCCAGACTCAGGCTAACCACCTATTTCAATTGCACATGTAATAAGCATTTCAAACCGAGCATTCAAAACAACACAAAACTTCCCCCATTCTGCTTTCTACCATGAACCTCTCTCCACTTCAATAAATGTCTCTCTATATATAATGTCCAAAACATTAGGGGTCATCTTAATGCCTCCCTTTCTCTCACTTTTTAGATCCAGTCTATCAACAAATCTTATCTTCTCTATCTCCAAAATGTGTCCTAACTATGCCTTCTATTTAACTTTATTCCTAACACCCTGATCTAGCACACAAGCAACTATTACTTGGATTATTCTATTATTCTCCCAACTGGTCTCTCTGATTCCATTCTTCCATTTTTACTCTATTCTCCACACAACAAACAGAGTAATTAAGCAAAACAAAACAAAACAAAAACAGCCATTCTATCCTGTTACATCTTGTCCAAAACTTGTGTTGACTCTCCATCACACACAATAAAAATCCAAATCCTTAGCACAGCCTAGAAGGCCTCTCCAATCTGGCCCTGCATCTTCTCCAATGTCATTTCCACTACTTCATTTTCCACTCATTATATCCTTGATCCTCAAACCACAAGGCAACCTTTCTACTGCATGAAACATATACAAGCTTTTCCTTGTACCTGGTAAAGTTTTCTCCCAAATATTGACACGGCTTGCTCCCTGCTTGATTCAGGTCTCTGCTCAAATCACATGCCTCAGAGTTCTTCCCTGACTACACTTTTAAAAATAGTACCATTCATACTCTATCCTGTACTCTGTTTTTCCTCCATAGCCCTGGCATTTTATTATATATTTATATGTATGTCTGTCTCTCTATCTCTAGTACGTAAGACACCTGAGGAAAGATACTTGGCCCTTTTGTTCTCTGCCGAAACCTCAGGATTTGGAGGAATGCATTGCAAATGCTCATTAGTTATTACTTGAATGAAGTGCACACATGCAGAAATGAATAAATGAGAGAATGAATGAGTAACTTCCTAGACCCTATTCTCAAGGAGAACAAAAAGAACAGACAAACATGTAAACAAATAAAGGCAACAGAGTAATATATGTGCTAACATGGTTATATTTAGGGACATGGGATATAAAAACTTGAAAGAACTTTACATATTTCTGAAAACTACAACCCCAAAGTTTCTGGAAAATAAAGATTGCACAGATAGCCAGTAACTTTCTATAGCCTCTGTAATCCAAACAATGGTGTTTTCCTGCAGTGGCCCAACATTGTATAGAAAACACAGCAGTGAACATTGGTATAAGTTACCCTACAATTCTTTTGATTACAAAGAAGAAAAAAAATCCTCTCTCAGGAACCAGTTGGCATTCAAAATGACATTCTGAAATCTGAGTTAGGGTACTTTTTAAAAAGTTGTGATGAATAAGGAGAAATAATGTAATAACTCACAAAGTACATTAGATGGCTTGTTTATTACAGTAATTTCAGAAGTCTAAAATAAGCAGGATTTGAAGAAACCTTGGCACAGGAGACGTTTGAGGCACATGAGGCTGAGGGAATGTGTCAGAAAAAGTCCTCAGCCTCATATGACATGGAAAGCTGCCCTCTCTGAGACGTCAAAATGTACACCAAGCACTGAGGGCTCTGCTGTCAATGAAAGAACTAAAAAATGCTGCAGGTTTGAAGGGATCTTAATCACACCACCTGCACATATACACACTCCACAGGATTAATGTTGAGGGTCGTCTAAATTTGTGAGTACATTTTGAGGAACCCCAAACTCACTACATGTATATACCATGCATTCCCTTGCTATAAAAAGAAAGAAGCCTAGGTATCCCTTGCGAAGGTGAATGCTCAACCAATTCCACCAGGTTTTTTCTGGTTTCAATCCCGACTGTAAGCACGGTAAACCTATTTGGCTTCTCCTTTCAGTCAATATTCATTCAATGACTATTCATTATTCTGCTACTAGAGTCACTAAGAATACAGCAAAGAACAAAACAGACAAAGTTTCCTGCCAGATATAGTTTACATTCTAGTTTCATATTTCTTTAAGTCCAAATAAATAAATAAATATTAAAGAACTTCAAGGGTGTCATTAAAGAACATGTCAGGGATGCAATGATGAATGGAAACTCTTTAATGGTGCACAACAATATCTCACCATAACTGAGGCAAAAGCAAGAGGACACACATCAACTCTAGCCACGGACTGCACATCTGCACTTCTGAGGTTGTTATGTTTTATTGCTCTACAGAAGAATCATGGCACTGAAGCATTCATGAATTGGAGATTTGTACATGCTATTCAATGATAACTCAGGAGACAATGCTGTAAGATTCAGTAAACTTGATGTATTACCTATTGAAGACACAGTTTTACCTGGATCCCCATAAACATAACAGCACTTGAGTAAGTTTTATGTCACTTTATTTTCCACATCCCATAGAACAAAAGAATGAGGTATTTATATGGGAATCATCTAGCTAAGCTTATTATATTCTAACAATCATAAGTCCAAAGGTTGAGCTTTACCATTTTGCTCCTCTAAAAAAAAAAAAAAATCTTCCAAAGCAAAATTTAGACCAGCACCAGAATCAAATTCCTATTTTTCAGTTCGTCACATTCTTGAACTATATGTTATATTTTCTATCAAATAGATAGAACCTTAGGACATAGCCCTGCTCCTTTGACAAGAAAAGAGTAAAATTGCCATGCTTAATTTAAAAAGAAGAGACACTGTAAATTGATGTTAGCAACCTATAACATGTGATATTTGGGTGGAAATTAAAAGATAAATTTTCCCCTTTGGCGTAAGACTAAAGTGTTAAGTACATTAACTTCTGAAATGACAAAAATAGCTTTATATTTCAATGTCATTTCATTGTATAACATGAAATCATTCTGTTAATCCTACACTTTACTATCCAGAAGATCTTAAACAACATTTTATAACTCTACAAAACTTATCACTTAAAATCTTCAATGTTTCTAAACCTATGAGTCCCCAGACAGTTGTGTTGTCTTAAAATGAGCAGTTTAATTCAGTGAGGATCTACTGGGTACAAAGGCAAAGTGTTTGGTGTATGAGGGAAAAACCAAGGATTTTCTTTGCTCTCAAAAAGAGCAGTATAATGTATAGAGCTCCCCATTATAGAAAATATGTCTTCAATTATGGGGAAATAAATAGTGTACATCACTGATTGTCTAATATGTTTAAGACAATTAAATCAATAAATCAATGGCATACCATTTAGACCTATGGAAATATTTTTTGTTACTTGACTGGTAGTTATTTTTCTTTTTTTCTAAACCAATTCAAAATATGAGGGGCTTTGTATTTAGATAATATGACAAATCTAGGTGTGTGCAATTTTAGTTTTTTTGAGAAACTGAAATTGTTACCCTTTAAAAAAAAGAATGTTTCTTCAGAGCTTAGAACATATACTTCATTCATTAATATCATTCTATTCTGTCTTACTGTATGACTGGCATTCATCTAAATACTAGAAAGAAAAAATATAAATAAACAAGCACATATGTTCTTTTTCTAAAGGGGTTTACAGTTCTTGAAGGTCCATAATATAAATGCCATACTTGGAGGAAGGCAAAGGACAAAGTGGGTAACAGGCACGGAGTCAGAAAAGCCATCATAGAGATGACATGCCCAATGAAACTGGCAATATAAAAAACAAGCCAGGTGGACACAGAGGAGTAGAAAGAACACAGCAGATATTGGGAGTGCCAATGAGCATAACAAAAGTTGCATGAAATAATTTTTTGAATTTGCTGCTGAATGTTGTTGTTGAAGGCCAGTAGCAGGCAACGAAGTATAAAGGATTAGTGGGGGGAACAAGGGGTTTTAAAGACTTTGATAGAGTCTGGACTCAGGTTACAATTGTAGGAAGTTCATTAAGTGTTTATGCAAGAAAATATCATGCTTAGGAGTATGTGTTAAAAATATCACTCAAACAATGTAGAAGATGGATCAGATGGTGATGATTCTGGAAGCAGGAAGACAAGTTAGGTATAAAATGGAGAGTTTATAAACTTGGACAGAGGCAGAAAGGAAGCAACTGACCACAGATATGTAATCAATCTCATGGTTAAAGCATTTTGGCATTGTTTTGTATGTGGAGACAGGCAACAACTAGACTGTAGGCATCTTGGTCCTTGCTAAGAAAAGTGACCCAAGCCAGTCCTCTGGACTAGGTACTGTTTGCAGTCTGTTTTGTGCAAACCAAACCAAACCAAACCAAACCAAACCAAAACAGGGGAAGAACAATAATAGGGGAAAAAATACAACAATGATAAGTTCCTATATGGTATCTTTCATTGGGAAGTTCCAATATGGTATCATCCAGTAGGCCTAGATTTTGAGAAAGAGACTTTAACCTGACACACGTTTGCGACAGTAAGCATGGAAGTGATTATGTAGGGAGGGGAAGAACCAAGATAAGAGGAAAACCAATGTTTCAATAGAAGTCAGAAGAAGAAACACATGCTAATATAACTGGAAGAAGGGTTAAGTAGATTAAAACATGGTAAGGAGAGAATGAGTTAATTGATGAGAAAGGAGAAGAGAATTTTTGGACAGAAAAATAAATTGATTACATTAAAAGCTTGAGTGGGGTGGGATAAAATTAGCTCTGAAAACAGGTGATTGGATTTGGTAAGGAAGAAATCATTGATGACTTCAATTAGAGCACTGTTCAGCTGAGTAATGGGACAGAGCCTAATAGTATAGCTTGAAAATTAAACTGGTGGTTCCTTATTAAAATAATGGGTTAAAATTGCATTGCAAATTTTCATCAGTTATGAAGTTAACAAAAATTTATAAAAAACAGCAACAAACCCCCCAGCTCAACCCAGCTACCAGAATTAACATAATGCAATTAACATTAGAAATTAATAAAAAAAGAAAAAAGAAATTGGGGGACTAAGGAGACACCCAGCTCAGCTCAGATCTTAACACTTCCTCCACAATTTTGAAGAGATACAGGTGTATGGTAGCAATGCAGGGAACCCCCCTAATACTCCAAATCTCAAGAAAACAAAATTGTGGCTACCATTATATTTTCTTATTTTTTTATGTATGTGTAAAGGAAGCTACTGGTGGAGAGAAATGGGTGAATTGGAGACAAAAATTGCCAAGAATGACTAGAGAGGTGAAGGTTCTATAACACACACTGACAGTAAGCAAACAAAGAAAATAAAAACTCAAGAGATTTGTCACATTGAAACAGACATAGCCCCCGAAATAGGCTGAAAAAATACTAGTGGGGAGCACTTTAAAAATATAATACCAGAAGGAAAGCGGCGATCTGCATTCTAGCAAAGACAATATGTTTTAATGTGGCCACTTCCACTTGGATCCCCCCATTCTGTAGATGCTATTGCCCCCACCCTAATCATTCTTTCAAGATATGTAAAAATAAGTAGACAGAAAAGAGCAGAGCACAGGCTTTCAGGTACAAGTCAGACAGTCAGATAGAGGGAAAGGAAGTCATGCATAAAGTAGGAAAAGAACTGAGAAATCTGTCATACTGTATCAGAACAGAAGAAAGTATTGAACACAAGGGCACAAAGGTAAGTTAAAGAACCTGGCAATTATACAAACATAATATGGAAGTAGAAAACCAACAGAGTATAAGAACCATGCTACTAATGAGACAAATGAACATAATATAATTCAAGATACTGAGAAATTTCTCACCCTTGTTTTGTGCTATCATAACTATTTTATTCAATATCAAGTTAGTAAGCACTTTAATTCAATATAGTGAGAGTTTAAAAGTGAGAAAATAAAAAATAGAATGAAATGCAAACAGAATTTGCCAATCTCAAGGAATACATTGAGGCTCAAAATAACATTTCAAAGCATATAACACTATTAAAAATGAGAAGCATAATAAACAAATTAAAAAATTTCATATCTAATATAAAGGAAAGACTTGCAAAACTGAGAGTAAATGCAAGTGAAAAATTGCTTTATAGCAATTAGATAAGTGAAAGTAGAAAAAGACTTTTAACTGAAGAATAATTATTTTGACTAAAATACAGTACTTCCAACTTGAAGAGAAGTATTAAAATATATAATGCAAGAAAATGTTACTGTGATATATCTCTAGAACTTTCAAATAATATCCTTGATGTGTATGTGTGTGTATATAAATATATATATTTATATATAAATATATGAAATACTAGTTAAGCTATTTAAGAACAAAGGCGGATTCTACAAAATCAAACTGGCATCTTACATGTACATAGAAAAAAAATAGTACACAAAGGCAATTGATAAGGAATTACAAAATTCTCATTAAAAGAACACGTGGACTCAGGAAAATATTAGCAAATCAAATCAACAATTTATTTAAAGAATAATAAAACATAACCTACATAACCAAATGGGATTTTTTCCAGGTATGAATGCTCCTTCAACATTCAAAAACAAATTAATATAATTCCATCACAGCAACACACTAAAGAACAACCATAGGATCATATTAATAGATTCAGAAATAACAGTGGATGGGGTGCCTTGGTGACTCAGTCAGTTAGTTGGTTTCAGCTCAAGTCATGATCTCAGGGTCATGGGATTGAGGTCAGCATTGGCCTCTGCACTCAGCAGGGAGTCTGCTTGAGATTCTCTTTCTCCTCCTCCCTTTGTCTCTCCCTCTGCTCATGCTCTCTCTCTCCCTCTCAAATAAATAAATAAAAACTTTAGAAATAGCAGTGGACAAAATACAGCACCCATTCACAATAAAAATCCTCAGCAAATTAAAAGTTAAAGAGAACTTCCTTTACTTGGTTTAAAAAGTCTATGAAAAACCTACAGCTAACATCATACTTAATGGTGAAAAACTAAATGTTTTCCCCTAAGATCAGGAACAAAGCAAAATGTGTTCTCTCACCATTCCTGTTCAATACTGCAGTGAAAGTCCTATTTATGCAATAAGATAGGAATAAGTAAATAAAAATTGATACAGATTGGGAAACAAGAAATGATAATGTCTGCTTATATTTAACATAATTGCCTATGTAGACAGTCCCAATCATATGACAAAACAAATTCCTGAAACTAATAAACAGTTACACTTAAGTTCATGAGATATAAGGTTAATATGCAAAAGTCAATTGTTTTATAATATACCAGTAATGGACACTTGTAGTTTGACATTATAAACAAAATATCATTTAAATCAGCAATGAAGAAAGTGAAATACTTAAGTTATAAACTTAACAAAATAAACATAAGATCTAAATGAGAAAAACTACAGAAATCTGAGGAAATAAATTTATTTGAAAAAAATCTGAATCCATGGTGAGATGGGCCATGCTCACAGAAAAGAAGACACAGTACCATTAAGATGCTAATTCTTCCCAACATGATCTGTAGATTCAATGCAATTCCAATAAAATGTCCCAGCAAGCAATTGTGTGATATTGATAAGCAGATTCTAAGAATGTTTGGAAATGCAAAGAATCAAAATAGCCAACACAACGCAAAGAAGAACAAAGTTGGAGAACTCAAACTACCAGACTTTAAAACTTACTGTAGTGCTATAGTAATCAAGAGAGGGTGGTACTGTGAAAAAATAGACATGTGGATCAATGGGATAGAATAGACATCCCAGAAATTTATCCATACAATATAATCAACAGATTTTTGACAAAACAGGAAACATAATTCAATGGGGAAAGATAATCTTTTCAATAAATGATGCTGGAACAACTGGACATCATATGTAAAAACATGAATGTATACACACTTTATGCCATTCATAAAAATTAACTCAAAATGGATTATAGACCTAAATGTAAAATACAAATCTATAAAACTTATAGAAGAAAACAGAGGAGAAAATATAGTTGAACTCAAATTTGGGAAAGAGTGTTTATAAACAATATCAAGAGCAAGATACAGGGACACCTGGATGACTCAGTTGGTTAAGCATCTGCCTTTGGCTCATGTCATGATACCAGGGTCCTAGGATTGAGCCCGTGTCTGGCTCCCTGATCAGTGGGGGAGTCTACTTCTCCCTCTCCGTCTGCTCCTCCCCCTCTTTGTGCTTTGTGCTTTATGCTCTCTCTCTGTCAAATAAATAAATAATATATTAAAAAAAAGAAGAAGAGCAAGATACATGAAAGAAGAAAGTGGTAAGTTAACTTTATCAAAAAATTCTTATATGTAAAATACACTGTTAAAGTAACGAAAATATAAACCACATGGAAGAAAATACAAACCACATGAACAAAAATGCCAACACATATCTTATAAATACTTGTATCCCAAACATTAAAAACTCTTTAAATTCAACAATAAGAAACTAACAATTCAATTAAAACATGGAGAATAGATTTAATAATCACCTCACCAAAGGAGATGTAGAGAAGAGAAATAAGTATATGCAAATATTCTAAACATAATTTTTCATTAGGCAATTACAAATTAAAACAAACTCAGATACTATCACACACATCATATATTAGAATGCCCAAAATAAAAAAAAAGAAAGAAAGAAAGAAAGAAAGAAAGAAAGAAAGAAAGAAAGAAAGAAAACTGAACAGTTTGACAATTCCTTACTTAGTCTTACCATCTGATCAAGAAATTAACCGACTTGAGTTAAAAATTATGTGTATGCAAAAAATTGCACACAAATATTTATGGCATATTTGCCAGAAACCGGCCTTTTTTTAAAAATTCGTAATTGCCAGAAACAGGAAGCAACATATCTTTTGATACATGACTGGATAAACAAATGTGGTATGTCAATACAATGCAATATTATTCAGTAATTTAAAAATTATCTATCAAGTCATGAAAAGACATGGAAGAATCTTAAATGCATATCACTAAGTGAAAGAAGCCAGTCTGCAAAAGGTACACACTGTATGAACTAATAACATGACGTTCTGAAAAAGACAACTCTATAGAAACAGTAATGAGATCAGAGATTCCCAGGTATTTGCTGAGGGTGGCAAGTTACTATAGGTGAAGCACAAGGGATATTTTAGGGCAGCAAAACTACTCTTTTTGTTACAGTAATGATGGATATATGATTCTATGCATTCACCAAAATTCACAGAACTGTAGAGCATTTCCCCCAGCTGGAAAAATTGTGATGTCAAGACTATAGCCTTCTGGGTTGCCAAGTCTACCAAAGACTTTTAGCCCCAACTGCAAGAAGTTACGGTCCACATACCAAGTTTGAGGGCACAGTTTTCACATAAGACCACTCTTGTTTCTGACACCAACTACATTTGGGGTTTCCAAAATTACTTTCAGTTTCAAAAATTGATAGGAAGTTGCATGTACCTCACTGAAACTTATTATATTTATAAATACACTTATTACAGAGAAAGGATACATTAACATCAGCCCAGGGAAGAGATGCATAGGGCAGTGTCTGGGAGGGTTCCAAATATGAAGTCTGCATTGTCTTCAGAATGTGTTTCTCTCCCAGTACTGATGGGTGACAAACAGCATGGACTATTGCCACCCTCGGCATCTCACCCATGCTTCAGTGTCCACCGGCTTCATTACCTACACCTGATTGGTTGATTGATTGTCTACAAGGTTGAGCCTAGAATCCAGGCTGACCTGATACTGTGTTACCCAAAGCCCACAATAAGTCATATGGTTGGGCTTTCTGGCACTTCCCATCCTGAGAACATCGAGTGTAGCCAGGCTGGCTGAGTTGTCATCTCCTTAGTGCAAACTACCAGCTGTTCTCAAAGGGGTTCGCCATAAATAACAAAGATATTCCTATCACTCAGAATATCCCAAGGGTTTAGAGGTTACCCCCCAGGAGACTGAACAAAGGCCAGACCCCTCTCTGAGTTGAGGCCATGTTCTTTACTGCCAAACACAAAGAGTGAACTTTAATATATGAAAGTGTTTTAAAAATCATTTAAGTGGTCCGGAGAAACTAGGATGAAATCCAAAATGTGACAATCATTTCACTGAAGGTTGTGGGGAAAAAGTTGCAGGTTTAAGAAACTTTGGATGTCAGGAGAGTATCTTCAACTAAAAGTTTAAGAGGCAAAAGACCTGCTCAAAAGCAGTGTGGTGTAATCATTAATGTTTTGCCCAAGGGGCAATGCTTGACAATTCTGATACTGCTGTGAATGTATAGTAGAATTGAATAATTCAGAAAATGGTTGGAGACATATCAAACTCCAGGAGAGGGGATTTACATATAACAAAGTGACTAGAGGCTACAAAATTCACGTAGTAATGGAATAGATGTGGAGACATCATAAGACCTCATTTAGCTTTATACAAATACAGATATATGAGTTATTGTATATAAAATACAATCCCTTTTACTGTTAGCTGACAGGACCAAATAAAATGACATCTAGTAGTCATGACAGATTCATTATTCAGACCTTGTTTTTTTTTTTTAATTTTTTTTATTATATTATGTTAGTCACCATACAGTACATCCCTGGTTTCTGATGTAAAGTTCGATGATTTATTAGTTGCGTATAACACCCAGTGCACCATGCTATATGTGCCAGACCTTGTTTTCTAATATCATTCTCCAATAAAGTGAACCAGCGTTCCTTAGAGAAATGGCTGATTCTAGAATTGGGAGAAGAAATATACAAGATAAGAGCAGAGCATCTTGTAGTGGAGTAAAGTAAGGAAGTGCTAAAATACAAACACACACACGTGCGCAAGCACACATTGAGGGAGGGATGCCAAAGGAATACAGGAGTCAATTTGAGCAATAAAATAACAAATTACTAATATATTATAACCCAACAATAGTGATGTCATGTTGATAATATGTGTGCTTGATCGGATGAGATGAAAAAGCACTTTATCTCTGTGGTCTTCTTCCCCAAAACCTATACGCCCATTCTTTTCATGAGCAAAACATCAAAACAATTCCAATAGAAAGGCATTCTACTAAATACCAACCAGTACTCCTCAAACTTCAAGGTCATCAAAGACAAAGAATGTCTGTGAAACTGTCCCAGCCAAGAGGAGCTTAAGAGACAGGATGAATGTATGCCCTCTGGTATCCTGGAGAGCATCACGGAACAGAACAGGGCATTAGGTTAACACTAAGGAAATCTAAACAACTATAGACTCTACTTAATACTAATGTATCGATATTAGTTTATTAATTCTAATAAGTGCACCATGCTAATATGCTGTTAATAACAGGGGATGCCGTGGGAACTCCATTCTGTATTTTAACTTTTTCTAAGTCTGAAACTGTTCTAAAAAACCAAGTTTATTAAAAACAAAAATATGTGCAACCCAAATAATCATACATACACATCAAGGAAACTACAAACTTTCTCAACCAGAAAAGCATGGGAAATACAGTAATCATGTGACCTTGAAGAAACTGCTTGAAACTGGTGAGAACTGAATCCATATAAACAGAGAACTACTATCAAAGGACTGAAAAATGAGTGATGACAAAAAAGCATGTGAACTTACACAAAATAAGTGGAATATTCAAAACTTCATGATTGCCTCTTTTATGATAAACTTTCAAAACAAATACAAATATACATATGAAAAACATGAACTAAGGTGGTGGTGATTAAAATGGCAAAATAATCCTAATTGATACATTTTGGTCTATTTATTCATTCCATTTTACAGTGAGTAAGTAGAAAAACGTTTTGGTAAAATTCATCCAGCTAATGTTTAAAAATATTAATTCAAAATTTTATAATGCTTTTCTCAATTTTTTTTCTTTTAGAACTAAGAGGCAGGAATAACATACTGAAATTACGCATCTTCAATTCAAAGAGTTTTCTTAGTACCATCTGATTGCGTTGATTTTATTTTGGAGCTTTTTAGTTTGCTCTATCCATACTCTTACTAATTTTATCAAACACTCAAGATTCTAAATTAGATTATAGATTATTTAGGTAGGGAACCATGCTTTACTGCATGGTTTTTATGCACCATTAAGTTTCTAGTAAATAGTCTTTAAGCAAGTGTATAAAGGGCAGATCTGTAAAAATATTTGCAAGTATCCTCTCATGTCCTAAACTCATACTGCATTATAAACTATGATGTAAGCCACATTAGCTTTTATAGCAATAACATTGTAAGAATGATAAGGATGATCTCTAAGAGGACTTCAACAATGTTACAAATATTCCTGGAATTCCTGTAGCAGAAAATGTCAGTCTAATAACCCTAAACTGCTCTCCAGACATTAAAGATTCAAGATAAAGAGCATATTTACTTTACCTGAAACATTGTAGCTAATGGAGAGGTACCTGCTATTTGTTACCCCCAGATATATATTTATTTTGGTTCAATGTACAGGTTTAAAAGTTCTATGTTTTTCTCTATTCATTTTTTCTTTCTTATTTTTTCTCCTTTTGAGATTATTGATTTAGAGACCACTGATGTTTCCCCAGAAGGTTTTATATAACTGAGTTTATTTGACAAATAAGCAACCCACAACAGCCCCAGCATTTAGCTATGAACCAACATGCAAAGTTTGTATATCTTAAAGAATCCTTGTTTATGATTCACAATAAATTCAATCACAGGGAGTTCTGAGGAGATTTCCATTTCAATTAGGCAGATATCATTATTATACTTTTAGTGAAGCGGAAAATATATTACAAGGTCAAAGTCAATAAGAAGAGACAAAGTGCAAAACCAATAAAATAAATCTCTGCAATTTCAAGGAGTGAAGGGCTAGAAATGACTAAGTTGTCAGAGAAATGCCTTGTCTTTGGGAAAAACTACACTCAATTGTGTATAAAATCGTACTTTTAAATTTTGGAGAAAGAACAATTCATAAAGTTAATTTTTGTTAATTAGTATAGGTCATGATTAGGTGCCTTCCATAACCATCAACACCTAATTTAAAAAATTGATGAAAATTTTAAATAAAACTAATAAAACACAAACAAAATTAACTAATAAAAATTTAATTGATCTAGACCCTGAATAGGTGTCCTCCATAACTATCAATAAGACTAGAAACTGGTAGTTTCACAGAAATGTTTAGTATTTCCCTGATGCATTAACTATATAATTCTGAAATAGGATTTAGGAAAAGTTTGCAAAATATCTACACCTCTGGACAAAACATAAAAATTACTTACATCAACATAGGACCATATCTCATAATTATTTAATGGTGTTTTAAATTCCATTTTAAACATCTACTACTCAGATTATCTCATTTTCAATTCCATTCAAAAATAAATTGAAATCATGTAAGTCTGCCTAACTTTACAAAAGACCCAGAATAGCCAAAACAACAGTAAAGAAAAATTGGGCAACTCACACTATCTGACTTCATGATTTTACTATAAAGTTGCAGATGATAGTGGTGCAAGAATAGACACATAGATCCGTGGAACAGAATTCAGAGCCTTAAAACAGGGAATGCAAATTAAATGCAAAATGAGACACCACTACACATCTATGAGAAGAGATAAAATTTTAAAAACACCTGACAATAAAACATTCTGGTGAGGATGTAGATAGAGCACCAGGAACTTTCATTCATTGCCAGTGGGAATGTACAATGGTACAGCCACTTTGGAAGACTGTTTTGAAGTCTAAGTATAGTGTTACCATATGATCAAGCAGTCCTATTCCTATAGCATTTACCCAGCTGATTTGAAAACATATAATTACACAAAGAACTGCACAAAAATGTTTATGGCAGCTTATGCACAATCATCACAAACTAGAAGCAACCAAGATGCCTTCTAGGTAAGTTGGTAAACAGATCATGGTACATTCATACAACGGAATATTTGGCAATAAAAAGAAATGAGACATCAATTTACAAAAAGACATGGGGAATGTTAAATGCATATTACTAAGTGAAAGAAGCCAATCATAAAAAGCTGCATTCTAATTTCAACTATATAATATTCTGGAAAAGGCAAAACCATAGAGACAATAAAAGATCAATGCTTGCCGGGGATTTTTGGAGGTGGCTGGGAATCAACAGGTGAAACAGTTGATTTTTAGAGTGCTGAAACTATTCTGTATGACGATGTAATGATACATATACGATATTATGCATTTGTCAAAACCCACAGACCTGTACAACACAAAATGTCAGACCTTAGCGTAAACTATGGATTTTAGTTAATAATAATATATTGGTTCATTAATTATAACAATGTATTCCACTAATATATTACAAGTGGCTAATAGGAAGATAAACTGTGTGCAGAGGGAGTGTGTGGAAATTTTCTGTACTATCTGCTCAATCTTTCTCTAAACCTACAGCTTCTAAAAATAAACAGTTGTTCATGTCAGGAGAACTCAGGAAAGTCTGGCTGAGGGAACCATGCCTTTTTCCATCCTTTTATCCCATTTGGGCAATGACCATATTGCTTCTGGAGGACTACTTGTTACCCTTCATGACAATTTTTTTGTCTTTATAGAACTAGGATATCCGTGGTATTCACTACATAAATTGGCATATCTCTTTGGTTAATCTCTACCTTGTTATCCATTTTATTTTATTTTACAGCAAATATCACAGTCTATTTTATTAGTAGCTTATGTGTTTATTATCAATCTCTTCTCACTGGTGTGTAAACTCCTAGTCACACGGCTATTCTCTGTTCCTTGTCCAACATCAGCCTCTAGAGCGAGGCCTAGCAATCATTATTGGTTTAATGACTGAATAAGCTTTTCCCTGTATTAATTATGTATGATTTAGGAGGAGAGAAAAAGGAAAATGATAGCGAGATATCACCAAATCTGATCCTATACCGCATGGGTCTACTAAGAAAACATTACTATAAGACACAGGGATACTTTTCTACACTCAATAGATACATTCTTGAAAAGTTTTGTTTAATCATGAAAACACCTTTGATACATCAGGGCTTATGAATTCTTTAAATAATGCTTTCCAACATATAATGGTTCAGTATTAATTATGTAAATATAGATTTTCCTAATTTTCTTGGCTTATTTTATATATATAGTATCAGTTATCATCACTTGCCAAATTGTTCTATGGAAAAACTTCATGAATTAATAACAGGTATTACTTACCTGTATTTGACAGAGAATGCTTTGACCAGGCAACTTATAGACACTTTTCCTTAAACAAAATCTAAAAGGCTTTTTATCAGAGTTCTCAGAACCTCTTTGTATTCTGATTCTCCAACAGGCAGCTATTCAAACTCACTAGTACCCTTTGAAAAATCATATTCCACTCCTATTAGAAACTTTACTTTGGATATCTAATAGCATTTTCAATTCAACCCATCAAAAAATAAACCCCTGATATTACTGCCAAAATGGGTTACACTCAGAGCCTTCCTCATCTCCAGGGGTAGCAACTCAGTTCTTCCTGATTCACAGGGTTAAAGCTATGGGGTCATCCATGACTTGACTCTCTTAGTCAACTTCACATCTAATCCACTAGCGAATGTTGTTAGCTCTACTGTAAAGTACATCCATATACTAACTTCTTCTTCCCACCACCTCCTCTGCTATTTCCCTCATCAGGAACTATCAGAAGGTTCACATAGGTACTATATGCCTCTAACTGGTCTTTAGTTGATTTTAGCCAGTAATGTCAATTTTTCCTGCAGCAGGTGGGATGAATTTCTTTTTTTTTTTTAAGATTTTATTTATTTATTCGACAGAGATAGAGACAGCCAGCGAGAGAGGGAACACAAGCAGGGGGAGTGGGAGAGGAAGAAGCAGGCTCATAGCGGAGGAGCCTGATGTGGGGCTCGATCCCAGAACGCCGGGATCATGCCCTGAGCCGAAGGCAGACGCTTAACCGCTGTGCCACCCAGGCGCCCCAAGGGATGAATTTCTAAAAATGTTTTGGTCTGACCATGTCAATCCTCAGTTCTTACCCAAAGATGTTTCCCACCTCACTCCACTATAAACCCAATCCCTAGTAGAAGATACCTAGTCCTCAAGTAATACTCTTCCTGGTGCTTCCCCATTAAATCTCTGACTTCCTTTCTCACCTTCTCCCTTTCTCCCTTCATTCCAACCATTCTGGCTTCCTTGCCATAGCTCAGCCATATCAGTCATGAACTCGCTGTAAGGCCTTGGCATGGCTGTTCTTCATCGACACTGTTAATCCTCTCACTTTTTTTTCAAGTTTTTGTTTTAATGTCATCTCCAGGGGACCCACACTGACCTTTTTTGTTTGAAATTGAAATGTGCATCTTCCCCCTTTCAGCACTTCCTATCCTCATAACACTGATCAATGTTTCAATTTTCTCTATAACACTTAACATAATTTAACATACTTATGTACCATTTTGTTATTATAGTTACAGTTGCTTTTCCCTCTCAGTTCTTATTGTGTATGATCTTAATGGTAGGGGGGCTTACAGAAGTCCAGGCTCTTTGTTGTGGAGCTAAGTGTACACATCTGGCCAAGGAACCAAAGATGTTAAAGGATTCAGGGCCAGACGTCAGTCACAAGCCTGGTCGCTAATTCAGGCCAGTGAGGTCAGCCAGCAGGGAAGTGAACATATGTGGGAGCTACACAGAAGTTGTTGCTTTATCTCTGCCCCTCAAATTTTGCATAAGGACATTCTTTGCTGCCCACCCTAACCAGAAATATACAGAATGAGAATTCAGGGAAATGTGCAGACTAGCCAAGAGAACATTTGAGAAAGCCACAACAACCAACAGTTAATTGACAAATGGATAATATTATAGTTGAGTACGCATAGTATATACCTTAACTTAAACACAAGTAGCTCCCCAAAGAATCTTAACTATAGGATTTTCACGGTCAATATGTTTAGAAAGTAATTTCAAGTACAAATATGCTAGCTAACTCCCTAATTAAGCTCAGTTGAATTGTCCTGATGAAAGAAAACTGAAATATACCTTAAACTTTTAGCCTGCAATTTAATTCTTGGAAAGCAAATTGCTATAAGAAATCTGTGTAGGTATAAAACAAGCCCCTGTAAATATAATCAGTATCAAAAACAGCTCATCTACAGCTGACTAAAATGATGTCACGTCTGTTCACTACCAGAAAACCTCCTAGACCTTCCAACTTTAAGCAGATGCCAAAAGTATTTGTTATTTCAGAAAGAAGTGGGGAAAAAAACCACTATGAATTTGGACATAAAAAATTTCTGAGTTCCAGATAAACTTGAGAAATATGGTGCATTAAAGTGGAAAGTTATACTGTTTGTACTTGTTCAGTAAATGTCGCCATCATTATTCTTAGCTTGTTGGCATAATAATGCATCTTCAGAAAGGGTTAGGGATGAAATACCAAAAATGAACACAATTTTAATACTTTCCATTTCTCACACGCTTCTATAATCTTACCTCAAATCGTGTTTGCCAGGGATATTGTTATTCCGTTTAATCATCCAACCTCAAAGCACTCATTGTTGATTTGAATTTGGGACATCGTATCTCATGTTCTCCCTCAGAAAAAATAAGCACGTTTCTCAATTTCTCTGACTCTGAGTGTTTCCAAGTAGCAATAACAGAGGCAGCAAGAGCATAGTTAGAGTAACTTGCCCCTTATTCCAGCTATGCCCAAAGGCGCTGCAAACAGCTGAGCTGTGATTGTCTCATAACTCACAGGGCACGGACACCAGGGCCTCATCAGCTTTGTTTTACGTCTTGCCTTTCTCTTTGACACACGAAATCAATATCCACTAAGCCTGGTGATTCTATTTAATGTAAGTGTGCATTCATAATTCATTTAAAATACATATTGAGGTACACCCAGGTGACTGAGTCAGTTAAGTGGCCGACTCCTAATTTGGACTCTCAGAGTCATGAGATCGAGCCCTGGAACAACAGGCTCTGCACTCAGTGGGAAGTCCGCTTGAGGTTCTCTCTCACCCTCTCCATCTGTCCCTTCCCCCGCCCATGCTCTCTTTCTCTTAAATAAATAAATAACTCTTTTAAAAATTATAAATAAATAAAATACACATTGATCTATTGTTCCATTCCAAACACCATGCAAAATGTTGAGCCTAAAGCCCCGAAGAGAGACTATGAGTCCTTCCCTCATTGAGTTTACAGGACAGAAGGGCTCTTGAATCCATCTTGACTGAGAAGAGGTACAACTGAAACGAAACAAAAGCATCCATTTGGGGTTTTTAAAGACAAAAGGAAACACTTGTATATGTTGTTTACACGAAATTTTGATTGGTGTTGGCAGCAAAAAACTAATCTTGGCTACACATAATTGGTTTCTAGGGCTATCACTATGAAAAAGTGTTACTATAGTAAGTTGCAGGATTTTCAGGCATTGTCCTTGAAGCATCTGTGGTTTGGCTGAGTTCAAAAGTTCATGGTTCTTCCAGTGGGGATGTGCATAAAGGCCCACCTCCTAGATGGCTTCCGGGCTCCATTTCAAACCCCCTGGAATAAGTGACCCCATTGCATTTCATCTTTCACAATTCCTTAAACTCAGTTCTCTCAAAGACCATGAAAATCTCAGTTCCTCTGGCCTGGAATATTAAATAGTCTAATTACAGAAGACCTCTTTGTACCCCAGTCATAGGGATAGTCTGGCACCACAGCCTTTGTTTTACAATATTCTCATCTATGTCTATAAAAAATTGCTAGTATTTTGATGAATATCACAGTCAATCTATAGGTCAACTTAGATGGGAACTGACCTCTTTTCAAGGATGAGTCTTCCATAATCATGCAGTCCATGAATACTTAAACACATTATTTCTCTCCATATATTTAAATCTTCTTTGATTTGTATCAGCAACATTTTCTGATTCCCAGCATACAGATCCTGTATATTTTGTTAAATTTTTACCAAAATATTTACTTTTCTTTGTAAAGATTTTGAATGTACTGTGTCTTTAAATTTTTGTTTCCTCATGTTTACTCTTAGTATGTGGAAATGCATATGCATTTGTCTGTATTGATCTTGTATCCCATAATCTTGCTAAACTCATACATTATTTCTAGGAGTTTTCTGCAGATTCATTTTGATTTTTTAGTTATGTCATTGGCAAATAGGTATAGTTTTATTTTTTCATTTCCACTGTGTATGACATTTACCTTCTAGTACTGTCTTGAGTAAGAATGAGAGTGGGTATTCTTGCCTTTGTTCATAAATAGAGGGAAAACATTTATTCCACCAC
The DNA here is from genome assembly GCF_024610735.1 of Ursus americanus. Taxonomy (NCBI): domain Eukaryota; kingdom Metazoa; phylum Chordata; class Mammalia; order Carnivora; family Ursidae; genus Ursus; species Ursus americanus. Next base: position 76,926,254 of record NC_142135.1, read on the forward strand.
TGTTAATATGATGTTAGCAGTGGTTTTGTAGATGTTCTCTCTCAAGATGGGTAGATTCTTTCCACTTATTCTTAAATTGTTGACAGTCTTGTCATGAGTGAGTGTTGGATTTTGTCAAGTAAGGTTTCTGCAACAATTGATAGCACTGTATATTTTCTTTTTTAGGCCATTAATATAATGGCAGATTATACAGTTTGACTATTGAATAATGAACATGCCTTGCTAATTCATAAAGCAACTTAGTGTTTAACATTTTTAGGGACTTTCCATGTGACTATACTATTTTACATTCCCACCAGCAATGCATGAACATTCCAATTTCTTCCTAGCTTCACATTCAGCACTAGATAGTATCTTTTTGATTACAGCAATCCTAGTGGGGGTGAATTGTATCTCCTTGGGGTTTGACTTTAATTTCCCTAATAATGTTAAGTGTGTTTTCATATGCTGATTGGACAATTGCATATCATCACTGGAGAAACATTTATTCAAATGCTTCACCCATTTTTCAGTTGGGTCATTTTTCTTTTTATTATGAGATGTAAGTTTTTATACATTCTGGATACAATTTCTTTATCAGACATGGTTTGAAATCTTTTGTCTCACTCTGTGTGCTGTCTTTTCACTTTTCTTAGTGGTACAATATGTAGCACTAAATTTATTAATTTTATTAATTTATGTATTTTTTGTTATATGAGTTTTTGTTTCCTATCATAAGAAACCATTGCCTAACCAAATTTCATGAAGACTTACTTCAGTGTTCTACTCTAAGACTTTTACAGTTTTAGCTCATATATTTAGACATATAATTCATTTTAAGCTAATTATTGTTTTTGGTGTGATGAAGTGATACTTGATTATTTTGTCTGGATACATCCAGTTGTCCCACAGCAAGTTGTTGAAAAGACTACTTTTCTTACTCGATTCTCTTAGCATATTTGTTGAAAATCAATTGGCCACAAATGTAAGGGTTTATTTCTGGAATCTTATTTACATTCTTTTGTTTATGTCTTTCTTTATGGCCCCATCACACTTCCTGGTTACTATAGCTTTGAAGTAAGTATTGAAATCTGCAAGTGTGAGTCTTTTAACTTTATTCCTCTATTTCAAGATTGGATTTGATAACTTCAGTCCTTAGAAATTCTATATAAATATCAGAACCAGTTGCTCATCAGTTTTTGCAAGAAAGCCATTTGTGGTGTTAAGAGGAATTACATGTAATCTATAGATCCATTTGTAAAGTATAATTCTCTTAATAACAGTCTTACAGTCAGTGAAAATGGAATGTCTTTCTAATTATTTAGGTCTTTAATTTCCTACAACAATATTGTAGTTTTCACTGTACATGTTCTGTTCTGCTTTTGTTAAATTTATTCTAAAATTTGTTTTATTATTTTCAATGCTATTGCAAAAGGAATTGTTTGCTTGATTTCTTTAAAAAACTATTGCTAGTTTATGAAAATACGACTCATTTTATACTGTTGTTGTAGTTGCAACTCTTTTTAACTTTTATTAGCTCTATTTTTTTGTGTGTGGATTTTATAGAATCTTCTACATAGAAGACCATGTCATTTACAAATAAATATAGTTTTGTTTGTTTCTTCCAATATGGATGCCTGTTGTTCCATTTTCTTGCCCAATTTTGCTACTAGAACTTTCTGTCACAGATGAATAGAAGTGGCAAAAACAAGTACTCACATGTCAGAACTTTTCAAGAAAGGCTTTAATCTTTAATTTTTAAGAATGTTGCCTGCTGTGGGTTTTTCAAAGCTGCTCTTTATCAGATTGAGGGAGTTGCCTTCTTTCTAGTTTGTTGAGTATTTTCATTATGAAATTGTGTTATATTTTGCCAAAAGATTTTTTCTGCATTACTGAGATAATCACATTCAAGTTACTTTAATAACATAGGATTTTACATTAATTGATTTCTTTTTTTATGTTAAGCTATCTTTTCATTCCAGTGATACACACCACAGGGTTTGGTGTATAATGTTTTTATGTGTTGCTAGGTCTAGTTTTCTAGTGTTTTTGGAAATTGTAGCATAAATATGCATTTTTATATTTTGGTAATATTGGCCACATAGGATGAGTTAGGAAGTATTGACTCCTTTTCAATTTTTTAGAATTACATATGAAAGACTGGTATTAATTCTTCCTTAAATGTTTGATAGAGTTTATTGGTAAAGCCATCTGATCCTGGGCTTTTATTTCTAAGAAAGCTTTTGAATTACCAATTTAATGTCTTTAATAATTATAAGCCTGTTCTAAAATTTCTTAATGAGTTAGTGTGGTATTTTGTTTCCTTCTAGGAATTTGCCCACTTAATTTATCAATCCATAAGTATAAAGTTGTTCATAGTTTACTTTAAATTCCTTTTTATTTCTGTAAGCTCAGTACTGATGTCCTCTTTTATTTCTGATTTTAGTAATTTGAACTTCCTTATTTTCTTTGTCAGTCAAATTAATGATTTTATAATTTTGTGGATCTTTTCAAAGAATCAATTGTTTTCATTGATTTTCCTTATTTTTTTTCTGTTCTATAATTCCCTTCCTTCTGCTTTCTTTGGGCTTAATTTGTCTTCCTTCTTGGGTTTTTTAAGATGGAAGTTATATCATTTGAGATCTTTATCCTTTTAATATAGGCATTGATAGCTATAATTTTCTTCTAAACACCACTTTAGCTGGCCTCCACAGGTTTTGGTATATTGTATTTTTAATTCTTTTCCAAGTATTTTCTAATTTCCGTTGTAACTTCTTCTCTTGATGTTTTGACTATATGGAAATGTTTAATTTTCATATATTTATAATTTTTCCAAATTTCCTTTTTATTCTTTTAAAACTTCATTCTATTACATTCAAATTGATTGAAGCTTGTTTATGGCTTAGCATTTGACCTATTGTGTAAATGTTCCATGTGTGCTTGAATGTGTATTCTGTTCTTGTAGGGTGGTTCTACATATTCTTGTTAGGTTTGGTTAATTTATAGTGTTGTTCAATACTTCTATATCCTCATGCTCCTTCTGCCTGTCCTAGCCAATACTGAAAGTGTGGTACAATGTCTCTAACTACTCTTTTGAATTGTCTATTTCTTCATTCAATCTGTCAGCTTTGCTTCATGTGTTTCTCTTGTTAGGTGCACATATTTTTTATAAATATTATTTCTTCCTGAAGTGTTATAAACTCATGATAAAATATCCTTTGGGTAGTAAAAATGTTAGCTTAAACTGTTTTGCATGATATTATTATAGCTAGGCTATAAAGATGGTTGTTGATGTGATACACCTTTTTCTGTCCTACTTTCAATTTCCATAATCTTTGAATCTAAACTGTTTTATTCCAATTTCACTATCTCTGTCTTTTGATTAGATTGGTTAACCGATTTATGTTTAATAATATACTTGATATAGTGGGATTTATATCCAACATTTTGCTTTTGTTTTTATATATCTCATATCTGTTTTGTCTTCTGCTTTTCCCTCCATTCCTTACATTAAGTGTGTACTTTCTATTATAGTATTTTAATTCTAACGAAATTCCAATGAGATAAAAAAATTATACTCCTATATAACTCAGTTCTTTCTGTGATATTGTGACTTATAGTAAATATATATTTATTCTTTGTCCCTGTTTCTCTGGCAGAGGTCCTAAAATTCTTGGAATTTGCTAAGTGATAAGAGCTTTTGTTATTCATAACAAGCCCCTTTCAACCACGTCTGAGTTTATATTAATAAGATGACTTTCTGAAAGCCCTTTAGGATGGGGGCTGGTTGCCATAGTACCAACCATATGATTAGAAGGTTGATATTTTCATCCCACCCACAACCTCTGGGAAGGGGAGAAAAGCTCGAGATTGAGTTCAATCACCAACCTGGATTTGAGATTGGCATCTGAAGTGGGGGCTGATTCACAGAATTGAGCCCTCAAACTGTGGGGTCTTATACTATCTTCAGGTAGTTGTCAAGATTGAGTTAAATTGTAGGTACACCCAATTGGTATCAGAGTGTTGATCTGTCAAGGGGAAAAAACACCACACATCTGTACAGAAATGTTTGATGTGAGTTGCAGAGAAAAGAAGAAACCTAGGAGTGTTTTTCCTGTTTACCATCTTTCTTATTATTTTGCAATTATTGTTATACATGTGATATCTTTCTATATTACAAACCAAATAATACATTTTTAAAATAATACTTTGTACACATTTATAAAGATGCTGAGAAAAAAAAAGATGCTGAGAGTAAAAGACCAAGTATATATATTTGGAGTTTGTAATATTAAACTTCTTTTTACCATTCTGGTTCTTCTTTTTGTGAATTTTAGTTACCCTCTGATATCATTTTTTTACTGTAATACTCCTTCATTACCACCCAAATTTTCTGTGCTATTGTGCTATTACACTCAAACATTTCCTTTTGTTATAGGCTCAACAATACAATTATATACATGCTGTGCTATGCAGTTTATTTTTAAATCAGAGAAAGAGAAGAAAAAGAATAAATATGCAATTATAGTGCTTTTTATAATTACCTAACTGATTATCTTTTTTGTGCTCTTTGATTTTTTTTTTTTAATGTGGATTTGAATTACTGTCTGGGATTATTTGCTTTTTAGCTTGAAGATCTAACTTTAGTAGCTTGGTAGTTATTTTTCTTTTTAAAAAATTAATAGATTTTAGTTTGTAAAGAATTTTTAGGTTTCCAGCAAAACTGAGCAGAAAGCACAGAGAATTTCCATATATTTCCTCCCCCAAAACATATAGCCTCCCTGCCTTTAACATCCTGCATCATTGTGGTACATTTGTTATGTCAGTGAACCAATACTGACAGGTCATTATCAACTGAAGTCCATCATTAACATTAGGATTCACTTTCTATTACACATTCTATAGGGTTTGCAAATGTATAATGACAGATATATATGATTATAATATCATACAGAATAGTTTCCCTGCCCTAAAAATCCCCGTTACCTGATATATCATCCCTCCCTTCCTCCCACTGATCTTGCTAGAGTTTGACTGGGATAACATTGAATCTATAGATCAAGTTGGGAGTGATTAATATCTTTTTTTTTAATGAAATCTTTTTTTTTAAAGATTTTATTTATTTATGTGACAGAGAGACAGCCAGCGAGAGAGGGAACACAGCAGGCGAGTGAGAGAGGAAGAAGCAGGCTCCCAGCGGAGGAGCCCGATGTGGGACTCGATCCCAGAACGCTGGGATCACGCCCTGAGCCGAAGGCAGACGCTTTAACGACTGCGCTACCCAGGCGCCCCAGGGAGTGATTAATATCTGAACAACATTGTCTTCCTATCCATAAACATGATATAGTTCTCTATTATTTTGTTCTTTAATTTCACTTATTCAAGTTTAGTAGTTTTCCTCGTATAAATCTTGTACAGATTTTGTTACATTTTTATATAAATATTTTATTTTTTGGTGTTAATATAAATGGCACTATATTTTCAATTTAAATACCAGGTCTTTAAATTCATTAAGGTGTGTTTTTTGATCAAGGTCGTTGTTTTTCTTGATGAATGTTCCATGTGAACTTCAGAAGAATTTGTGTCCTGCTGTTTTTGGTAAAGTAATCCATAAATGTCAAGTATATCCAGTTGATAGTGGTGTTGAATTCAACTGCCCTTACTCATTTGCTGCCTACTGGATCAGTCTGTTATTGACAGAGGGCTGTTAAAGTCTCCAATTAAAATCGTTGATTCATCTATTTTTCTTGCAATTCTGTGAATTCTTGTCTCATGTAATTTGATAATCTCTTGTTAGGTGCATATATGGTAAGGATTGTTAAATCTTTTCAGGGAACTGAATCCCTTATGAGTATGTAATCCCTTCTGTATTCTTCATAATTTCCTTGCTCTATAGTTTGCTTAATACAACTACTACTAACAACTAATTCAGATTTCTTTTGAGTAGTGTTACAAATGTATATATTTTTTCATCCCTTTATATGTAACCTATTGTGCCTTTATATTTAAAGTGGGTTTTTTATAGACCGTATACAGTTGAAGCTTGTTTTTTCATCCTGCCAAATAGTCTCTACATTTTAATTGGTATCTTTGGAACATTGATGTTTAAAGTGATTATTGATGTATTTGGATTAATATGTACCATATTTGTTATTGCTTTTTATTTGCTGCCCTTAATCCATATTTTTGTTTTTGTTGTTGTTTTCTTTTTTGTTGTTGTTGTTAATTTTTGTCTATGGTTTAAGATAGTAGTCTAGTTTCATTATTTTGCAAGTGGCTGTTCCCAACACCATTTATGGACAAGACTGTACTTTTCCCTTTTATATTCTTGGCTCCTTTGTCATAAACTAATTGACCATGTACACGTGCTTATTTCTGGGCTCTGTAGTCTTTGTATCTGTTTTTTGTGCAATACCATATTGTTTTGATTACTATAGTTTTTTTTTCTTAAGATTTTATTTATTTATTTGACAGAGAGAGACAGCCAGCGAGAGAGGGAACACAGGCAGGGGGAGTGGGAGAGGAAGAAGCAGGCTCCCAGCAGAGGAGCCCCATGTGGGGCTGGGTCCTAGGACTCCAGGATCACGCCCTGAGCCGAAGGCAGACCCTTAACAATGGAGCCACCCAGGCGCCGCTATAGTTTTGTAATACAGTTTGATATCAGGAAGCGTCTTGCTTCTAGCTTTGTTCTTCTTTCTTAGGACTGCTTTGACTATTCATGGTCTTTTGTTGTTCCATAGAAATTTTAAGGTTGTTTGTTCTATTTCTGTGAAAAATGTCATTTGAAGTCTGATTAGTGATTGTACTGAACCACAAATTGCTTTCAGTTAAATCGATTTTAACCATCTTAGTTGTTCCAATTCCATGTTCACACAGGATATTTTTCTACTTATTGTGTCTTTGATTTCTTTTACCAATGTCTTAACATTTTCAGTGTAGAGATCTTTTACCTCCTTGGTTAAATATATTCCTAGTATCTTATTCTTTATGATGTAATCATACATGGAATTACTTTTTTTAAATTTCTGTTTCTGATAGTTTGTTGTTAGTGCATAGAAATTCCTACCCTATACCACTTTCTTGTTTCTGAAGAAACAAATAAAACACAAGAAACAAATTTCTTCAAATTTTGTTTCTTCGAGGAAGTCATTTTTTTCACTTTTGAAAGATACTTTCACTGGACGGAACATTGGGTTTGTGGGTTTCACTTTTTTTCAACACTATATATTTCATTCCAACCTCCTCTTTCTTGCAGTTTCTTTTTATTTTACTTATTTTATTTAAATTCAATTAATTAACACATAGTGTATCATTAGTTTCAGAGGTAGAGTTTGGTTATTCATGAGTTGCATACAACACCCAGTGCTCCCTACGTCACTTGCCCTCCTTAATGCCCATTGCCCAGTTATCCCATCCCCCCACCCACCTCCCTCTAGCAATCCTCAGTTTGTTTCCTAGAGATACGAGTCTTTTATGGTTTATTTTTCCTCCCTTCCCTAAGATCCTTCTTAAATTCCACATATGAGTGAAATCATACAATAATTGTCTTTCTCTGATTGACTTATTTAGCTTAGAATAAAAGGCTCTAGTTCCATCCGTGTTATTGCAAATGGCAAGGTTTCAGTTTTTTTGATGGCTGAGTAATATTCCATTGTATATATAGACCACATCTTCTTTATCTACTCATTTGTTGACGAACATCTGGGCTGTTTCCACAGTTTGGCATTGTGGACATTGTTGCTATAAACACTGGAGGGCAGGTGCACATTCAGATCACTATGTTTATATGCTTTGGTAGATACCTACTAGTTCAATTGCTGGGTCATAGAGTAGCTCTATTTTTTTTTTTAAGATTTTATTTATTTATTCAACAGAGACAGAGACAGCCAGTGAGAGAGGGAACACAAGCAGGGGGAGTGGGAGAGGAAGAAGCAGGCTCCCAGCAGAGGAGCCTGATGTGGGGCTCGATCCCATAACGCCGGGATCACGCCCTGAGCCGAAGGCAGACGCTCAACCGCTGTGCCACCAAGGTGCCCCTAGAGTAGCTCTATTTTTAACTTTTTGAGGAACCTCCATACTGTTTTCCAGAGTGGCTGCACCAGCTTGCATTCCCACCAACGGTGTAAGAGGGTTCCCTTTCTGCACATCCTCACCAACTTAGCCATTCTGACTGGTGTGAGTTGGTATCTCATTGTGGTTTTGATTTGTATTTCCCTGATGCAGAATAATGTTGAACATTTTTCCATGTGTCTGCTGGCCATTTGTATGTCTTCTTTGGAGAAATGTTTGTTTATGTCTTGTGCCCATTTCTTGACTGGATTATTTGTTTTTTTGGGTGTTGAGTTTGATAAGTTCTTTATAGATCTTGGATATTAGCCCTTTATCTGATAAGACATTTACAAATATCTTCTTCCATTTTGTAGGTTGTCTTTTGGTTTTGTTGACTGTTTCCTTTGCTGTGCAAAAGCTTTTTATCTTGATGAAATCTCAATAGATCATTTTTCTTTTTTCCCTTGCCTTTGGAGACATTTCTAGCAAGAAGTTGCTGCAGCCGAGGTCAAAGAGGTTTCTGCTTGTGTTCTCTAGGATTTGGATGGATTCCTGTCTCACATTTAGGTCTTTCATCCATTGAGTTTATTTTTGTGTATGGTGTAAGAAAATGGTCTGGTTTCATTCTTCTACATGTGGCTGTCCAATTTTCCCAACACCATATGTTGAAGAAACTGTTGTTTTTCCATTGGATATTCTTTCCTGCATTGTTGAAGATAATCTTTCCTGCTTTGTTGAAGATTAGTTGACCATAGAGTTGAGGGTTTGTTTCTGGGTTCTCTATTCTGTTCCATTGATCTATGTGTCTGTTTTTGTGCCAGTACGATACTGTTTTGATGATTATAGCATTGTAATAAAGCTTAAAGTCCAGAATTGTGATGCCACCAGCTTTGGTTTTCTTTTTCAACATTCCTCTGTCTATTTGGTTCCATACAAATTTTAGGATTATTTGTTCCAGCTCTATGAAAAATGTTGATGGTATTGCATTGAATGTGTAGATTGCTCTGGGAAGAATAGATTTTAGCAATATTTGTTCTTCCAGTCCATGAGCATGGAGTATTTTTCCATTTCTTTGTGTCTTCCTCAATTCCTTTCATAAGTGCTCCATAGTTTTCAGAGTACAGGTCTTTGCACAGTTCCTAAAGACAAATCTGATATGATTCTTACCCTTGCTCCTTTACATGCACTTTTATTTTCATTTTCACTTTTTTCAAAGCTTTAAAAATATGTAATTATAACTTTTGCAGTTTGAATACAGCATGCCTAGGTGTATTTTTTTTTTTTTTTTTCATATATCATGCTTGTTGTTCTCCTGATTTTCTAGATCTGTAGTTTGGTATCTGACATTAATCTGGAAATTCTCAGTCATCATTGCTTCAAATATTTCTTCTGTTCCTTTCTCTATTTCTTCTGCTTCTGATATTCACACAATGTATATTTTACATTCTTTGTAATTTCCCAGAACCCTAGGAGAATTCTTCTTAGTTGCCTTTGAATCCTGATTTTCTCTCTTAAACTTTTCGGTCGTATAACTTTTCACACTTTCTGAATTACTAACCAAAAAATTTCTACTGTTTTCCAAAATACCCATAAAAAATATTTCCAAAGGTGGTCTCCTTAGGGAGAACTATGAAGTTCTCTTTTGTTATGGCCTCTGTCTGACATGTGGCAGAAACTGTACACTACTGCACCAGACAGGAAGACTATCATGTTATCATCCTACTTCTGGAAGGCTATTCCTACTCTAGAAGCAGGGTGCTAGATGAGGATGATAGCCTCTAGGTTTTTTGTTGTTGTTTTGGCTTGCCTCCCCTGGCACGGAACAAACACCCTATGAGTAGACTCAGTTGGGAACTATCAGGTCCAGTATTCTCTGACAACCATATCTTACATAGAACTTCTGTCTTATTTAGTATGTGTTCAGTGACAGAGGGATCCTCAATCTCTACCATGCCTGCTTCTAAGAGCTCCTGCCACACAAGCTGGGGGCAAGGGTTGCTGAAAGATCCTGGTTGGCTCACTCTTGCTGGGTTTAGACCATACTCATGATGGGGAATCTAGGGAGAGAGGTATATCTTTGCCATAATCACACAGAATATGGAGCTGGGGGTGGGGGAGGTGGGAGCAGGTATGGCTCAAATGCTACAACTCTTGCTATTCTGATTAAGATTGAACAGTTTTTCTTGAATAAATCATTCTCCATTTGGTGTATGCCATTAGGAGAATGTGCAGAAATCACATATATATAGACCACTATCTCCAGTTAAGTTGCTAAATAGTTATAGAGAGGGTCCAAACTTTGAGCTCTTCATAATACCATTCTGAATGTCAAGACCAGTTTTTTTAAGTTACAGTAATTTCCTCTTATTTTACTTTCTATTAAAATACTTGTTCAACACATTCAGTATTAATAAAAACAATGTTGGAATTCATTTTCCCTCAATTCTGCAAAATTTCTCATGTTTTGACTATTTCCTCAGCTTATAAACTTCTTGAAGATATGTTTTATTCATGTTTACCTAGATTCTGGGACATACTATTTAATAAATAAGAACATAAATGACTGTCATGATTAATAAGGCTTCTAGTCTTTATTTTAATATTAAGTATTAAAATTTTAAAAATATTTTATGGTAGATCAGGAAATTCATTGGTTAATTCAATACAATACAATGATAAGTTGATTCAATACATTGGTTAATTCAGTACAATACAATCTTCCACTTTTTATTCTTTCTGATTATCAACCTTTTTAAGAAAATGGTATATGAATATCTACTATATTTCAGACACTATGGCAGGCCCTGTGAGAATTAGAAAGACATGAGAGGTTTGGCCCCTATCTTGTGAATGCTCAAGATACAGAGGAGTGTACACCAAGAGATTATTACTAATATATGGAGCATATTTAAATATGGAAACAGTCCTGTGATTCTGAAACTCTACAAGAGACTTGAGGAAGAGGAGATCCTGATGATGAAAATAACCAGGAGGAAAACTGAAGAACACAGAAGCAGTAGAATGCAGATAACATGCTTTGTCATTGGTAAACAGATCAGTATTTGAGAAGGACATTATTGTGGGAAGCAGTAGATCATATTTTTTAGTGCCAGACAGTGACAGACCTTAGAGGTGAGGTAGAGTTCACTTTATCTTACAGAAAAATGGAAGGACATAGATAGTTTTGCAGTGTCAAGGAACATGATGCTATGAGTTAAATAAACATTCGCATGTTGAAGTCTTCTTCCCCAGTACTTTCAGAATGTGACCTTTTATGAGAATAGGGACATTACAGTTGTAATTAGGTGGGATGGGTCCCTAATGCAATATGACTTGTATCTTAAAAAGAAGGGGAAATTTGTAGATAGACATGCACACAGAGAGAACACTATGGGTAAATGGATTGCAGTTATACTTCTACAAGCATAGGAACAGCAAAAGTTGCTAGCATACCACCAGAAACTAGGAGAGAGCGATGGAACAGATTTTTCTTCATAACCTCCTAAAATATCAACCAACTCTACTGACAATTTGATTTTGGACTTCTAGTCTTTATAACTGTGAGTACATAAATTTCTGTTGCTTAAGGCATCCAATTTGTGGTACTATGTTACAGCCACCATATCTAATATAAGTGATGACAGTGAAGGTTATAAAGTGTTATGGTATCCTTTAGAATTTAGTTCAAAACAATAGAAATTTGACATATTTATAAAATGAACTAGAGAGAAAGAAGCTTTCAGAGACAAGGAAACCAGTTAAGTGGTAAGAATAATAATCATGGCTAAACGTGATAAACACCCATGCCCCATTCTAAAAATACAAGTCTGACATTATAATTACAAATGACCCTGATGAGAAAGAAAACTAAGGGTTTCTAAAGACTAATTACAGATGCAAAGATAGCTCTCTGCTCTGTGATGAGCTCATATCTGAAAGGGTCAATTAAAAAGGACAGAAGGTACACTGATTAAGCTATAGCAAATAAAGTCACAAAGATGAATAAAATCAGAAAGGTTACATTTCAGATTCAGATGAACTTAATGAGAATTGCTAGATAACAAAAATGTTCAGAGCAAAAAAAGTCAGAGACCATCAATTCCCCAGCAGCAAAATCTTGCAGGATAGGAATACCCAGTTTGTCCTTCCTCATTTACTTTTCAGTCTTCACATGACTGAAAGAAATCTAAGACTCTGGTAGTAGAGGATGGTGAAAGAAATTACCTAGGAGTTTCCATGGTAATTGCAGCCCAGGCTATCTAGGGAATAGTAAGCATGACATTTTACCATTAATTTTAGTATCTTTCCGTTTCCAGAAAGAGAACCAAAATAAAAGTAGGTTCTGCAAAACAAATTGCATCATCTAGCAAAAAGACTTCTCAAAGATTATGTTCTTTGCTAGACAATGTTTTGTATTAGTTGAAAATAGAGTCTTTGAAGCTCATTGTTATGGTTCTAATCCTGGCATCCCCATTTAATGATTTTATAAACTGAAGCAGGTTATTTAACTACATTATATCATATTTCTATTTGTAAAATGAGAATAAGTTTGTAAAACAATTAATGCATATATGGCACAAGGTAAGTAGCAAATAAATACGAGTTCTTGCTAATAGTATGACCATGGTTACCACTATTTTCATTTCCAGCCACTCACTCTTTGAGTTTTCATTTGTTTTAACGCGAATTGGGTGGTTGCTGTGTTTTGTGTACCTTAGTTTTGTGCTGGGTTTTGGAAATATCTAGATATATATAAATAAAAAAGAGTTTTTCATTTCAAAGAGCATAAACTCATAATAAGGAGCAGGCAGGCCAGAGAGATTCTGTAGAATTTACTGTTGTCAAGAATAGGGTACAAGTTATAAGGAGCTTCACAGGGGAATTGACAGTCTGATGGAGTCCAGTAGGATGGGGAGAAATTTATGAAGGTGTCAAGCAGAGAAAAAGCTTTTGGGAAAAAGGAAATCAGCATTTGGAAATGCAGAGATAAATAAGGGCATATTTGTCCTTGAGGGAATTGTGTTTAAGAGCATGACTGGAGAAAAGGTGAAAGTTGAATCTTAATAGAGGAATTGTGATAAAGAGTTGTCAATATTATTTGACAAGTCGAGAGAGATGTAAAAGTAGCAAATAAGGAGCTTTGATTTGAGGGCTGTCCTCTTCAACACAGAGGATGTCATAAGTTGGATTGTGTTACCTCCAAAATACACCCAGTACCGCAGAATGTCACCTTATTTGGAGATAGGGTCCTTATAAAGCAATCAAGTTAAAATGAGAGGTCATTAGGGTGGACACTAATTCACTATAACTGGTGTCCTCATAAAAAGGAGAAATTTGGAAACAGAGGTAGACATGCATAGAGGGAAGATGTGACAGAAAGAGACGTAGGGAGAAGACAGTCATCTACAAGTCAAGGAGAGAGGCCTGGGACAGACTTTTCCCTAACAGCCCTCAAAAGAAACCAACTTTGTCCAGAACTGTGAGGCAATAAATTTCTGTTGCATAAGCAACCCAATTGGTGATACTTTGTTACTGCAGCCCTAGCAAACTAATGCAGAAGATGAACAAAGATGCTATGTTTCTGCATCAGCTTTGCAAGATCAGATAATCCCTGTTTATTCAGTCTAAATATTGTCACATTCAATGCATCTAATCTCAGGTGTATGTTATTTTTATGCATTAACCATTTTAATACATTTTAATACAAAATATTTAATGATTTTCACTATTTTTCTTAAATTACTCAATTTGTAAGGACTTCAGCAAGCTATTATATTGATTCTGGTTAAGGCTGCAATTATGTAGCATTCTCCCAATTTAAAGATAAGTTACATGGACCACTGTTACAATGCTTAATAATTCACAGACTTTTTGCAGTTTCCAAATTCATTTGTATGCATTTAATCATACTTCATAATAATCAAAAGAGGAAGGCACTCTCATCCCTCTGGTCTTACCCTTGAAAATTGTGGGCAGATGGATAAATGAAAAGCCCCAGGTTACAGTGAGCAGAGGGTTCTACATCCAGTGTTCCCCTTCCAGACCATGTTGCCTCTATTTGTTTAGTCATCAAGCTCAAAAGAGCAGAAGAGACCAGAATCTACGGTCTGGCATTCTGCCTCAAATCAGGCAATTGTAAAACACTGAAAATCCCAGATTACTGCTTTCAGGAGTGAAAGAATGGCCCCAGGCAGGATTCTGAAGTCACACTAATTTTGGTGTGCTGACTTGTTAGGCCGTTTGGGAGAAGGAAAACAATCGGGGTAACCTGGTATATGAAACATGTTTCTTACTCCATATGCATGCACTGAGAATATTCCTAGGCACTTTGAGAGTTATAATTGCTCTGATCTAGCCAAGAAGACTTAATAAAAACTTTGTTGGAAGAATGAAAATGGAAAACAATTGGAAAAACTCTATTTACTTAGATTTATCCAAACCATAACACTTTAAATGGCAGGATACAATTTTTCAAAGGAAAATAAGCTCTAGGTTTGTAGAATGTCTGTTTCTGTTCCTTTCCCTCTGTGAGTTAAGCTTATAGGCTTATACACCAGAAATAGTAGTCTACTATCCATTCCGTGATCACCAAGCATATTTGAAGCTACAGGTTTTTCTTAAAACAACAACAAAAAAAAACTGCTGAGAGACACTTAGGTCTCAACATTGAACTGGCCATTATGTGATCCTGCATTGGCAAAGAGTTGATAAATATTCATGTTTGTGGATGCCTTAGATATACAGGATGAAGCCCATGAGAATCTCTGCTGTGCTAACACAGCTCCCAGCTTGAGAGGGGCTGGCTTTCATATTGAAATTTAAAATGCCTGTGGTATTCCTGAAGGAAACACAGAAGATTCAGCATGTTTTATCTGAAATTGAAAATGTACTTGAGGGGGTACATTTTAGAATCAAATGGACTTGGTTCTGAAGTCCATAACTTTTCTATTTTAAGAGAAAAACATGAAACAATATTGAGCATATCAAGCGGACCCAGGGTGGGATTTTCACAGGCCTGCTCTGAGTAGTTTGTTGACAATGGAAAGCAGAATGTGGAAATAAGTGACTTCTTCAGAACACAAATCTCCCCACTTGCCAAAAGCCTCCCCTTGCCCCCCAGAAACCAGCTCACTGCCACCAAGTCCAGTTCTTCACTCTTCTGAGCCCCCTTCAAGCTTATTTCAGTAAGAAAAAGGAAGCATTAGAGAATGTATCCATTTTTCATATCCTTTATCAAATGTAGATTCTTGCACTGTGTCTTTCATTCTGAAAAATGAAGAGGAAACCTGCCAAGTTCTAGTTTCCAATCTCACCTTGTAGAGCTTGTGATCTGGACGTATGCCCTTGGCGTAACACAGAAAAACAAAAAGAGATGGAGGTTTTCCACTGACATCTGGCCTGAAGACAAATACCTTAAAATGCACGGCGTTTGCTCTTAGAGTAGTCCCAAGGAATGCTGTGCTGAAACTGGTTAGTTCACCATCCTTGAAAATGTTCAACAGTGTTTGGTCAATAATGTAACAAAAATGTCTAGAACTGGTGAAACATCAGATGGACATTTGCATTCTAAAATCCATTCAAATCCTGGGAGATTTGATTTCTAATATTGGTGCAGAAGAGGTGAAAAGGAAGATATTGACGTGAGAGGACTAAAACAGTCAAACTGACCTTGCAAACAAAGTAAACAAGGAAAAAGTACTCATAAGTAAAGCACTCAAAAATATCCACACACTCGTAAGAACTGTACTTACATGAAACCTTAATGAGCATTAATAGTTAAAATTGCTTATGGAATATGAAATATCAAAGAATGTTTTTACAATTTTTTATCAGATTGTCACAACACTAAAATTAAGTAATTGTCACACAGTTTTTTTAAATATATATGAAGATAACAGTTCAACACTGACTTATCCAGTGCACATGTCATTAGCTGTCAATTTATTCCTAAATATTTTTAGATGTAATTTTTTGTTGAACAGAATGCTAATTCATATATATATATACATATATATATATTAATCATTTAACTTGCAGAAGTAGAATTTAATTCTATATAAATCAACATTTACTTAATGAGTCCAAGACCTCAGTAGAAACAGCAGACAAGCTCATTGATCTCAACAGTGACACTCAGTAAGTCTTACAAGAGTCAAAGTTAACTCCATGACTTCTCTGCAGTACTATTCTATAAACAGACATCATATCTGTTTTCTATAAACAATTAAATTACAGATTGTATACACATCAATATAGGTATACAAAAGGTTTATTAGAAACATAATATCTGTACACTGCCATTCTCACAAAGTGGAATTTGTGTATTCCTTGGAGGTTCACGTCAATATACTAAATGGTATAAACAACTACAGAATAAATAGGGTTTGCCTTTGAGCACCAGCCTTATTTAAAGATTTACAGAAGAGATTGCCTTATGATAAACCAAACATACATCTCAATAGAGTAGATGTGAAAGAAAAATTCATGTTAAAAAATAACCTCTGGATTTGAAAAATGTATTTCTACCATTGGTACTTCCAGATACACCTTACTTTGAGATATCACTTGAAGTTCAAAGTTCTGACTTGAAGTTCCTTCGAAAATCTGAAAAAAATTGCCCTGCATTCTTTGTAAAGACTCTGCTGTTTTAGCTTCTAACTAATTCTCAATCAAACGCAATTTCACTTTGTCATTTAGGTTTTGTAAAAGGAATTCAGATGCACCAAGTAAAGAGAAACAAGCTCTCACATTTAATTGCACCAGTTCTTTTAGGAAAGAATAATTTAGGCTAGAAAATTCAAGTGTCAACCCCCATAAGGAGTTGTGATGCTTGGGTTCCTCTGGATGTGCTCTCTCAGGATGTGTTAAGCAATCTATGAACATTTGTGTCATTTGGCCGTCACTAGGGAAATCATTTATTTCTTCCTTTACTTCATTTTAAAATAGGGTTTTTACTAACCACCACCACCACCAACAACAAAAAGGACATGTTTTTGTAAAAGAGATGGAGGGAGATCCATTCTTTCAAAATGATCAAGAATTAGTACTAAACAGTAACACCAGTAATAGTAATTAATAAAAGCAAATGAGCGTAAGTAGAATGACTTTGGGATGTAATAGTAAAAGCATGTTAGAAAAATGCCTAACACTATCACATGCCATACGTTTCACCTTGCACAAACATCTCGACTTTTTCGAGGCTATTTCTTAAATAAAATTTTGAGATAATAATAAATGCCTTATTTAATTAAGTAGTAGTGATCAGAAGAGTCCTCTGCTACCCTCAAACTCACACCCAAACACACCTACCTCTCTCTGTCTTTATTTGCATCAACTATTAAGACACATGGATTACAGCTCAGTCTAGGCCATCGATTATCTAAGTGTGATGTAGACGGGAGCAGGAGCCTCAGCCCATGTCTTCACCACTCGGTAGTAAGGTTTATATTTACACCAAGGCCCTCAGGACCACAAGACTGTCCATGAATAATCCTTGCTCAGATGACCTGAGGCTGGTATGTTAGCTTTGCCCAGTGTGATCCCTATTGCTTCCTGGTTCCATCTGTGTATATACCCCACAGCACTTCTGTTCTCATAACAAATCTCATCACATAATTGAGAAGTCTGCCATTACCCCATGGCTCAAGTCTTTCCCCTGCTCATCTAGAGTGTTCTACATTAGTTCCTGTTTCTCAGTACACTTTGTGGCAACTGTCATTCCAACTCCTCTTAGGATTGTGGCATGCATCTTGCTATTCTACTCTCCGCAAGATCTAAACTCTGTCTACTTAACCCAGAGCAGTACTCAGGGTCCTGCAGAAATTCCTCAGATACTCCATGGCTGCTCACGTGGACACTGGAGCATCAGCTGCCTAAATCCCCTTCCCCTTACTTCAGCCCCTGTACATATTTACAGGATTGTCACACAGCTTCATCTTAGTCACTGCTGCAGGTCAGAGGCTAAAATTCAGTGTTAGATTATGATACAGCAAAAATAGTTTCTCTTTCATTCATTCAAGACTTCTCTGTCACCTCATCTAATCCCATGCAGTCTGAATTTGTCTCTCCCAAATTGTTAACTCTGATGCCAAGCTGTTCCCTCTCACGCACTCTGTCCTCCTTCCTGGATTTTAAGCCTTAAATATAACACAATGATTCATATGAATCTAAAGCTAGAAAGTAAAAAATGTTTAAAAAAACACACACACAACAACATAAGTATGTCAAAACACTTTGTAAAATAAAAACATCAAACAAATGCATTGATCCATCTTTTAAATTTTAAATTTATAATAACTTTTTATTCTACCATTAGTCTTTATCCACACCTATGTGGCACAGTCTTTTTGTTTATTCTAATTTTCCAGTAAAATAGAAAATTATCCTATACCCTCATGAATTTCTGGATGGCTTTTTAGAGCGGATACTTCTTGATTCTTCCAAGATGAATCTTTAAAGAATGCTTTAAAGAAAGCTACCTTTCTTCTCTTCACCATCCTTCATTGTCAGAAAAAGTAAAACAGAAAAATACATATCATTTCCTTGAGATTAAAAAATATAAATTCAGAATATGAATCTCTTGCAAGTGAGGAGTTTATTTAAAAAAATTGGTTATCAAAATTATTTAGGCCTAAAGTTTTTGTTTGTATAAGTACTATATTATAAATTATTTCACTTGTGGAAAAGGAACTTAAATATAAAGAATTTCTATTGCTAACCCATCAGTTGAGACAGTTTCGAGGATTAAACCTGATTCTGCTCCATCATAAGCAGGAGTATCTTCACTGCTTGTTTCCAGTTTTCTCTGTTTACCACAGATGAGAACTCTCTTGGGATGAAATATCAAATGTAAAATTTTGAGGCAAATTTGTTAAACAAAGTCACAAAACAAAAGTCGAATGAAAGATTAATGATGGTTCATAAAATTTAAATTACTTCAGATATAACTAAAGGGAACTCACTGGAATTTTAATTCTTTTAACTATGTAAATCTCATTTATTCCACAAACATCAAAATGAGAAGTGTGACTTTTGGTATTTGAAAAAGCAGTTCAGGCTGTCATCACCTTCTGCTGAAATTAAAATTACAAACCCAGAAGGGTAAAATTAAAATGCTTTGGCTCACTGTTAAAACAAACAATACGCAAAACTTTGTCCATGCTTCAAAAGCATGAGTTTGTCATTCCTTCTCCCTGTTGTTCACTTGCTTCCAGAAGAGAAACACCTGGGCCTGGGCATATCTGCTGCAAAAGTCTAGCTGACATGTTTATGGCTGCCCTCTGCAAATCTTGAGAGAGTCTTCACTCTGCTTTTCCATTAACCGTGGTCAATACCCTTAGTGTAACTGTTCCTACAACTATTCCTCCAGCTCTCCACCCATTAGTAAAAGCCAAATATTATAATTACTTATAAATTATAATGTACAATTTCAAGTTGTAATTGAAGTCAAAGGTTGTTCTTGTGTCTGAAGGGAGAATTGGGACTTTTTAATTTGATGCTATTCTAACTATTCAAAATATCAAATTAAATGACTGAGATCAAGACGTGGTCAAGATATTGATGGATGCACATAATTCCCAATCTTCAGCCCTCTCCCAAGCCTTGAAATAAAATGAAACAACAGAACAAGTAGTGTAAAACAAACAAGCAAAGGAACAAAAAAAAACATGGACAGTATCTAGAATAATATTGACAAACTATCTTCACAAACTCAAAATATTTCCAAGGTAGCCTAACTGCAATCAGCAGCAGTCCCTGGGTGGTGTCAGCAGCTCTGCAGTCCTGGGTGGATCAGCGAAATAGAAACTATTTTAATAGCTCTGAGAGCATGAGAAATTGAATTGCCAACTGTTCCTCACCTTGCAGTTTAACATCCTCACTCAGTATGAAAAGATTAACAGCAGCTAAAGATGGACTTTGCAGGCTTTAGTTTATGACCAAGACCTGATGATATAGAATATTATCTTCATTTTAAGTACACATAGAACCTTGGCAAAATTTTCTGTGTCTTGTCATAAAAAAGATCTCAGTAATTTTGAAAAAATACAAATGAGGCTAACAATACAACTTTAATGTCATTGCAATATTAGGTAAAAATAGCACAAACACAAAACAAAAAGGTTTTATTCAACAACTTTAGATTAAATAAAAATGCAAAATGAAATGAAATAACTATTTTATTTATTTTTTTAAAGATTTTATTTATTTATCGGACAGAGAGAGACACAGCGAGAGAGGGAACACCAGCAGGGGGAGTGGCAGAGGAAGAAGCGGGCTACCTGCTGAGCAGGGAGCCCAGTGCAGGGCTCCATCCCAGGACCCTGGGATAATGATCTGAGCTAAAGGCAGACACTTAAAGAGTGAGCAACCCAGGCACCCCTGAAAGAACTATTTTAAAATAATGGTATTGAACACACGGTATTTCAGACTGTGTGGGCAACAGCTAAAGGAGTTATGAAAAAGAAACTTATGACAGAAGATACTGATACCTTTAAAAATGAAAATAATTAATTAAACACTATTTAAAAAAGCAAGTAAAATAAGATATAAAAAAAAGAGCAGAGGAATGGAATTAGTAAATTTAAGTCAGAAAGAAAAAAGTTTAGGGGCACCTGGGTGGCTCAATCATTAAGCATCTGCCTTCGGCTCAGGGCGTGATCCTGGCGATCTGGGATCGAGCCCCACATCAGGCTCCTCTGCTGGAAGCCTGCTTCTTCCTCTCCCACTCCCCCTGCTTGTGTTCCCTCTCTCGCTGGCTGTCTCTCTGTCAAATAAATAAATAAAATCTTTAAAAAAAAAAGTTTTAAAAAATTGGAACTAATATATAAATCCAAAAAGGATTCATCAATTAAATCAATAAAATAGGGAAAGCTCTAGCCAATCTAACAGATAGAAAAGAGAGAGAAAATTCAACTAAATAAAATTGGAAATTAAAAAGGGAATAACTATTAAGAGAGGAAATTTCAAAAGCCCTAGATTCTTAAAGTTACATTTTTAAACCTAGAAGGAATGAAAAAAAATTTTAAAGAGAATATAACCAATTGTGATAGATCTGGTATATAAAGAAACAAAACAGAATAAGTATCATAGAAGAAATAAAGAAAAAAGTAGTTGACAAGTTTCCCTACAAACAGTAAATTCAGATGGTTTCGCAATAGACTCACACTAAACCTCTAAAAGTCAGACATTAATGCTACTAAAACTGTTCTTGAGCATGAAAAAGGAGGGAAATTTCCATTTCCATCCCATTCTATTCAATAGGATAATAGAGATCTACAAGGTGAGAATATTAATGCAAAAATCAATAGTTGAATATAAACAAACAGAAAACATTGTGAAGAAATAATGGAAAGTACTCATTCAAGGCCAAAAAACAAAAACAAAAATACAAAAACTATCAATAAAACATATATAAAATATTAACAATCTATGTGAAGAAACACTTCGGAAAAACATAAAGTCAGACTTGGACAAAAAATATATGTTCTTTGATAGGAAGATAGGAAGACGACATTATTCCGAGTCTTCTGAAATTACTATAGGATAATCTATTGATAATCTATGCTGAAATCTATTATAGAATTGAAATTCCTTAAGTTAATTTAATAAAACATACTTAACGAAATGTCATGAAGTTATTTTTTCTTGATCTAGAAAAGTAAATTTTAAACTCATTTGGAAGATATAAGAGGCAAGAATGGACAGGAAAATTCTAAAAAAGAAGAGTAATTGGGACACTATAGCCAATTACAAAAATTGTAAATTAAAGCAGTGTAGTTCTGGTACACGATTAGACAAAAAGGCAAATGGATTCAAATAAAAATAAGAAACACTCTCTACTGCAAATTAAAGTTTGGTTGATATAAATAAGGCGATAGTATCTCAAATCAGTGGAAAAGGTGGTCTTTCTAGTAAATACCATGGGCAGTGATTGCATAGGTAGTAGGAAGTTCAAATTGGATTACCCTAAGCCATACTGCAGGATAAAGCACAATACACTAGATATTTATATGTAATTTTAAAAATAAAAATATTATTCAATTAATTATTCTTTGTCTTCAGAGTGAAAAAAATTTTTCCTTATTGTGACTCAAAATAGAGAGATAAAATAAAAAGAATAAAATAAAAAGGCTGATTATTTGACTACACAAGAATAATAAAATAAAATGAAGCACTCTGTCCCAGCAAAAACCATTAGAACATAAATGACAAACTTGAAACTATTTTTGCATATATTTGCAACTTATATCACAATTGCAATATCACTAATATATCAAAAAGATTCTAAATAATTAATTGAAAAAGAACAACAGCTCTATGTAAAAATGGGCAAGTGAAATGCACAGATAGTTTAAGCAAAAGAAACAGAAATGACCTTCCATTATGCAACTTAATATATCCATGTACTCTTGAGTACATGGAAGTACTCTTGAGGATTTTGCAGGGTAAAAAATGAGGAAATTATACACAGTATGCTACCATTTATCTGTATATAGTACATACATAGTATTTTCTATTTTAACAATAGAAAGCTACACTGGAAACTAAAATAAAAACCTACGCTGGAGAGAATAAAGCTAAGATTCTATGATTATAAAAGGTTATTATAGCATTCTATGATTATATATTGGTTTGTACATTTGAATTTGAAACCATGTAAATATTAATAAGAAAAAATACATTTAAAAAGACAATTCTGAAAATTGAAAGTAAGCGAAACAAATGAAACCTATTTATCCAGAGTAGTAAAATCCCACATAGAGAAATTATTTCAAGTGGGTTTAAAATACAATAATTACCCTATATTATTAGAGGTTATGTGTAAAGGAAAGACTGGGACTACAAAATCATAGCAAAATTTTCAGTATTCTTATTTTTTGGGAAGGTTGGTATTACGATTCTAACATTGTGTGTATTGTGGAATAAAATAAATTAGGATCTTGATGCTGTTAGGAACAAGAAGACCCTTGACAGGGAGAAATAAATGCAAAGCCAGAGTTAAGTAATAACTCCCAAACTTTAATCAGAAGTAGAAGTATGATCCCATGATATCTCTCATCTTGGAGGAAAAAAAAAAGTTGTATCTTCCTACTAAAAGACTAAGGTAAGCCATAACTGTATGAGTAACAGTGAGTACCCACAGTGCCCAGAATTTTGACTCTAACTATTTTCTTAAAGTAAACCTTTAATTCCAGGTCAGGTAACATATAAACCCGAGAAATCTTGTTATAATTGACTATCAACACTATCAAACACTACTAATGGTATATATATAGACTCAAAAAATAATTTAAGAGGTTCTTTGGCCAAAGTTGAGATTATTTTAGCATCCATAAGAATATTCACAGTGATGGACTAAATGTGTTTAGAATATGAATTTAAAGAAAGACAAAAAATAAAATCCCTTCCACCTCTCTGTAGAATGCTTTGGGGAAAAAAATCATTATTTTAAGAACTGGTAAGTAAAGAAAACCAATCTCACATTTGTCCTGTCTTTCACCTATGGCTTATTCCTCAGGGTAACTAAATAGTTGATGAGAGGAAGTTTTCAATTACAAATATATATTCTAGGTAATAAATTAAGACCACTTTCAAAATCTAATGAAAAGATGGATCAGTAAATGGTCACCGGTGATGGCTGACCTCACAAAAAGAGAGAAAATTAGACATGCAGCTTCTGATCGATGTACTTAACATCACCAATTAAGCCTTCTTGACAAAAATAATGAAACTTGAATCTTATCAAGCCCATAGCTCTAATTTGAGATTTTCAAGAAATATATAGGGAGCAGAAGAAGATAAATATTATAAATTATTCCATGGTAACACAACTGGAAAAAAAGAACCCAGACTGTGAGAAACAGTACCAGACAAAAGTCCTGATTCTTTTAAGAATTAAATCACAAGGAAAAAAACAGAAAGAAAAAGGAGAGAAAATAAATGAAGGAGAGGGAGAAAGGGACTAAGGTATGATCTTTATTTGTCATCTTTATTTGGTTCCTGATTTGAAAAAAGTATTAAAAGTATTATGAAACAATTGGGGGAATTCAAACACTGAATATTTGTTTATATGAAAGCATTCCTTATGCTAATAATGTTGTATTGCAGCTGTGATTCTAAAAGTATTCTTATTTTTTAGATACACACATTGAACTACTTAAAAAGGAAGTTTTATGATGTCTACGATCTTCTTAGAAATAATCAGAGAAAGTAGAGGGGAGTGGAGAATACAAATGAAACAAAACTGACCGTACAGTGACAACTGTTGAAGCTGTACAGTATGTCCAATAGCGTTGCTATGATATTTTAAATCTGTATATATTTGATATTTAAAAGGTTTTCTAATTAAAAAATGACTGTGAACATAAAAACAGATTTCACTTATAAAATATAAACAGATAAATCAGCAGTACACCTTAATCTTACACCTTGAGAGGAAAAAGTGCAAGACCCTAGTCATTATGCAACTAATTAGAATGAATATCATGGAATGTCTCTCTACACTCAGTTATGGTCTATTTTCTAATTTCAGAAATTATTTCTTCTTAATTTGTTACCTCTGCATTCAGTGTACCTGAGCAATACAGCATATCATGGACAATGGTGGCTATCTGTGTCAGGATATTACAAAGAAATTTGTGTGATCTGGAAAAGCCATCCAGGTAGGATTGGATGTCTTTTTTAAAAAGGCACAACCTCCACTCCACACCCCGACACCACTCAGAAATCCCTCACATTGAGAGGTAGAAGCAACACCTCTGCTCTTTTGAGATAAATGGACTTTAGATGTCTAAATTTGTTTATAAATTCATCAGGAATAGATTAGTCAATGGTCTGTAATTCTCCATGGCTGAAGTATGATCTACTTTAAGTTAGTAACATGTCAGGGGCTCCTGGGTGGCTTAATTCGGTAAGCTTCTGCCTTCAGTTCTGCCTTCAGGACATGATCTCAGAGTCCTAGGACCCAGCCCTGCATTAGGCTCCCTGCTCATCAGGGAGCCTGCTTCCCCTCTTCCTCTGCCCCCCACCCCTGGCTCATTCTCTCTCTCTCTCTCTCTTTCATATAAATAAATAAAATCTTAAAAAAAAAAAAAAAGAAACATATCAGAAACATTTCTAGGGGTGCCTGGCTGGCTCAGTCAGTTAAGCATTAGACTCTTGGTTTCAGCTCAGGTCATCTTAGGGTCATGAGATCTAGTCCCACACAGGGCTCTGAACTCAGTATGGAGTATGCGTGAGAGTCTCTTTCTGCCCCTCCTCACTCTTGCACTCTGAATCAATCAATCAATCAATCAATCAGTTAAATCTTTAAAATAAAATAAAAGCTTACAAACATTTTTTGTTTCTTTATTGGAGTCACTGTGAAAACAAAGCAGCTAACATTCAACTTGAAGGAAAAATAAAAACTCAAGTGAGTTTATTCTAAACACTTGTGTGCTGTTGTTCTCCCACACATTTGGGGAAGGAAAATACCGGTAGGAAAAAGAAAGAAAATGACAACTGATCCTTTCTAAACTCTATGTACTTCTTACCTAATGAGATTTTCCCCTCCACAACTCCTCCCCCATAAAACCGCAGGTTTATTACAAGGAAGAAGCAAGACGTAAGACCTTAATGGTCTGCTCAGTGTTTCACTTCAACAAAAAAGCTTTGGTTTATTTCCAGTCACGGAACACCATACATCCTGTCAACACTCAATAAAATGTTACTAATAACCAATCAAAACCTGATTCTTTCATTTTTAATTTTTCACTGAAATTTCCCCAAATGTACCTGCAGCTTCCCTCACACTGCTTTCTTCTGTGTAATTCTCGGTGGTTATCCCTGCCAACCCTATCTATTTTTCTACACTTACTAACAGCTTATACCAACTAGTTACTTACTTTTATTCTAGCACATGATTCAGTTATTTTCTATACCTGAAAAAATATTTTAAAAATTTGAGTAATGGTGTGACATCATTTTTAAAGTCACTTTGTGACATGAAGTTATCTCATTTTGAGTTTTTTTGGTAATATTTAGGAATATGTAATAGTAGTAGTATTTATATTATGGTTTTAGAAATTTAGCATATTTTTAACTTTTTATTTTAAGATTTTTATAGATCCATAGGAATTCAAGACAGTATAGAGAGTTTTGTTTACCTTCATCCAGTTTTCCCCAATTGCTACAATTAAGATAACTATAGTAAAATAGATGCAAAAAATTGACCTTGTTATGAAGTGTGTTTAAAGTGCAATGTGATTTTGTCACACATTTGGATTCTGTTAACCAACAACAAAATAAAAGCACAGAACTACTCCATTTCCACATTGACCTCTCTACTGCCACCTATCTATAGTCAAACCCACCCCAAACCTTAGGAACTACTAATCTGTGCTCAATTTTATTAATTTGATCATTTCCAGAATGTTCTTTTAATGGAATAATACAGCATGAAACTTTTTGATACTGGCTTTTTTCACTCAGCATAATGTCCCTGAGATCTCTTCAAGCTGATGCATGTATCTATAATTTATCCTTTTTATTACCGAGTAGTGTTCCACGATATGGATATACAAAGTTTGTTTAATCATTTACCTACTGAGGGTCATTTGTTGTTTCCAGTTTTCAGCTATTACAAATAAAATTGCTATGAATAATCGGGTATGGGTTTTTTGTGGACATAAGTTTTCACATCTTTAGGATAAATGCCCAGGAGTGTAATTACAGGGTCGTATGATAAGTTTCCACTTAGTTTATTTTTTTTTTTAAGTTTTCATTTAAATTCCCATTAGTTAAATACAGTGTAATATTAGTTTCAGGTGTACAATATAGTGATTCAACACTTCCATACATTACCCTGTGCTCATCACAGCAAGTGCTATATATATTTAAATACCACATCTTCTTTATCCATTCATCAGTTGGTTGACACTTGGGGTGTTTCCATATTTTGTCTATTATAGATAGTGCTGCTATAAACATTGGGGTGCATTTAATGCAATCCCTATCAAAATACCACCATCATTTAAACAGACGCATAGATAATAGAACAGAACGGAAAGCCGAGAAATGAACCCACAGCTATATGGTCAACTAATCTTGACCAAAGCGAAAAGAATATCCAAGGGAGAAAAGACAGTTTCTTCAACAGATGATGATGGGAAAACCAGACAGCAACACACAAAATAATGAAACTGGACCACTTTCTTACACCATATGCAAAAATAAATTCAAAATGGTTTAAAGACCTAAATGTGAAACATAAAACCATACAAATGGTAGAGGAAAACACACCCACAGTAACCTCTTTGACATCAGCCATAGCAACTTCCTTCTAGATATGTCTCCAGAGGCAAGGGAAACAAAAGCAAAAATAAACGATTGGGATTTCATCCAAATAAAAAGCTTCTGCACAGCGAAGAAAGCAATTAACAAAAGTAAAAGGCAACTTATGGAATGGGAGAAGATATTTGAAAGCATCATACTTGATAAAGAGTTAGTATCCAAAATATATAAAGAATTTATCAAACTCAACACCCCAAAAATGAATAATCCATTTAGTTTTATAAAAATCCCTCAAAGTATTTCCCACATTGCTGCATCATTTTATGCTTCCACCAGAATTAAAGGGGAGATCCAGTTTCTCTGCATCCTTGCCAGCATTTGGACTTGTTTGTAATTTTTATTTTAGTTATACTAACAGGCATGCGGTGATATTATACTGTGGCATTAATTTTCATTTCCCTAAAGGTTAGTGCAGTTGAACATACTTTCATGTATTTATTTGCCATTCTTATATCCTCTTCAGTGAAATGCGTTTTCGTGGTTTTTCCCCCCTTCTTTTTTTTTTTTTTTTTAAGATTTTATTTATTTATGTGACAGAGAGACAGCCAGCGAGAGAGGGAACACAGCAGGGGAGTGGGAGAGGAAGAAGCAGGCTCCTAGCGGAGGAGCCCGATGTGGGACTCGATCCCAGAACGCCGGGATCACGCCCTGAGCCGAAGGCAGATGCTTAAGGACTGGGCTACCCAGGCGCCCTCCTCCCTTATTTTCTAATCAGAGTGGTTTGTTTTTAGACTATTGAGTATTGAGAATTCTTTACAACTTCTAAATATAAGCCTCTTATTAGATTTGTGGTTTCCAGATATTTTCTGCCAACCTGTAGTTTGTCTTTTCTCTTTCTTGATAGATAATTTCTCAGATCAAATGATTTAATTTTGAGGAAGGCCAACCTATTGATTGTTGTCCTTTATTGACCATGCTTTGGGTGTCATGTCTAAGAAGTCTTCACCAACCTCTAGGTCCTAGTATTTTATCTTATATTTTATTCTACAGGTTTTATAGATTAACAGTTTTTATCTAAGTTTATGATCCATTTTGAGTTAATTTTTTAATAAGGAGTGAGGTTTTAATCAATGTTCACTTTTACCTGTGGATACCCAGTTACTGCAGTACCATTTTTCAAAAAGACAGTCCTTCCTACATTCAATTGCTTTTGCACCTTTGATAAAAGTCAGTTGGTCATATTTGTGTGTGTATATTTCTAGGATATCTATTTTGTTCCATTGATCTTTTTTCCTATGCCTCTGCCAATACGTCAGGGTCTGATTTCTGAAACTCTAAAATAAATCGTGAAATCAGATATAGTGATCCATCCCACTTTATTCTTCCTTTTCAAAATTATTTCTACTATTTAATTTTAGGTCATCATGTCTTTAACCACAAAATATCTTCCTGCAATTTTGACAAGAATTGCATTAAGGCTATAAGTCATTTTTCTTTAATTCATTGTATCAGAATTTTTATTCTTTAGCTTAGAAGTCCTGTAGATGTTTTATTCTAAGTTTATAGCAGTATTTTGTCATTTAGAGCAACTGTAAATGGTACTATATTTTTTTTAATTTTAGGTTCCATGTGTTGTTCCTAATGTGCAGAAATACAAAGCACTTTTGGAATACTGATCTTGTATTCTTGTGACCTTGCTAAACTCACTTATTAGTTCTAAGAGGGTTTTGGTTTTGTTTTGGTTTGGTTTGGTTGTTTGTTTGTATATTCTTTGGTATTTTCTATGTAGACAGCCATGTCACCTATAGTTAGGGATAATATTATTTTTTCCTTCAGATCCATATGCATTTTATTTCTTGTCTTATTTCATTGCCTCTAACTTCCAGAGGAATGTTTTCAAAGGGTAAGGAGATAAACATTCTTGCTTGTTCCTAAACTTAGAGGGAAAGATTCAGTCTTTAAAAACTAAGTAGTATGTAAACCATAATTTTTGTGTAGATCCTCTTTATTAAGTTGAGGGTGTTCATTGCTTTCTACTACTAAGTTTCCGAGAGTATTTATCATAAATGTATATTGAACTTTATCAAATTCTTCTTCAAGTAACTTATTCTTTTGGTTTGAAAATATCATGGATTTTATCAATTTCTTTTAAAATATTGAGCAAGCCTTGCATCCCTGGAAAACCCCTTTGGTATATATATTGCTTAATTCCACTTCTTCCTATTTTTTAAAAAAGATTTATTTATTTATTTGAGAGAGAGAGCACAAGTGGGAGGGGCAGAGGGAGAGGGAGAGAATCTCAAGCAGACTCTGTGCTGAGCACGGAGCCCCATGTAGGGCTCGATCTCACGTCCACAAGATTATGACCTGAGCCAAACCAAGAGTCAGACGCTTAAGGTACCCCTACTATTTTTTTTTTAATACTTTTCCATCTATATTAATGAGAGATACTGCTCTGTACTTTTTTTTTTTTTTTTTCTTTTTCAGGCTTTGTTAGTTTTGGGATCAGGTAGTACTAGTCTCAAAAAATGAAATGGTATTTTCTTCTTTTCTGTTTTCTAGAAGAGATTGTGCAGAATTGGTGTTAATTTTCCTTCAAATGTTTGGTAGAATTCACAAGTGAAATTATTTGATACTATAGATTTATTTTTCAGGAGCTTTTGTGTTATAATTTCTATTTTCTTAATAGTTATAAAAGTACTTGAATTTCCATTTGTCATTAGATGAGTCGTGGTAGTTTACCTTTTTAAGAAACTGGTTTCTGTGATCTAATTTGTTAATTTAGGTATAAGGCTATCATTTCCTTAATATACCTCTGAGTTCATTAATATACTTTTTGATATCTGAAGGGTCAGTAGTGAAATTACCTTTTTCAAATGCTACTGAAAACTTGTATCATCTTTTCCTGTCTTTCAGCCTTTTTAGAAATTTGTCAATTTTATTGATCTTTTCTAAGAAACAGATTTGTTTTCATCAATTTTCTCTGTCATATATACATACGTGTATGTGTGTGTTTTAATGTTGTTTGATGCTATAAACTCATTCTACATTGCTACATTCCACTTTCTGATAACTTATATTTTCATTTTTATTTAAATAAAAATATTTTTAAATTGCTTTTAAGACTTCTTTGATCCAAGTCGTATTTAGAAATACATTATTTAATTATCAAATATTTGGTGGGGGGTGTTACAGTTATCTTTCTGTTATTCTAGCTTCATTTCACCACATTCTGAAAACACTGTATGATTTTTACTATTTTAAATGTGTTAATATGTATTTTATTGCCCACAATTTGATCTATCTTGGTGAATGTTCCATGTGACATTGAGAAGAACAATAATTCTATCACCAGATAAATAATTTTTAAAATATCAATTAGAAAAAGTTGATTTATAGTGCTGTTCAGATCAACTATACTGAATTTCTGCCTGTTTGATCTGTCAGTTGCTGAAAGAAGGGTGAGGAAGTCTCCAATCATAATCATGCTTTTGTGTATTTTTTCTTTCAGGCCCATCAGTTTTTGCCTCACATATTCTGATACTCTTGTTAGCTGTGTGCATGTTAAAAGAGTTCAAGGTCTTACTGTAAAACTATCATTCCTGTTAATATATCTTGTTTGGAAGAGTCTTTTTTTCCTGACATTTATATTGCTACTCCAGCTTTCTTCTTATTAGGGTTAATGTATCTTCCTCCATATTTTTAAGTTAACCTATCAGATTATTTGCATTTTAAGTGTTTCCTTGTACACAACAATATTCGGTTGGGTCTTTTTTTTTCTCCCCTGTTCTGAAGCTCTGACTTTTAACTGATATATTTAGATAATTGATATCAAAATAATTATTAGATTAATATTTGCCATGTTTATCCATTTTCAATTTGTTGTACTTATTTTTATTTTCTTCTCTTTCCACCTTCTCTGATTTGAATTGACCTTTCTATGATTCCATTTTTATCTCCCTTCTAAGTACATTTATTATACATTTTAAAATCAGTAATTATCCTAGTGTTTGCAATGTATAATTCTAACTAATCTAAGTCTATCTTCAAATAACACTACATTGTTTCACTTGCCATGAATGTACCTTGTAAGAGAGAATGCCAAATTCCTCTCCTACATTCATTATGGCATTGTCATTCAACTTATCCATATGATATAATCACTTTGTGAATTATGCTATTAATACCTTAAATAGTTACGTTTTCAATTAAGAATAAGAAAAATAAATTATTTATTGTATCTTCATTTATTCTTTCTCCTGTGCTCTTCATTTTTATGCAGATCTGAGTTTCTGTGTTATAGCATTTTCTTTCTCCCTGAGGAACTACTTTTAACATGTATTCCAGGACATGTTTGCCAGTGGTGAATTCCCCCAGTTTGAGTTTGTCTAAGAGAGTCTTTTATTTTTCTTACACTTTTGAAGAATAGTTTTGTTAGATATAGAATTCTAAGTTGGTGGAAATTTTTCCTTAAATATTTTAAATATTTCATTCCTTTCTCTTCTTGCTTGCATTATTTCTGATGAGAAGTTTGCTGTAATTTTTTATCTTCAATCCTCTACTAGTAAGGTGTTTCTTTCCCTGGCTTATTTCAAGATTTTCTCTTTGCTTTTGGTTTTTTATATTAAATTTAATATTACTAGGTATAGATAATTTTGGTGTTTATGATGCTTGGTGTTGCCTGTTCACCCTGGATTTATGCTTTGGTACCTGTCATTAATTTTGGAAAGTTCTCAATTACTATTACTTCCAATATTTCCTTTACTCTGTTCTTTCTTTCTTCTTCGACTATTTCAAGCATGTATATATGATATCTTTTGAAACTGTCCATACTTCTTGGATGGTTTTTGTTTTTTTCTCATTCTTTTTCTTTCCTTTTTGCATTTAAGTTCGGTGACATTCTTTGGCTATGCCGAGTCTACTAATTAGAACCGCAAAGGCATTTGTTATTTCTCTTAGAGTGTTTTAGATTTCTAACATTTCTTCTTAAATTCCTTTTTAGAGATTTATCTGTCTGATTTCATTATTCATCTGTTCTTTTCTATTGTCTAACTTTTTTCTATTAGAAACCGTTAGAGACTTAACATAGCATTTTTAATTCTCCCCCTGATAATTCAAAAATCTATACCATATCTGATTCTAGTTCTAATGCTTGGTTTGTCTCTTGACACTTTTTTGTTTTGTCTTATTAAGATTTTATTTTTGTAGAGCAGTTTTAGTTGAAAAAATGAGAGGAAGATACACAGATTTCCCACATGCCCCCTGGGCCCATACCAACACAGCCTCTGCCATTATCAACAACCCCACCAGAGTGGTACAATCGTTACAACTGATGAACCTATATTGACACATCATAATCACACACTGTCTATAGTTTACCCTAAGGTTCATCTTGTTATTGAACATTCTGTAGGTTTGGTCACACATTGTATTTTGCTTTGCATAATTTTTTTATTTTATTTGTTTGTGTTTATGTTATTGCTTACAATTTTTGTTGAAAGCTGCACAGATTTTATTTGGTAATAAGAACTGAGGGTATATTGGCCTTACATGTTTATATACTAACTTGCTAACAATTGGGCTTTTTAAATCCTGTTTTTAGCTATGGTGGCCAGACACTTCAATTCCTATGGTTTTCTTTCTTCTTTCTCTCTTGGCTTTTACTTTCCCTATATACTTCTCCTCAGAGAGAGTTTGTGTCTTGCAGCTCTTTCAAGTGTAATCTACTATGACTTTACTGGATGGAGTCCTGTTGATCAATTGATAAGGCAGCAGGAATGAGAAACAGTCTACAATCTAATGATGAAACCTCATTCCTTTAGTGGGTCTTTATTTCTGGGCTGTGACTTTCACAGGTTTTTCTCAAAGGTATAGCTTATTTTTGCCTTAGGAACAGGAGGGTTAGAGTAAGCAGGAGTGTGAGAAATACCATCCCCCAGGCACAGAAAAACTCTAGAGAGCTAGTCTTTTTCATGTAGACATAAATCAACTATTTCACAATGATTATTCTTCCCCTCCACCTGCCAACAGGAGAGCTTTCTGAGATTTTCACCATCAGTACTTCATGGTTCCTGAAGGTGAGGTCATGCAAGTATAAAGACCTCCCCTAAGGCTGCAGCACCTTCAGTTTGTCCCTATCATCTTAGTTCACATTTAGTCTCTGCCAATTTGATAATGTTGCCAGTTAATTTTTCCTGCCAGTTTATAGCTCTAGGGCTTTCTGCCCCACATGAGCAGAACTTGAATATCACTTTCTGGATTCGAGGTCTTCAAATTTTGGTATTGTGATGTACTCTACAGTCAATTCTCTGGCGAGTACAATAAAAGTCACCACTTTTCAGTTTGTTCAGCATTATCTTGTAAAAAATGGAGTGACAACTTCCAAAATCTTTGCATATTAATACTGAAACCAAACTGCCCCCTCAAATATGTTTCTAATTATATTTTGAAAATATTCAAACCATCTATACAATTAAGTGATAAAGTATTATTTTATAATGAATGCATATAAAATTTGTATTAAATTGCTTAAATGAAGTGAAACTTCAAAATTTTATCATGTTTAATAAAATAACACCATTTACAATCCTATGCTTCAGTGTTCCTCTAAGGAATAAACTGGTGTCATGTTTCATACATACATGTCTAGATACACATGTTAAAATATTTAATAGTAATACTATTTTTTTAACATTGCAAAATATTTTCAACTGTCAGCTTTAACTGTTGCAAATGCTATGCTAACTTGTGAATACTCCAGGAACTATAAGTTAGAACAGAAAGAAAACAAAGTGATTGTTTGGCTCTATTGAGTAAGCATACTTTGTTATACAAGAACATATTGGATTCATGCAGCTAAAAAGTATCTGACATGTTATTTAATTTATTTCTCTTACTTAAGCACTTCACTATTCAAAAGTCTCCTTGTTTTTCATGTAGTCCAAACAACAAACATTTACGCCATTGAGAAAAAAATCTTTTGTTTTATGAATTTAGAGCATTAGATACGGGAGCTTGAGTGGTATTAATTACTAGCTCCGTATTTAGGGTTGTGAGTCTTACCACATGAAAGCTGAGTTCAGGATTCTGCACGAGAGGAGCCAGATGTGCTATGACAGAAGTATTTGTATTTGTGATATGTGGAGTTCTACAAAGCCTGGGGTCCACAGATGGACAGATTTTGCCTGCATCTAAGTATGATACTGTTTGAAAATCTGTTCACTACATAGCACTTTCCCTTGCTTTAAATATTTAAATCAATTTAAGTAAAATCAATATGCTTAAAATAGCATCATTTCCATTAATGTGGTACTTCTCTTAACTATCTGGGTTTTCTATAATGTATTTTATTGCATTATATATTTTTACATGCAAGTCTTAAAAATATTGTTTCATTTATTATAATGCATATTTTATAGTTTTGGCATTTTAAGGAATTTGTAGTTTAATATATTCTCAAAATGCTTGTTCTTGTTATATAGAAATATCTCACATTAACATGAATTTATCTTATACATAATAATTTTGCTAGTCTCTTGGTTTTAACAATTTGAGATTGAGGGGTGTGTCTATATAGACAAATACCTCATATGCAAATAGTAGCAGTATTTTATTCTACTTCTTCATTCCTTATATTTTTATACTATTTCTATTTTTATGTGGCAAGGTTATTAGTGCTATATTAAAAGAAGTACTGAAATGAAACCTTTCTGCCATGCTGTTGAATTACAAGGATTTATTTTTAATTCTTGCCCATCCATTGAAGACAATATTTGTTGTATTTTTTGAGAAAAAACTTCACTTAATCAACAAATTTTTTAATGTAGTTTTATTTTATCATTTTTTGTTCATATTTTCTTTTTCTTTGATGAATGGTAACTGCATTTCATAAAATGATTATCTTTGCATTTAATGAGATGGCACTTTTCTTAAATTTATTTAGGAGGTGAGTTTCATTAATTGATTCTCTAATGTCAAACATACCTTTCTTTCCTATAATAAACCCAAAAAATGTAATGATTATTATCTGTTTTTTAGTGCATTCCATTTGTTAATTTTTATTTAATCCATTTGTATCTTTGTATTTGAGTAAAATTGACATTTTTCACCTTTATCTCACTCTCACTTTCTAATTTTCCTATCCAGTTATATTTGTCATGTAGAATAGTGAATAATACTGAATTAAGCAAATACTATTAGAAATAAAGGGAGAAATAGACAACAGTACAATATCAATAGGGGATGCCAAATCCCACTTTTAACTACAAATACATCATCCAGACAGAAAATTCATAAGGAAATTTTGGCAATGAAGTATACTTTACATTAAATAAATGTAATGGATATTGAACATTCCATCAAAAAGCAGCAAAATATATGTTCTTCTCAAGCACACACAGAACATTCTCTATGATAGAGCTTATATTATGTCATCAAAGTATTTTTTTCTGACTACAACAGTTTAAAACTATAAATCGATAATAGGATGAAAGCTGGCAAATTCACAAATATGTGGAAATTAAACAATGCACCCATAAATAACAAATGGGCTAATCAAAAAGCAAATCAAGAAATATCCTGAAACAAATGAAAATGGAAACATAATATACTAAAACTATGGGATACAGCTAAAACAGTTCTGAGAGCTTGTGTTGATAAATGCCTACATAAAGTAAAAAGAAAGATTATGAATAGACAACCTAATTTTACATCCAAGGAACTAGAAAAAGAAGACTAAACTTCTTTAAGCAAAAAGTTAGCAGAAGTAAAAGAAAACAAAGAAAAATAAATGAAATAGAAGGAAATAATAGAAAGATCAACGAAACTAAGAGTGTTTACTCAAGGGACAAAAGAAATTGAGAAACCTTGAACTAGACCTACCAAGAAAAAAAGAGAAATGACTCAGATACAATTGGAAATGAAAAAGGAAACTACAGGTGATACCACAGAAATACAAAAGATCATAATATACTACAGTGAACATACAATAAGCCAACAAATTAGAAAACCTATAAGAAATGAGTGAATTCCTAGAAACGTACAACTTACCAACACTGAATTATGAAGAAATAGAAAATCTGAACAGACCAATAACAAACAAGAAGACTGAATCAGTAATCAAAAAAACTCCCCCCAAAGAGAAGCAAAGCACCAGATGGCTTCAAGGTGAATTCTAAAAAAAAAAAAATTTTAGAGAATAATTAATACCATTTCTTCTCAAATTCTTCCAAAAATTGAAGAGGATGGACTACTCCCAAAATCATCTAACAAAGAAGACAGCATTATCTTGATACAAAAGCCATATAAGAACACTGCAAAAAAATAAAGCTACTGGCTAACATCCATCATGAATATAGATGAAAATGTCCTGAACAAAATGCTAGTAAACTGAATTCAGCAGCATGTAAAAAGAATCATACACCATGATCAAGTGGGATTTACCTCTGAGATACAAGAATGGTTTAACATACTGAATCAATAAATGATACTCCTTATTGATAAAATGAAAATAAAGATATACGATCATCTCAATAAATGCAGAAAGAGCCTTTAACAAAATTCAATATCCTTTCATGATAAAAACTATCAACAAAGAGTGTACAGAAGAAATATATCTCCATGTAATAAAAGCCGTATATGGCAAGCCCAAAACTAACATCATAGCCAATGGTGAAGAGTTAAAACCTTTTCCTTTCAGATCAGTAGTTCAGGACAAGATCAGGAGCAAGACTCTCACCATGCCTATTCAACATACTACTGAAAATCATAGGTAGAGAAATTAGGAAAAATAAAGAAATAAAAGGCAAGTAAATTAGAAAGAAAGATGTAAAATTATGTTTTGGATGACATCATCTCATACATAGAAAATCAAAAACTCCACCAAAAAGCTGTTAAAACTATTCAATTAATTCATTAAAGTTGCAGGATACAAAATCAACATACAAAAATTGATTTCCTTTTATTCACTAACAACAAGCTACACAAAATAGGAAAAAAAGAAAATAACCCCACTCACAATAGCATTGAAAACAATAAAATATTTAGGAATAAATTTAATCAAAGAGGTGACAAATTTGTACATGGAAAACTATTACATTGATGAAATAAATTGAAGAAGATACAAACAAATGAGAAGATGCCCTATATTCATAGAGTGTAAGAAGAAATATTGTTAAAATGTCCATACTACCCAAAGTCATCTGTAGATTCAATGCAATTCTTGTCAAAATGACAATAGCATTTTTCACAGAAATAGAAAAACAATCCTTAAACTTATACAGAACCACAAAAGACCAAAGCAAATCTTGAGAAATGACAAAGGTGGAGGCATTGGATTTTCTGATTTCAAACCCTATTACGAACCTATAGTAATCACTATGTATGGTACTGGCATACAACAAATAAACAGAAACAGAATAAAGAGCTCAAAAATAATGCATACAAAGTCAACTAAAATTTGGCAAGAAAGCCAAGAATACTGAATGAAGAGAGGATAGTCTTTTCAATAAATGGTGTTGGGAAAACTGGACCCCTATCTCACACCGCTCACTGAAATTAACTTGAAATCAATTAAGGACCTAAACATCAGACTTGAAACCATAAGACTCCTAGAAGAATATATAAGGAAAAATCTCCTGAACATTGCACTTAGCAGTATTTTCTTATACCAAAAACACAGGCAACGAAAGCAAAAAATATGAGCAGGTGGTGCTACATCAAACTATTAAGCTTTCACACAGCAACAGAAACAGTCAATAAAATACAAAGGCCACCTATGGAATGAGAGAGGATATTTCCAAACCATATATCTGATAAGGGTATAGTATCCAAAAGAGATAAGACACTCAGACTGCTTGATAGCAATAAAACTAATAATATGACTGAAAAATGGGCAAAGGACTTGAATAGATAATTTTTCAGAGAAGACATTCAAATGGCCAACAAGTACATTAAAAGGTGCTCAACATTATTAATCATTATGGAAATGCATATCAAAACCACAATAAGATATCACCTCACACCTGTAAGAATGACGATCATCAAAAGGACATATAAATGCTGGCCAAATGCTGGATATGGGAAAAGGGAACACTTGTACACTGTTGTGTGGAATGTAAATTGGTATATCCACTATGAAAAATAGTACGGAGTTTCTTCAAAAATTAAAAATAGAATTAGCATTATGATCCAGTGATCCCATGTCTGGATATATATCCAGAAGAAACAAAATCAGTACCTCAAAAAGATATTTGTACTCCTCACGTTCACCACAGCATTTACAATAACTCAGACATAGACACAACCTAAGTGTATGTGTGTGTGGGTAATAGAATCTTTCAGCCATTAAAAAGGAGGAAAGTCTGTCTTTTGTAACAACATGGATGAACATAAAGGAAATTATGTTATACAAACAAGTCAGATAGAAAAGACAAATGTATGATCTCACTTCTATGCGGAATCTAAAAAAAGTTGTTCTTTTAGAAACAGTAGATTGGTGGTTTCCAGCAGCTGAGATATGGGGGAAATAAGGAGATGTGGGTAAAAGGGTACAAATTTCCAGTGTAATTTGTAAACTTATTTAGGGGATCTACTGTATAGCATGGTGACTTGTATTGTATATTTGAAAGTCCTTAAGAGAGTAGATCTTAAATGCTCTTGTTACAAAGAAAAAAATAGTAGTTACATGAGGTGATACACGTGTTAATTGACCTCATCCCAGAAATCATTTTACATTTTACACATGTATCAAATCCTCATATTGTACACCTAAAATTTATACAATGTTATATTTCAACAATAAAGCTGGAGAAAAAATATTGAATAACTGGTGAAACTTACATGTTAAACTATTTTGCCTCTGGGGAGATATTTAACATTTCTATTCTTTTAAAGTATACAGTTCAGGGGCGCCTGGGTGGCTCAGTCGTTAAGCGTCTGCCTTTGGCTCAGGGCGTGATCCCAGGGTCCTGGGATCAAGCTCCGCATCAGCCTCCTCCACTGGGAGCCTGCTTCTTCCTCTCCCACTCCCCCCGCTTGTGTTCCCTCTCTCGCTGGCTGTCTCTCTCTGTCAAATAAATAAATAAAATCTTTAAACAAATAAAAAAATAAAAATAAAGTATATAGTTCAGTGGTTTTCAGTGTATTCACAAGGTTGTTTACCTATTGCTAGTATCTAATTCCAGAACATTTTTGTTACCCTCAAAAGAAACCTGTACCCATTAGCAGGCCATATTTTTATTGCCACTCCCATTAATATCTCTTCGAATTCTTTGAGTTGGTCCTGAAAAACTATTTCAGGAACTTAGCAATTTTATATAAATTTTCAAATGTATTATAAGTTTAAGGGTCTGCTTCTGATAATTTCAATTACTAAAACCCCCATTGACTTATTTCTCAGTTTCTGCAATTTTCATTCATGTTTTCTTGCCTCCTACTCCTGTTGATTAATTTTTATTGCATGCAGGACATTGTATTTGAAAGGGTATTTACAGAAATAATTGGCAGTCTAGGATGATGTTATCTGCCTCCAGAGAAGAGATACATTTGTTTCTGTCTGACCTGGAGACACTAGCACTCCAGGACCATTTAAGCTAATTTTGGCATTAGAGATCACTTGAGACTAAGCAGCAGTCCCTAGTGAGTAACTGTCTACTTCAGGTTTATTCTTACTCATAACATGTGGCTTTTCAAGGGCCCAACACTCAGTAAGCCCTAGCTTCAAATTACTATCCCCATAGTGCCACAAAGCTGTCAAATTCCTCCCAAATTGGAAAATACAGAGGAAAACTGGGCCAAGCACACAGCATGCTTTGCTGGACTGTTATTCTCTACCAGATCCTTCCTTTATCATTAGCTCTCTTTTACCCCTTTGAGTATATGTTCTTATAATTGGTAAGTTTCTTGGTGTGTGTGTATGGGTGTGTATGTGGTGGGGAGGGATAGCAGAAATGGAAAGCCTTGAATTAAGAATTTTTTGTAATTTTTGTATTAGTCTTTTGCTTTTTTGAGCTTTTCATTTTGACACTTGAGCTTCATTGATCTTCTCTATTGTGTCTCCGCTTTCTATTGTAATTCTCATTTTTATTATTTCTTTCT
The DNA here is from genome assembly GCF_024610735.1 of Ursus americanus. Classification (NCBI taxonomy): domain Eukaryota; kingdom Metazoa; phylum Chordata; class Mammalia; order Carnivora; family Ursidae; genus Ursus; species Ursus americanus. The sequence continues at coordinate 76,966,646 of NC_142135.1, forward strand.
TATTGTGCTTTTCTTAATATTTAAAATAATCTTTAGTCTTGGATTTTTTCACCAATAAGTGCATTAATGTTTGTATGTTTCTCTGTATACTAATTTTTTATATTTAATCATTTCTATATTATAATTTTGTATACATATGCACAAATTTTCATTATGCTTTCTTCTTGAACAATGAGTTACTTAGGAGATTAAATTTAATTTCTAATGCTTTCATTTCCAAATATATGGAGGCTTTAATGCCTTTCTTTTGTCTTTAACTTTGTTGTGTTAACTCAACTGTGCTGTAGTCAGAGAACAGAGTCTATGTGATACCCATACTTGTTTTATGGACTTGACTTGAAAGGAAGATGTTTTCTCCAATCACCCAGTGCAATGTTCTATGTGCAGCCTATTAGACTACATGTGTTTCTGTAAAGCAAATTCACTCACATATGATACATTAATAGGGGAATTATCCTGGAATAGAGTAAAAATTGTGTTGATCCATTCATCTACAACACATCCTAGACAAGAAGAGGCAGAATGATAGCAGAATTATGATCTTTGTGAGGAAATGGAAAAATGTTCAACATCACTGCTATATTAGCAGGAAGAGCATGTCAGCATCTATCTTAAGATGATAGGAACAGGGCTCCACCGTAGAAACTGGCATTCTAGGCTTCATCCCAGAGAGGCACACTCCCCACTCCTGCTGTGCTTGGCTCTTGCTCACCGCTCTGCTGCCTGTGCTCATCAAACAGGAGCACACTGGCTCATGATCCTTTCCATCTGTCTTGTCTCAGCAACCGCCAGCCATGGTCCAAATAAAGTTTTGCCATCATTACTACTCTATTGTTTCGGTACATTTTTAGTAACCACTGTGACAGCATCTGTTGACACTAATACGTCTGCATGGGCAGTCCAAATTATCCCCTGGAGTCTTAATTACTTTTCTTTGTTTTGTTTTGTGAGTTTTTTTACAAAGCCACATAGATTTGTACTATCCTCTCCAATCCTCCCTTTCTCAGAAGCCTTGCTGTTTTTGGTGTATATTTTTACAGAACAAAGTGATATTTAGGACATACTTTAGAGCAGAAATTACAATTTCACCTTGTAATTTATATGGTGCAAATCTTCCATACATTTTGCTAGTGAAGTAAGTCATTCAGAAAGAAATACCATATGATTTCACTCACATGTGGAATATAAGAAACAAAACAAATGAGCAAGAAAAAAAGAGAGATAGTAACAAACCAAAAGCCAGACTCTTAACTATAAAGAACACACTGATGGCTACCAGAAGGGAGATGGGAGGGGGGATGGGTGAAATAGGTAAAAGGGATTAAAAGTACACTTATCATGATGAGTACTAAGCAATGTATAGAAATGTTGAATTGCTATATTGTACATCTGAAACTAATATAACATTGTATGTTGACTATACTGGAATTACAATGAAAAACTTAGTTAAAAAAATCTTCCATATATTTACTATCAATTTTGAAGACGAATGTATTAAAATCTCTCCAAAGATCTATAGATACGTCAATTCTTCCTTGTAGTTGATTCACGTTTGGTTTTACATATTTTAAAGTTATGTTACCATGTTCATGAAAGTTTAGAATTGTTATTTTCTCCTGGTAAATTTACTTTCATGTCCGATCTCTAGAAAGGTTTTGGTCATAAAGTCTATTTTAATTTATATTATTAAAATTACACCACTGTTCTCTTGTGTCATTTGCCTTTCATAATATGATTATTCCATCTGGAAAATGTGCTACTTTGTTGTGGGTGTTTATAGCTTCTGCTTACACTTGCTCATGATGGGTGTAGCTTCAGTTTATGTGATTTTGAGGATTAGGAGATTATGATCAATCAAATTTTATCTGTGGGATTTTTTTGAGGTTTTGATTTAAGGTGGATTCCCTTTATTCATTCCATTGTGTACCTGGAAGGGGTCACCAATTAGGAACTTCTTAAAGTAAATGTCAAACTTATGTCTTTTGAGGGCTAAGGCAGTAGAGTGGATTCTAGTCTAAAAGATATATTATAACCAGACTGCCATCAGAAATTCTTTGTTAAAGCTGTTTTTCCTCCCTCTACATAAAGCATAAAAGTTTTCCCTCTGTCTTATCGTTTGAACACTTTCTTCTTTTTATAACTTGCCCCTTTCTTGAGAAAGTCACCTTCTGGAGTCAGTTTTTGTGAGAGATTCTCATAATGATTTCCCACCTTGTGCAGATCTGGGCATTTTTTCCCTTCTTCTTCATGAGTCCCATTAAGTGGAAACTTTTTGTCCATTGAGGATCAAGTGCTCTCATGGCAGCCTTCAGCTTTGGCGCTTTATTACTCTTCTAATTTGTTGTTTCAGGGTTTGGTATTTCTTCCACTCTCTTGCCAAATCACATGTACACATAAAGGAGATATTTGTACCTAATTTTTTATTCATAATGTGTTGCAAATGTTATTCAGAAAATTAGTCTGCTGTATGTATGTTGAAATATGAAGTCTGATTATTGTTGCTCTTTGTTTAACTCTAGTCCTGTATTTTTTAAATTTCCATAACTAAAACATATTATTATGATGATAAAGTATTATTTTAAGCAAACCAGCATTTGTTGAATTGCAACCTTCTCTCTAATCCCCCATATTGCAAAGAAAGTGTAGGAACAATGTAATCGTGATTGTCAAGTATTTTATAAGTTCTTATACTTCTAAAGATGAATAGCTCTTTTTAATTCTAAGAATACATAACACAGGTATTTATGAATGTTAAATAAATCTGAATATATAACAATCACACACACACACACACACACACACACACACAAATAACAACCACACAATGAGTATTCTTATATACTGCAATCCAATACATTGAATGTGAATGAAGTCTTTATTGTGCGTGAATTTTTAAACTTTTTTTTCAAAGCTACCTGGAATGGTTGAGGGTGTTTAGAAGCAAAAAAAAGCATTGAATACAGTGCTTAACACTCTTTCATTCTTTTAAACCTGTAATTTCCTTCCATCTTCCTTAAAACCTTTATATGCTATAGAGAATGTTAGTTAAGTATACCGTTCATGTTGCTAAACAGAAAATATTGTTCTCATTTTATAAAACAGCATGTGTATTAAGAGTCCAAATTTTTACTACTATGAAAAAATGAACAAAGCCATATACCCAAATTTCATAGCAGAGAATCAATTCATGCTGAATAATATTTCAGCAGTTGTGAACACACATGATGCTGTCCTATCTCAAGATCTGATGTGATCGGGTATTTTTGTTATATTTTATTCCCAGAGCAGAAGTTGATGACAACAAAATTAAGAAAAGGAATCAAAGCCCCCAAAGTGAGCTGATATGCCCTTTTTTTCCTTGGCTTTCCATGGAATTCAGCCTCTAGCCTTCAGCTCATCTTTGAATTCACCGACTCCTGCTAAGGACGTGGTAACAGCGCAGAACAGACATCAGACGAACAGGGTTCAAATAGCTTTTCTATCACTCTCAGGATCATTTGAAAATCAAGTAATCTTTCTTACTCTCAAAATTTGTAGAGTTGTCATGATGAGTATGTTTTTATTAGATGTGAAAATAGTGTAGAGTGTAAAAGGGCATTAAATGTAATTAGCTTTTATTATCATAAGTCCATTCTAGATTCTAGAATTAAATTGTATATAGAGTTGGCCTTGTGTGCTTCCATTTGATTTTTTCCTATTAAATCTACCGTGGATTTATTTTTACTTTATGGAATGAGATAAGACCATTATTATAGTCACCACCTTATTATGAAGGTGTTGAATTACAATACAAGTGAGCAATTACCAAGGTCAGGAAATAGTATTTTAACAATTGATTTAGACATATAACAGATGTAAAATTTCTTAGCCCTCTGGACCATCTGCCTAGTGCCTTTAAAGAGTCTACTTCTACTCCATTAATACAACTCTCATCATAGCCTAATGTAATTTTATTAGATATATCCTATATATGAGTATATATCAGTAATATGAAATGAATTATAATATTTATCAATATACCAGCCATACTTAAATTAGTAACATTTAAATATACAAACATTCGTATCATGATAAAGTTTTCTTTAAATTAAATTAACATATCTGGACCATGTTGAATTACAGCCTTAAAATTCAACTTCCTTTTGGTGTCAGCACATTTATTCCATTAATGTTCAATACTAATAAGTTTTAAAAAATATTTTTTCTGTGCTTACCTTTTAACTGTTTTCCCCCCAAACTCAATAAATAAGTTCTCTATTTCTATTAAATATTTACAGAACACCTGGTATATTGACCCATCTCTGTCCCAACAAACCTTGTAATAATGGTATTCCACATGTTCTTCTGGCATGTATTCTGGGGTAAATACATCTAATATTCTCTAAAAACATTCATTAAATTATATTTTCTAGTTTATTATTAATATACAATTTTGGCAACTTTCCTGTCCTTATTAAAAGAATCCCAAGATTCCTTTTCTAACATTCAAATATTATGATTCATGAATGTACAATTTTTTTCTAACATTCAAATATCATGATGCATGAATGTACAGGTTTTTTTTTGTTGTTGTTGTTGTTGTTTAAAAGGCAGATTGTCACACACAGCACCTCATTCGAATGTTTGGAACTTTGACAACCCCCCTTGTCCCAACGTGTATGGTGCAGTGAGAGAAAGGGGATACCAGTCTAGCCAGCCAATCAACCAAATCAACCCTGGCAATCAATGGGAAAAATGCTTTAGCCAGATCATCCTCACACCCATATTCTTTCAGTTTTTTTTTTAAAAGTTGCAACAAACTGTTGGTTGCCAGAGGGGAGGTGGGTGGGCAGATGGGTGTAATAGATAAAGGAGATTAAGATTACTCTTGTCTTGAGGAGCACTGAGAAATGTATAGAATTGTTGAATCATTACACTGAACACCTGAAACAAAAATAACAGTGCATGGTAATTGCACTTCAATTTAAAAGAAGCTATAATCATTGCATCTGCCCTAAAATAATTATTTTAATCATACAGACTAGTAAACACTAATTCAGATAAAATCTGAAACAAATTTGTAGAAGTAACTTAAAGTAAGTAGTAGATGTCATAGATCAGCGGCAACTACCTCCTTCCTCCAAGGCAATCACCACTCTTCAAGATGTCAATTGATTGAATTTTCTTAGTTTTCTTTCACCAGGTTCTTATAAAAACTGAATATATGATTATTGACAAAATAAGTAGCATGTGTTTTCCTTCAGCAATATAGTATTACTGGAGGGATAGGAGTTCAATATTTAAAAAGCAGTTGAGAAAAAAAATATATATATATATATATAAAATGAAGTGCTTAAAACATGTTGAACCACAAATAATAAATACTAAGAAATCTAAAATAAAAGCAGATAAATAATATTTAAAGAGGGGTTTTAAAATTGTTCTTGTCCCTTTATAGCTTTGTAAGGCACCTATATGAAAAGATAAGAAAGACGGCAACCAGTCAAATAAGCTTCCTCATCTAAAACAATCCATGGAATGACAGATGTCCCAGGCTCCTGTCAGTACCAAACACTTAGACATTTATCAGAAAGGAAGACACATCTGAGCCATGATCCTGAGGGACATAGAAACTCTGCCAAAACAAAACAACAAAAAACCCTTTTGGTTTTATACTTAATGTTAATCAATGGATTTGCCAATATATTTTACCATAAATAAGCTATTCTAATTAAGATTCATCATTAATTTTGGGGCACTGGGTGGCACAGTGGTTGAACATCAGACTCGGTTTCGGCTCAGGTCAGGATATTGGGGTTGTGAGATGAAGCCCAGTGGCAGGCTCTGCACTCAGCACAGAGTCTACTTAAGACTCTCTTTCCCTCTCCTTCTGTCCCTTGCCCCCACTATTTCTATCTCTCTTTCTCTCAAATAAATAAATCTTTCTTTTTTAAAAAAGACTGATCATTAATTCAATTTTGCAGCTAAACTATATACTGCTCATAAGAATTTTGTTGTTGTTGATTCTTATTACTCTGTGGCAAACAGTGTGAATGGTCATCTGGGATAAATTTAATTAAACTCATAATCTCCTTCTAAAATTTTCTAGAACATCTGAATACTATATGGATGCATGCATGTATACTTTAAAGACACAAGGGAGGGGCGCCTGAGTGGCTCAGTCAGTTAAAGCCTCTGCCATGAACCCATGGTCCTGGGATTGAGCCCCGCATCAGTCTCCTTGTTCAGTGGGGCGTCTGCTTCTCCCTCTCCCTCTGCACCTCCCCCACTTGTGCTTGCTCAGTCTCTCTCTTTCTTTCTCTCTCAAATAAATAATCCTAAAAAAAAAAAGGCACAAGGGAATGTATGGCAATGGCCCTATAACCAGGACAAGCAAAATTGTAAGTAGTTTAGAGGCGTAGGAAGTTTCTAAATGGAGGTTATTGGGGGAGGCATCACTGAAACGCTCACCATTGCACAGGCACGCCTAATTTGTGCTGTAGCCGCATCCACACATTCTCTGACAGAACAGTTCTGAAAAACATTCCAACCAAAACTTCCATTCAAATTGGTCAGCTTGATCTTAAAACACAGCTGCTCAAAGGAAGTGAATGGTACTTTTGAATTCCTGCCAAATCACATTGCCACATGGACAAACCGTATCTGATCTGCTCCATTCAACAGCACGTTTGAAATTTGAATTTTTCTGCCTGTGAGTGTATATAGACAGAGCCGTGGTGAATAGACCATATGACACGATGTGAATTAACTGTCTCAAACCACTGTGGCACCTTGTAGTAGAAAAACAAAATACTTACCATTTTTTCATGCTAAAGTATTTGGTTTTGGGTTTTTGTTGTCACTTTTGGTCTGTTTGTTTTGTTTTTGTTTTTGCTTTTGCTTTTGTTTTTGTTTTGCTTGTATGTCTTTCCTACTGACCTGTGAATTCTTGGAGGGCAAGAGTTGTGTGTATTTTCATCTAATCGCGCCCTTTTTATGTGTAGACAATGTTTGCCTCTAATGGAAATCTAATAGGTAAAGAGTGATTATGTTATAACTTCCATGTAATCCTGCATCTCAACACTAAATTCCATTTTGTTTTATAGAGAGGTAGTTCTCCTACTAGTGAATTTCATTACTCAGGTTGGAGAGAATCCCTGTCATTCAACAGGGGATATAATCTGCATGTCTTTACTGATGGTTAAAATGGTTCCCTGAACTGATGAATAGAGGAAAGAAAAGTGTTTCCCAGGCAACAGAGCTGCTTTGTTTGAATGACTTTCTTTATTATCACAATGGAAGTTAAAATAGACAATGTTCAAGAAATTACTGAGTTTGTATATAAATGTGTGCTGATGGAGAGAATAAGAGAAAAACTACTGCTTTTAAGTGAAATTTCTAGACTTCTCTCAATGTTGTTGGATTATATTTTAAGACAGTTTATTCTGTAAAAATTACTATTGAAATCCCTGAAAAAAAATCAGCTTACTGAAGTGCACATATGCAGCTTGCCATTTATTTTTTACTCATTTATTTCTCCTTTTGAACTGTGAGCCTTTTGAGAAGGGAAGCCTTGTTGATCTTGTTTACAGAAGTTGACTCATATACTGGAGACACAGAACGACAGGAAAATAAATTCTGAAACTCGGTGTCTGACACTATCTAATGTGCAAATTCTTTCGTCCCATTAAAACAAAATGATTTTATATTTGTAACTATAGATTTCTTATGAAAATAAAATACTTTTTATAAATACTTGATACCTGTCTTTTAAAAGTATCAGAGATGGAATCTTACAGCTCATTTTCTTGGTAATTATTTCATTTCTCTTAAAATTCTTTTTTTCCTCTTAAAATTCTCTTAATGGAGAAGTAGTAACACATACAAGTTCCAAAATCAAATTGCTTGGCTTGGAATTTCAGCTCTGACTGTAATAGATTTGTTGTGTCAAGGTGAATTAGAGGAATAAATTATCGACATAACATAGTGTTGTTATTAAGATTAAAAAAGTCAAGACATTGAAGAATTAACACAGTGCCTGCCATGAAGTAAGTATGAAACAGTCATTATTATTTTTACATAGTCATTATTATTAACTGAATATAATCATATGGAGAAAAAGAAATTCTCTGATAATAAAGTTTTGATCAAATTCAATTCAAATGTCAGAAATGGTTTTCTATTGCCATTCTATATTTCTTTTTTTTTTTTTTTTTAAAGATTTTATTTATTTGACAGAGATAGAGACAGCCAGCGAGAGGGGGAACACAAGCAGGGGGCGTGGGAAGGAAGAAGCAGGCTCATAGCGGAGGAGCCTGATGCGGGGCTCGATCCCACAACGCCGGGATCACGCCCTGAGCCGAAGGCCGACGCCTAACCGCTGTGCCACCCAGGCGCCCCATCCATTCTATATTTCTATTAATATTTCTATTTATAGTAATCATTCTAATAATAATAGTGCAGATGATATATATATATATATTTTATCTATATATATTTTTAAAAAAATTTTAGAGAGGACGAGAAAGAGAGAGGTGGGGCAGGAAGAGAAGGAGAGGGAGAGAGAGAAAATCTTAAGCATGGAGCCCAACACAGGGCTCAATCTCACAATGCTAAGATCAGGACTTGAGCTGAAATCAAGAGTTGGACACTTACCAGACTGAGCCACCCAGGTGCCCCAACAGATGGTATATATTTAAAATGTATTCTTTAAACATTTCCATATTAAGTAGAACAGATTTCTTATATTCTTCTGATATAAATGCTAAACAATAGAGCTCCAGATTTCTGTTCACTGTTACAAAATTTATCTCAATATCACTATGTGATGAAAAGATCCCTTGTTCATAGTTTTTACAGTCAACATATTTTGTCCTAATTGCATTAGATTACATTTCTTTGGTCTGATTTTGTAACAATATGTTAAACAACGACTCTAAAATGCTAGTCTTGAAAAAATCAATCATGAATTATCCATGTGTGAATCTCAGTCATTGAAGGAGTCTTACCCTACAGATAGTGTCTGAAAAGATGCACAAGTTGTCTTAGAGCAAAGTTAAGTAGTGACTATGTACAATTAAGACTAGCTTCTAGGGACACCTGGCTGGCTCAGTCAGTAGAGCATGTGACTCTCGATCTCAGGGGTAAGTTTGAGGCCCACCTTGGGTATGGAAATTACTTAAAAATAAGATCTTCTAAAAAATAAAAATGGGGGCACCTGGCTGGCTCAGCTGGTTAGCTGTCCAACTCTGGATTTTGGCAAGGATTGTCATTTTAGGATCCTGAGATTGAGCCTCTTGTCGGGCTCTGTGCTAAGCAGGGAGTCTGCTTGAGATTCTCCTCTCTCTCTCTTTCCCTCTGTCCTTCCCCCCACTTGTGCTCTCTCTTTCTCTCTCTAAAATAAATAAATCTTAAAAAGAAAAAAAGACTAGCTTCTAATCATGTTAGTTTTATGCCTTGCGACTTCTAAGAGCTAAAGTACCATGAAACTAATCCTTTTTCATAAATTTTTTGCTATTATTACAATACTCCTTTGAGATATCTGAAGAAATCCTTGAGTGTTACAAACCAAATGGTGGAAATCATGCTATTGTTTAATCACTGTCTAATTCTATTTAGCAATGACAGGGCTACCATTGAAGTGTTTTTATTTCATTTTAGAATTAATTAAATTTATTTTCAAAGATTTATTTTCACATTTATGCCAATCCTAGGTTAATATTTACAGGATAAAACTGGTAGTTTACTCGAAGATATCTAGACCAAAAAAATTTTTTTTGACTGGCAAGAACAAGACAGAAAAACACTGTCAGGAAAATCCACTGTGAGCACGATTCATGCCCAGATAATCCAGTATTGATTTTATCCATTTCAGTACCACATCCGCTAGACAACAAAAATATACCTAGTACAGATATAAGTGGTGAAGATAACAGATATAGGTACAGTGAAGATAATTTAAAACATTAAGAAATTAAAAGTTCTTCACTTTAAGAAAATAAATCTCATTTGCAGATACACTTCAAAGGTTGCAAGATAGACAGCTAGACTGCAGCAGCCACCCTCACTTGAGGAAATCAAGCATTTCTGTTCCTGTTTCAATGCATTAGTAAATTGTTGAATTTAGATTAAATTCTTTGTACACAAAATGTATCCACTACGCTTTTTTTTCCAGGAAATAACACTGTATATTTTTCATAACCTTATAAAACTGAAAGGTCCCTAAGGCAGGACTGTCCTTTACAGAGCTCATCAATAACAACAGAATTTTTAGGTTTAAAATTATATATTTGCTACAAAAATTGCATTGGCATTGCCTAGCTCTTTCTAGTCATCCTACATTCCTCTTATAACTTCTTATTTTTTAAAGTAAAAGTGTTACATTATTCTTCACTACACATGTAACCAGATTTTCTTAACAAATACATGTGTTTTTTTTAAATCAACCAAATAGCATGACAAGATAGTACAATGGATGAACTTCTGCATTGACCTCTCTCTCTGGCCCCAAGAACCCTTTGGAATGCTCAATTAAAAGGTATAACAGATGGACCTGGAGGATATTATGCTAAGTGAAATAAGTCATACAAATACCAAATGATTTCACTTATCTATGGAGTCTAAAAATCATAAGTGAACAAACAAAGCGAAACAGACTCATAAATACAGAGAACAATCTGGTGGTTAACACAGGGGAGGGTGGTGAGGGGATCGGTGAAATACATTAAGGAGATTAAAAGCTACAAACTTTCAGTTATAAAATAAATAAGTCACATGAATAAAAAATACAGCATAAGAAATACAGTCAATAATATTGTCATTATGTTGGAGGTGATAGACTGCGACTGCCCTTATTGTGGTGAGCATTGCATAATCTATAGAATTGTTGAATCACTATGTTGTATACCTGAAACTAATACAACATTGTATGTCAACTATAATTCAAATTCAGTAAGTAAAAGGTATACATTTCCTATTTACTGCCTGATTTGCCACACAGAGACTAAAACCATAAAATAAACACTCTGAATACTGCTATTTAAAAAATGGTAGGCTTCTGGTTTCAGCTCTGATAAACAAAGAGCTTGGAAGCAGGCATTTCTGTCTTTACAATAATAAAAAAAAACTGAACAAACTAAAAGTCAACAACTTTTGTCGTACCCATCAGGGAACTACGGTATGAGAGCAAACTGCCAACCTGAAACCTGGAGAGACAGGTGAATACAAAGAATGAGCTGAGATCAGCTTAACTGAAGGAGAGGTTGCTGGAGCCATAAACTGGACTCTACTGGACAAAGTAGAGAGCTTGCAGAAACAGATGGGCTATGCAAACAGAGAGACAGAAATCGTAAGAATCAAAAGGAAATGCTTGAACCAAAAGATCTGTAATGGAAATGAAGAGTGTTTTTGGTGGGCTCATCAGAACCCTATACATCACTAAGGAAAGAATACATGAGCTTGAAAACATGTCAACAGAAACTTCCCAAACTGAAATACAAAGGAAAAAAAAATAAGAAGAATAGAAAAACTGAATATGCAAGAACTTTGAGGTAATTCTGAAGATGTATCATATGTGTAAGAAGAGAGAGATGAGACAGAAGTATTTTAAGTAACAGTAGCTGAGAACTTTCCAAAATCATGGCACACCAAACTACAGATCCAAGATGCATGTCTTCTCTTGACTAAAACCACAGAGGTAGAAAAAGAGGGAAAGAAGGAAAATAAATAAATAAATAGTAAACATTTGTATGCATAGTAGATATTAATTCAATTATGTCAATAGTCACTTTGAATTTGAAAATGGATTATTTTAATTGGTGTATTTGAATGACCTAAATATACCAATTGAATTAAAAACAGAGATAGATCAGGGAAATGCAAATTAAAACAACTAGATACCACTACTTATCTCATTAGAATGGCCAAAACCCAGAACATTGACCATATGAAACATTCTCAAGGATGTGGAGCAGCAGGAGCTTTCATTCATAGATGGTAGAAATTCAAAATGGTATAGTCACTTTCAAAGACAGTTTGGTGCTTTCTTACAAAATTAAACAACTCTTATCATAAGATCCAGCAATTAATCTCATTGGTATTTACCCAAAGGAGATAAAAACTTAATCATACTTAATGGTGAGAAATTAGACCCCCCCCTCCAATATGGAAAAAAGCAGTGATGTTCTCTCCTACCACTGCTTATTTAACCTCTTAATGAAAGTATTATCTAGTGTAGTAAGACAAAAGAAAGAAATCAAAGCTGTACAAATTACAAAGAAAAAAATAAAAATTTTTATTTTATTTGCATATAATATGATTATTTTATAACATTTTATTTGCTTATGATATGGTAATTTATGTTTAACAATAGGTGACAAGAATTGATTTTTTAAAAATCTCCTAGAACCAATAAATAAGTAATACAATGGATATAAGGTTGATATACAAAAGCCAATTGCTTTGTTATATATCATCAGTGAACAACTAAAATTTGAAATAAAAAATACCATTTACAAAATCACCCCAAAATGAAATAGATAGGTATAAGTCTGACAAAATATACTGATCTATTTGTGAGAATCTACAAAACTCTGTGTTCATAGGTTAGACGATTCACTATTGCTACAATGTCCATCTTCCATATTTATTTGTAGATTCAATACAATCCTATTTAATATTTTAGGAACCTACTTTGTATATAGTCACAAACTGATTATAAAATCAGAAAGATAAAAGATCTGTTTCTATAATAAACAGAATACTGTAAAAGAAGAGAAAAGTTGGAAGATTAACACTAACGGATGTCAACGTTTAATATAAAGCCACAGGACAGTGTGGTACTGGCAAATGAATAAACACATAGATCAGTGGACTAGAATAGAGAGCCCAAATATAAACCCACAAAAATATAGTCAGTGAATCTCTGTCAAAGAAGCAAAGGATAGTTCTTCCAACAAATGGGTGTTGGTATATTATGACATCCATGTAACAAAACAAAACAAAACTAAAAACCTAGAAAGATGCATTACATTTCACAAAAAATAACTCCAAATAAAATATACACCTAAATGTAAAATGCAAAGCTATAAAGTTTCTACAAGAAAATATAGAGGATGGGGTGCCTGGGTGACTCTGTCGGTTAAGTGTCTGCCTTTGACTCAGTCCATGACCTCAGGGTCCTGGGATCAAGCCCCACATTGGGCTCCCTGGTTGACGGGGAGTCTGCTTCTCCCTCTCCCTTTGCCCCTCTCCCTGCTCCTGCTCTCTCTGTCTTTCAAATAAATAAACAAAATCTTTAAAATATATATATAGAGAGGGAAATCTATGTGACCTTAGGTTTTGTGATGAGATTTGTAGATATAACACTGAAAGTGTAAACATGAAATTAAAAAGAAAATGATAAATTGGAACTTTACATTAAAATTAAAATTTCTGCCCTGTAGAAGACACTGTTAAGAGAATGCATATACAAACCAGAGACTGGGGGGAAAATATGGAAAACCCATCTATGTGCCTTTGGATCCAAAATATAGACTCCTTAAAACTCCACACTAGGGAAACAAATAATGTAGTTAAATAGTAAGCAAAGGACCTGAATATATACTTTATAAAGAAGACAAGATGTATAGATGGCTAATAAGCATATGAAAAGTTACTGAACATCATTTGTCAGTAGAGAATCGCCAATTAAACAGTGAGTTACTATTACACACCTATTGTAATGACTCACACCCAAAAACTGACAATAGCAATTGCTGGAAAGAATGTGGAACAACAAAAATTCTCTTTGATTGTCAGTGGACATGCAAAAGGATACGGCCACTTTGGAAGACAGTTTAGAAGTTTCTTCTAAAGCTAAATTTAGTCTCCCTGTACAATCCCTCTGTTGCACCACCAAGTATTTACTCATTTGATTTGAAAACTTATTTCTACAGATAATGATGCACACCGATGTCTATAACAACTCATCTGTAATTGCCAAAATGTGGAAGCAATCAAGATGCCCTTCAATAAGTAAATAAATTAGAAACTGTAGTTCATATGTACAATAAAACAAAATTTACCAACAAAAAGAAATGGACTACCACGCCACAAAAAGACAATAAGGAAACAATATATGCTAAGTCAAAGAGACCGGTGTGGAAAGAATATATACTGCATGTTTCCAATTCTATCACATTTTGGAAAAGGCAAAGATATAGATATGATATTAAAAGTTCAGTAATACTGGGGGCAAGGACACAGGGCGGGAGGGCACAAATTATTTAGGCCACTGAAACTATTCTGTGTGATAGTGTAATTGTAGATATATGACTCCTATCCATTTATCAATATCCATAGAGCTTACGGAACAAAGAGTGAAACTTGACTGCATGCAAAGTAAAAACAAATAATAGTAATTTAGGAGCTTAGGGGATCCCAAGGAGGAATTCAGACTGTGGCAAGAGACTGACTATATTACGAATATGCATTAAGCAACTTTATTGACGGGCTTGGGCACAAAAGGTGCAGACCCACGTAACTTTGGAAAGGAGTAGAGTTTACAAGGCTAAAGGTAAAAGGAACTGCACATAAGCACTATAACTTTAGTCAATAAAGGTTTTTCCCATGGGAATATAGATTAAGAATCCTGATATTGCTATTCTGGAATTGAATATTTCAGTAAATGTATGTCTGATGGTGGGAGGCAAATTTTTAACATTTGGAGTGAGAATTTACACATAATCAAGAAAGGAAGCATTAAAATGATCCATGTGGCAGTAGACTAAAAGTTGAAGTAATTAGTGTCCATTCATGTTTAGCTTAATAGACACAGGTATAGACACAGATATAGAATAGATATTGATGATATAGATATAGAACAGATATAGATATATGTTTACACCAGGGTTAGTATTCACGCACATATTTCTTTGTTCTGTCAGCAGAGAGTGCCTAAAAGCAGCAAAGAGGATACATAGCACCCAGATGCTGATTTCTAATACCGTTCTCCAATAAAAGGAACCAGGCTCCTTAGAGGAAGGGATGATTCCAGAATTTGCACAGGAAATATACAAGATGATCCTAGAGTTCTTATGAGACCAGAACATAACAGAATTATCCAAAAACAAAACAAATAAAAATAAAAACCTTCTCATCATGGTGGCATGTCAAAAATACAAAAGCCATCTGAAAAAAGCTCCCAATGGCCACGGGTGAAACAATTTGAACTAAAAAATAAATGCGTATTGAATTAAAACCCAAAGTATAAAATAAAAACAAGTCCACCTCACATACAGTAATGATTGAGTAAATTAATAAATTAATAAATGGGGAAAAGAGACAAATGTCCTTGCAAAAAAAAAAAAAAGTCCAAATAAACTTTGTAGATGCTCTGCAAAAGGAAATGAACTTCTCATGCCTAAAGTGTGGGCTGCACATAGTAAGTTCCTTCTAGAGGACAGGACGGAGAGAGGACGAGTGACTTTCCTCTGGAGAAACTGCTTTTGCCAGGTGATCAAGATCAACACCAATACTCATAAATCATGTTGAGGGTCTATGCCTTTCATATGATGTGATGAAAAATGGCACATCCATTTTCCATCTTCCTTCTAATAACCCCATCTAATCAGGAGGAAAAAAATCAGAAAAATTCCAACTGAGGGTCATTCTATAAGATAACTGACCAGTATTCCTCAAAATTGTCTAGGTCATCAAAATCACGAGAAGTCTAAGAAACTGTCTCAGCCAAGAGGAGCTTAAGGCATGAAGACTAAAAGTAATATGACATACTTGATGAGATCCTGAATCAAAAGAAGACTATGTAAAAATTAAATACATCTGAATAAGTATATTCCATAGTATAGTGCACAGCAGCAGACTTCAGTTAAAATAATGTATTAATAACGGTTCATTAGTTGTAATAAATTCATCATATTAATATACTAATAATTGGGTGTGGCAATACATGGGAATGCTATACTATCTTCTCAATATTTCTATAAATATAAAACCATTCTAAATATTAAAGGTCTATTTGAAAATCACAGAAAAAAGGATAAAATGGACATCACAGATGTCCAACCCTATTCTGAATGACACTCATTTTTCTCCCTAATTCAAAAACATAAATTTAGACTAATGATTCTGCATTCTATTCACAACTGCAACCCATTTATTTTCAATTCTCTTGGGAAAAAGAAATTGCAGCCACCTAGTTATAACAAACTACCACATGGTAACTGTTTTAAACCTCTAGTTTCTATCTTGAGGAATTGGTATATGGTTTCCATCTACTTTTCTTCCTCAAGTGTTCTAGTCAGCATACCTCAGTGTAACACCTGGTACAAGAGGAACTTCTAAGGCTTAAAATGAAAGGTCAAATAGATAATGAAGCTGCTTATAAATACGAGCCCTTTTCCTGACTCAGGAAATAATAATGTGTGTACACTGTTCACCGCAGTCACCACCAGGAAGAATCAAGTAGGTATATTTGCTTATGTCAAATGTGACACTCTCGTACTTCAGTTTTCTTTGTTTTGTTTTGTTTTGTTTTTTCTAGCCTCAGCTGCCTTAAATACTATCAACACAATGCATATTGAACATGGCATGGATCATTCCTGGTCCTTCCTCAGAGACCCTTTTGGTCTTCATTTCTCTTGATTCATCCTGAAATTATCTTTTGTCCATTGAGGTCTTCTCCCCCAAATGCTTTCAATACTTGCCACTATTGTGCTTCTGGTAACCACAAGTAGTTGAGTAAGGGGGTCCCTGCCTTAGAAGGCATATTGTTCAATAAATGCCTGAACGGAATAGGCCAGATTTCAAGCTGTTCATCTTACCATACAAGAAGTGTTTCAGCTTGCTCTATTTCCCAAGTTTTAGTCCAACTCTGGGGACCAAGATTCATGCATTAATACTGCAAATCGAGGGATCAAAGTGTTCTGCTATGGTCATTCACTTTCTCTATAGCCCATAACAACTGTGATGACCGTGATTTTCTGGAATCACAACCACTAAGAGGTTCAAATAGTTTAGCAGAGGATTAACAGGATAGTGGTGAAGTAGAGGGAATTCAAAGCTAACCTGCGTGAGTTAAAGTCCCATTGCCAAGACTTTCTCATTGTGATCTTTGGCAAAATATTTTCATTTTTGGTGACTTCCCTACTTCCCCACTGTGAAGCGGCAAAACTAATGAATGGGCCTTAATTCACAAGGTGGTATAAGATTCAGTGAGTCAATGTATATAACGTCCTTAGTACACTGCCTGTTATGCAGTAGATGCTAGGGAAAAAATGCTAATATTATGTCTTATGTGTCCGTCTAATACAACCATATGGAAAAATAAAGGTAAGTCTGTCATTCAGACCTTCAAAAGGAAAAATCAACTTACTGGCAGAGTGGTAAACCAAAAAGAATAGTTGGATTAATTGTCTATCATCCTATTATTCACTCAGTCTTTTGCTAACATCCACACCAAGCAAAATGATAGTCTCCAGATCTTGTTTCTTTATCCATGTAATTCAATTCAGAATCAAAGTTCCCCATAAATGTAAGTGGACTGATAAAATTTCAATCACAAACAAGGGGTCTGGGAACACTATATGACTTTCTATTCTTTGTTATATTAGAGCAGACACACTGCATGAGCACTGGAGTGAGTGTTGCACAGATCAGCCCCCTATACTCACCACAGAGTGAAACATCTTGTAGATAGATAACCACATACTACAGCAGACAGCTGGTGACCTGCATTCATCATTTTAATAGTTTCTCAGAATCTGTAATCACAAATGGGGTTTGGTTTTCTTGGGCCAACTCAGAATTGTGCTCCTCAGTCAGAAATACTGGCTCAACTCCTAATTAGTTGACTTGTTTTTTTAGGAACACATTGGAATTTAGGTCCTAATCCATTGTGTTTCAACAGTTTTATCTAACTAACTAAATAAAAATGATTTGTTAACAGTAAAAGGAAAAAACAGAAATTTCTACTGAGAAGTGTTTCCTACCTCCACCCAGAGACAGCATCCTAAACCTAAGCATGATTAAATTCCTTTTGATCCCAGCTTCCCAGGGAGATGATCCTCACATACTCAACAATAAATTTCTCTATCAAGCATTTCATATGAAATTTTCATCAAAAATGAAAATAATTTTCCAGGGTCACATTAAGCAAGTGTTGGAAATAAACTTTAATTTGGATATTTTGCTTTGAAATCACTTCATAAACCATTCTACTGTTTATCCTCTGCTAAAAGATTTGAACCTCCTCATGATTGTGATATCAGAAAATACAAGAACATAAAGACTTGGGCTGCAGTAAAAGTAACTGATCACAGAAGAACTTTTGATTCCTTGAATTGCAACATTAAGGGCTGAATACCTATTTTTTCTATCTTCTCAACCTAAAACAAAGTTCTACAGAGTTTCATGTCATTAGTTAAAAGAAAAGATAGCTTATACAAGCAGAAATTTGCTGATGATGTTACTATTTCGGGCTATAATTCTGTCTTTTCTATTATAAATACTTCCTTAATATCTGTCATCTGTCAAAAAAGTCAACAAGGACTGCATTCACATTGGCCTTATGAAACTATGGAAGTAAGGAGGAGGCATGGACCTGCAGATCTGACATGCAGAGTGGGTTCTGCAGCTGCCTGGAGACTGTGTTGAGAATGAAGAAAATCTCTAACTCAGGTTCTACTTGTCCCATATTGTCTAGTACAATTATTGCTTGTCCTATCTCCAGAGAAATAATCAGAAGCAGCTCAGGACAACCGTATGGCATGCTTTTCAAAATACTGAAAAGCTCTTAGGTGTAAGGAGCTACCAAAGTGCATTAATTTCCCCCTTCTGACCTTCACAGCTGGCGGATTAAAGTAGGAGACTGTTTCCTCCTGGTTTGCTCCTCCCCAGTACTTTCTAACAGTCTAAAGTTGTTTGTTGACATGAGGACTGGCCAGCAAACAGGGGAGCTCATTGAAGAGCTATGTGGTATGTGCCACTATCGGGTGTGTGGCTCATTCTAAAAAGTAAACAAATGTACAGATACACTACAAAACCACAAAAATAAATACGGTGGTACTGGTAGTGCTGTATACCCCAAGGAACACAGTGGGGAAATTTCAGATAGACCAATTTGTAAGTGGCAACTAAATATGCAATAAAATCAAGTGGAGAAAATAGATTATTTAGCAGATGGTTTTAGGAAATGTACCACTATTAGGAAAAAAATTAAAACGGTATCCCCACATAATTCCATGTTCAAAGTTTGAAAACAGATGTATTGAAAACCTAAATGTGGAAGATAAAACAATAGAGATAATAGGCGATAATAAAATAGAATATTTTTATTCCCCACAGTGATAGTTTCATGCACCATCCTGAAGATTAATCTGGCCATACAAAATCTGATTATGTATGTGCAACCCTTAGGGCAAAGAAGATGTGATCCTGGATAAAATTCTGAAGATGTTCTCGTACAAAGAATCAAAATTCTCAGAATTGAAATTTTTTGATTTAGTATGCTTTATGTTATAGGTATAGCACAAATATCTTATTGAAAGTAAATATCTAAGTGTCTATAAATGTGAACACACACTGCATTTCAATTTGAAGTAAATCAAATAATAGTATGTGTCTTTCACAATTATCCCATGGCATTTGAAGAGACAGAAAAATAACTTAGTAAAATGATTTGTGTTCCTCAAAAGAAAATTTCAATGACAAGTGAAACTGGAATTAGAAAAACAATGCTTGCCTCACCTGCTTGCCTCTCATATTTCCACTGAATAAAGTTATCTACATGCTTCTTGCAGATTTTAAAATTAACACATTATCAAATTTCAAAAATTCATAATAGTGAAGGTATAATGAAAAAATGTAAATCAGCTAATAAACCCATCTCTAATCAAACATATATGAACAGAAAGTGTGAGCAATTTCTTCCTAAATACTCAGAATTTACCAATAAAAATATTTCATTAAAACATTAATTTTAAAAAAGAGTCTAGTCCACTTATATCTTGAGATACAATATTAATATTAACAACTTGATCACAGATCTGTATCCAAGTATATGGAGATTGTTTAACTAGAGTTAATTTCAGAAGTTCCTTGAGCTCAATACAAAAATTATTATTTTTTCCTTAAGTCCTTATCATTTCAAACTGTTGTATTTGGTGGAATTCTCCTACTAAATCACCTCTGTAAAGTCTAGGAACACCTTACCTTAGGTGACCAATATTCACAAGAGTTTTTGATTTAGTGTCAAGGAAAGGGCGCTGAAACAGTAGTCAGAAGGCCAGGACAGAAACATGATTTGCCATTTTATAGCTAATTAAATACCTAGTTGTTGAACTATACAATGTTCTTGGAATTGACAAGGATATGGGGTTCTTATGAAGGTCTAATAAGACTATTTAGAAAACCAAAATGCAAAAGTGTTACAGGATAACATTATCATGACTGGTAAAGGTAACAATCATCATAATCATTCAATTTAGAACTTTTTTAGAAGCAGCCTTCAAGCTATCTTTTCCTCCTATTTGAGCTACCTCTACTCCACTCCTCCCTTACTCCAACTCTGGCTGGTTGAAGAAACTAACAATTATCTGTTTTGGCTAACTTGGATCAAAGTATCTTCTGCTTTTTTTTTTTTTTTTTTAATTTCATTCAATGTAGGAAAGAATAAAGAGGAAGGAGAGAAGTATTTTGGGGACATACCTGGCAAGTAGATGTGAAAATGCTTAATGCATGCATTTATAAGTAGCAAAGAAAGAGAGGGAGAGAGAAAGAGAGATCCTTTTATCAGAACATTCTACTATGCTAATGTTTGTTTTCTTAAAGAACAGAAAGTAGCAGAAAGCCTACTTCAGCAAAAATGATCATTATGTATTTATAACTACATATATATATATAACACACATATACAAATAGCCATATAGAGATGCAGAGATGTATCTATATATCTACTTCTCAATAGTTTAAGGCAATTTTATCTATAGTTAATAGCAATTACTCTTGTACAAAATCACAAAATCACAAAGGTAAGCAGTATGAGGGAAAAAAAGGAACTGAACAACAAAGCACCCTAAAATAATAAGATGGCATTAAGTCCTTCCATATTTGTAATTACTCTAAATGTAGTTTGATTGAATTCTACAATCAAAAGGCAGAGAATCACTGGATAGATTAAAAAAAAAACAAAATCTAACCATATGCTGCTAAAAGAGACTCATTTCAACCTTAAGAACACACATAGGCTTAAAGTGAACGGATGGAAAAAGACACTCCATGCAAGCAGAAACCAAAAGAAAAAGTGAGGGTAGCTATTCTAATTTCAGACAAAATGGACTTTAAGCCAAAAATGTAACAAGACAAAGAAGGTCATTATATAATGAAAGATAAGAAGGTCAACTCATGAAGAGGATATGGCAATTATAAATACATATACCTACATATATTGAAATACCTAGATATATTAAGCAAATACTGACATAACTGAAGGGAGAAATAGACAACAATACAATAATATAAGGGCATTTCAATACCACAGTTTCAGCAATGCACAGCTCATCCAGACAGAAATTAACAAGGAAATATTGGATTTCTTCATATTTTTTTAAAAGATTTTATTTATTTATGTGACAGAGAGGCAGCCAGCGAGAGAGGGAACACAGCAGGCGAGTGAGAGAGGAAGAAGCAGGCTCCCAGCGGAGGAGCCCAATATGGGACTCGCTCCCAGAACACGGGGATCACGCCCTGAGCCAAAGGCAGACGCTTTAACGACTGCGCTACCCAAGCGCCCCGGATTTCTTCATATTTCTTAAACCTTACTTCAGGAAGACCACTTGATAAAATACGACATCCTTTCATGATAAAAACCCTCAACAAATTGGGTACAGAAAGAACACATCTCAGCATAATAAAGGCCGTTTTTACAAATTCACAGCTATCATACTCAGTGGTGAAGAGTTGAAAGCTCTTCCTCCAAGGTCAAGAACAAGATGAGGATGTTGACTTTGCTCTTATTCAACATAATATCAGAATTCCTAGCTAGAGCAGTCAGGCAAGATAAAAAAAAAAATAAAAGGCATCCAAATCAGAAAGGAAGAAATAAAACTGTCTTTATTAGAAGATAATAAGATGTTATACATAGGAAATTCTAAACACTCACAAAAAAAAGCCCTAAAAAACAAAAAACAAAACAAAACATTGGAACTAATCTACAATTTCAGTGAATTGCAGGAAATGAAATCAACATACAGAAATTAGTTGGTTTTTCACACACTACCAACAAAATATCTGTAAAAGAAATATTCACTATATTTTACAATAGTGCCAAAACCAATAAAATCCTCGGAAATAAACTTAACCAAGAAACAGAAAGATGTGTACAATGAAAACTACGAGATTCATAGAAAAAAATTAAAGGGGACATAAACCAATGGAAAGATACCTCATGTTTGTGCATTGCAAAAATTAATATTGTGAAAATGTCCATGCTTGCCAAATCCATCTATAGACTCAATACAATCTCTATGAAAATTCCAATGCCATTTTTTTTCAAAGAAAAGAAAGTAGAAGTAGAAAAAACAATTCTAAAAACTTTATAGAACCATAAAAGACCACAAATAGCTAAAGGAATCCTGAAGAAGAAAGCTGGAAGCGTCACACTTTCTGATTTAAAACTAGGTAGCCATCAAAATACTACAGGACTGGCATTAAAATAGAAACATAAATCAACAGAACAGAATAAAGAGCCCAAGGGGAAATAAAAACCACTTATATTGTCAACAAAATTTGACAATGGAGCCAAAGTAGTCAATGGGAAAAGGACAGTCTCTGCAATAAGTGGTGCTGGGGAAACTGGAAAACTACATGTAGAAAAGAGAAAATGGACCCCTATCTTACATCATTCACACTAATTAACTTGAAATGGATTTAAGACTGAAATATAAGATCTGTAACCACAAAACTCTTAAAAGAACACATACAGAAAATGCTCCTTGGTACTGGTTTTGGCAACAATTTTTTTGGATATGACACCAAATGCACAAAAGTAAAAATAAACAAGTGGGACTACTTCAAACTAAAAATCTTCCTCACAGCAAAGGAAATAATCAATAAAATGAAAAGACAACCTATGGAATGGAACAAAATGTTAGCAAACCATGTATTGGATAAGGGTTTAATATCCAAAATATAAAAAGGATGCATGCAATTCAATAGCAAAAACAATCTGATTGGGGCGCCTGGGTGGCTCAGTCCGTTAAGCATCTGCCTTCAGCTCAGGTCATGATCCCAGGATCCTGGGATCCAGCCCCACATTGGGGATCCCTGCTCAGTGGGGAGCCTGCTTCTCCCTCTCCCTGTGCTCCTCTCCCTGCTCATGCTCTCTCTCTCTCTCTCTCTCTCTCTCTCAAATAAATAAAATCTTTAAAAAAAACCAATCTGATTAAAAAGGGGCAGAGAAACTGAAGAGACTTTTTTTAAAAGCACATAGAAATGGCCAACAGATACATGAAAAGGTGCTCAGAGTCATTAGTCATCAGAGAAATGCAAATAAAAAAGCACAATAAGATAGTACCTCATACCTATTAGAATGGCTATCATCAAAAAGACAAGAGATAACATATGTTGGCAATGATGTGGAGAGAAGGGAATCCTTGTGTACTGTTGGTGGGAATGTAAATTGGTGCAGCCACTAAGGAAAACACTATGAGTTTGCTCAAGAAATTAAAAAATGGAAATACCATGTGACCCAGCAATTCCACTTCTGGGAATATATATAGAGGAAATGTAAATAGGATAACAAGATATTCTATGTTTACTGAAGCATTATTCACAGTAGTGAAGATATGGAAACAATCAGTGTCTGTCAATGGATGAATAGATAAAGAAGATGATTTTTAAAAATACAATGTAATATTATTCAGCAATTAGAAATAAACAAATTCTGCCATTTGCAACAATGTGGATACTCCATGAGGGCATTATGCAAAGTGAGATAGGTCAGAGATAGACAAATTCTGTAGGCTATCATTTATATGTGAAATCTAAAAAAAGCTAAACTTATAGAAACAGAACGGAACGGTAGTTACCAGGGGCTGGGGTGTGTGGGAATGGGAAGATATTGATAAAAGTTTACAAACCTGCAGTTAGAAGACGAATAAATTCCGGAGATCCAACGTACAGTTGTGTTTATAGTTAACAGTACTGTATCATATACTTCAAAGTTATAAGATACTAGGTCTTGAATCTTCTCACAACAGAAAAAAGTAAAAATTATGTAGTGTAATGGCTGTGTTAGCTTATGTGACCCTGGTGATCATATTAATATGATTAATATTATATCAATATATAAATGTATTATTAAATCATCACAGTATTCACCTTACACTTAAGCAATGTTATATGTCAATAAAAGAAAAAGCTTTTCTCAAGAAAAAAAAATTCAACCTGAAGATTATATTGTAAAAATATCACTGCATAAAAAGCTGATAGCTCTAGACTGATATTCTGGAGAGGAACCTTATCCAAGTTCAGAGATATTTTGTTTCTCAGAGCTTTCTTAGCGAAAAAAAAATACTACCTTCAAAACAGAGACGTACTATACTACTCAGAATGCAAGTATTTTTTTCCCACTCACCTCAGAATAACTTATATAGCAACCATCTAAACATTTAATTAAACAAACATCTAAGAGCTTATTCTCAATTAGGAAAGCTCTGTTTCTTCAAATGCAAACATAGATCAAGAATCCCTGGATGTTTTCCATTTCTATAATCGCTGAGAACTACATGCATACGATCTTAAAACAAAGCTATGATTTAGACACCCAGCTTAGGAAAAAACCCATTTTATATATGGAATTAGATTCTCCCTAGAACCTAAAACTATCACTGGAGGGAAACATTTTTCCAATTCTATGGGTATGTTTACACACAGAGGTGGTCTTCAGACACAGTGTTTCCTAAAAATGATAGTTTTCTTCTCATTTTTGATAGTATTTATATAACATTAACAATAGTATAATTTATTGGTATTAATTTTAATTGACATCTAATATTAATCATATTTTATAAGCTTTTGGATTCTAAGGTCTTTGTTCAAATAGTTAAAAATAACATACTGTATCACCTTGGGAAAACTTAGGGAACATTACAGCAAATTCTTTGGCAAAGGAAACATTTGAACTCTAAGGTATTTATTTTTAAAATTCTGATTTGCATCATTTTGTTATCCAAGAACAGCTTATCCCCGCTTGCAGTCAGTATGAAACTATATAATTTATTTTTCTTTCTCTGGCCTCAACCTATTTCTCATTGTCTTTATATCGACTCTCCATCCTAAACTAAAAGTAATATTACAATAATGATAATACAAAATAATATTATAAGATAGGAGAAAAACATAACTAAAAGTGACCTTTTCATAAAAACATTAAGAAAATTTTTATTTTAAAGAAAAATTTCCTATTAAAATTAATGCATGAATCTACACATTTATTTTTTGCTCTTTCTTTCTCTTATTTTCCCAGGGCTTAATATTCTTTCAGTGAATGACTTTTATTTAAATAACTTTATTTAAATAATTTAAATATTATCTCATGGCAGCTGTATTCAATGTGCTCAGAATTAATGATCAATAGTCTCTCTGCACTAAAGTTATTATCCAGAGAATCACGAACAAGAAAATTAAACTCTTAAAATGAGAAATGTTAAATTAATTTAAAAATGAGGCCATTAGACTGGCATGGCTTTAATGCCTTAGTAGCTTCTTAAGCAAACCAAAGCCTAAGCTTGTAATGCCTCAAGCTTAAGAAATCGAAACCTAAGGATAACCAATCACAAACACCCAACTAGATTTTCGCAAATAAGGAAACTGCTTAAGTTAGAGCCAATCAAATAGTTTCCTTGTTTTGCTTCTGCCTCTTCTATAAAAGTCTTTCCCGCCTAATTCCTGTTGGTGGAGCACTTGCAACCACTTCTGGTTTGGCAGTGCCCAACTGGAATCCATGTTTGCTCATGTAAACTCTTAAAACGTTTAATATGCCTCACTTCATCTTTTAATGGTAGCAAATTAAAACCCTTCTTTCACTCTGTCCAGTTAGTGAGCTAACTGGAGCTAACACCACATTCACCTGTTACTTGTCCTACCGTCCCATATAAACAAATTTAAGGACACCGATATGGACACACACACACACACACACACACACACACACACACACACAGTGTTATACGATTCTTGCTAAAGGAGGCTCATCCTACACCTGAATGATGACATTGTATCACACAGAAACACATTCTTATACTTTGATGTTTGTTTGCAGTCCTTTAGATGACACCGTAGGTCGCTACAGGTCACAGAGAAAACAGAAGTGTGAAGAAGATCATAAACAATGTTAACACTATTAGGTAGTGAAATTTTACCAAATATCTATAAACATTTTAGAAAATGATTAGACCATTTTCCTGACATATGTGGGATCTGACCCTATTTTGGGGTAAAGGTTTTATGGAGTTAAAACTTTTTAAGGGTACAACTGAAAAATACCTGGTATAGATTCAATAGATTCTGGATGCACAAAGCAATTCAGAAGGTTAATCTAAAAGCGTGCCAAACCTCAGAGCAGAAGTGCATCGCTGTGGTGCTGTGGGGACTTTCTGCTGCCCTCTGGACCTGATGAACGTATGGATGGCCACAACATCATCTATCAGTCCATAGCAGCCCAGGGCATCTTATTGCCATCATGCACCTCTCTAAGCCCTTTTACATTTTTCAAATAGATTGAGTTTTTTGGTCCTTAGTATTGCTCTATCACTGTGAAAGTTTCTTCTATCCTTCAGCTTCCAGTGTTACCCTCTATTATGTTTATTCTTTTAAATGTGGTAGACTGAGAAAAGAGAGGGAAGGTCTGGATTCAAAAGTATAGTGACACTCATTTAAAAAGGAGAACTTTTTCAACCAACAAAGTATCTCAGATTGTACCTCAGATTGTACACACACACAATGGCTCTAAGGATGAGTAGCTGTAATAAGTAGAGATAATACAGGCCACCCCCCCCCCCAAAAAGATGTTGCGATGATAGCTATGATTTTGGTAGAGTTGAACTCTTTAAAATACTGACTGTCATTATTAGAAACCCTGGAAGAGTCTTTTTAAATAATTTTATAGGAGTGGATCCTCTTGGTTGCTCTGAAGGGATGACAGTGTCAAAACTTCATGATGGCCTTAGAACATGCATTTTTCTGAAGAACTTGAAAATGAATTTACCTTCTGACTAGTAGAAAATCTTAGTCTGAACCCCAAAATTATTAAAGCTAAAAGCATTTTTGAAGTTATGCAATGTAACAAATTACTGCACAATAAACTTTCCTGCATTATTTCTTATAAACAGTTGCTAGGAATGCAGTTCACCATAATCCTGGGGGCACCTCTAAGTTCTCTCAAAGTATTTCCAATATCAGTCATCTGCAGTGTAACGAATCCCCTTTGTCTTTCTTCTTACTTACATACTTTTAAGTGTTTTAAATTAGTTAATCCCTTCTTAAGTGTATCTAATTGGTTCAAAGAGAGAGGTCCTGAGTATCTTAGAAATAAACAGGCTCAGGAACAACTCTGAGAGCTTCAGACAAGTCACTAGCCCTGAGACTGAAGCCTTGTGACAGCCCTGAGGCAGAGGGCCCAGCCAAGCTGTGTAGGCTTTCCCACCCACTGAAACTTTGAGGTAAGTATTAAATATGTGCTGTTTTAAGCCATGAAGTTTGTGCTAATTTATTACACGGCCATGGAAAACAGAGTCCTAAAATTAAAGTATAGACAAAATTTTACTGCCATGGCAGCAACAGAAACTTACTGTTATTAAGAAGGTTATATAAAATAATAAAGAAACTCAAGACAAAGATTCAAATATACATACATTTCTTTATGTCTTGGCATGCTGAATCCACTTTTTCCTAAAGTCTTAACTAAAAGTTGCTTGCTTTGGTACACCTTCTTTCATAGATATTACATGAAGGACTTATCAAATTGGAATCTGATCCATATTTCAGAAATAAATACTATTTTAAAGTCAACAGCAAGATTTTCATTATTAAAATTTTTCACACTGAAAATAAGTAACATTTTCTTTTTAATCTCATAAAGAAGAGTCCATAGCACATCTTTTGGCTCATCACCCAAATTCAAGTAACAAATTTAACAGGAGTAGGTATTCAATGAAAAATTTTAAGGGCAAGAGGCAAACTAGATTATGAGGGGATTCTCCAAAAATAGGCTTTAATTGAATAGATTGTCAAAATTTAAAGCAGCAAGTTGGTTTCTGGTACTCTTTCTTTGCTGAAAGAAACAAACACATTTTGTGTTGTGGTGTGATATTTGTCCCATCCCAGTGTAAACAATGGGTATTTCTTCTAACTCGACAGAAATTAGATAATAGTCTAACTTGTAACCATATGTAATTAAGACACTTGTAGCCATAAGGTAATATTCTTTGTTTTCTTTATAATTCTCTTAAGCCATTTTTACATTTAATTAAACATAAAATGCATACAATTTCATTTGAAAGCAGATCTTGCTCATTTGTTGAACTATGGTCTATTTTCCAAAAGGCTATGTAATCTTTTCTTAGGCTCTCATTTGTGCCATCTTGTTCATCTTGAGATGATCAAATGATATTTGGAAAGCAACTAGTAGACTGCATTAATAAAAGATACTCAATTATAATAATTCATATATTTTTGTTACTAAAGACATTAAATTCTTATCTTACAGATTCAACTCATAAAAACTTAGGATTTTATGTTGTAGCTTAGAAAGGAGATAACTATCCCTTTTTAAACTCCGACAGCACTGAAATTGGAACAGTTGTCTTTTTAATAAATTATACCAATGTATGTTTTTACCAAGGAATTTTGATCTTTATATTAAAGTAGGAAGATTGAGTACTCAAAGCCTTTAACAAAGTACTTAAAATAATGTCACGGTCCTAATAGAATCTGTATTTGAGGGGAAAAAAAGAGCTTTCAAATGACAAATGATAAATTGAAACCATAGGGAAAGTCTCCTAATTAACTGGTGTTTCAGTATTTTTAAATATTAGAAATGAAGTTCTGTTTTAAAATAGATCAACAAATCCTGCATTCATTGCTTACAGGTATTTGATACATAGTACAAATTTAGCTCTTTTGTTAATATGGTAAATAAATAAAGCAAATGAACACACTATAAGAGAAAACATGATTAAATTTATGTATTTCTGTCAGAGGTAATCCCATGCCTATGCCTATACGCAGCACACCTTAATCCTTGGGCTAAGTGTAATTACAATATTAACAATAGAATGGGGCTAACTTCTTTATCTTACAGATGACATGACTAAGGCTCAAGGAAAGGAAGTAAATTTCTCAAATTGATAAAGTAGATGAATAGTTGAGCCAGACTCCTACATCCCAGGCCAGTAGAATATGTGGACTCCAAACTGTTTCTGGTTTTGTTCTAAAACAAACAAAAACTTTTGGTTGTGATTTTCTGCTATGCTCAGCATGACTGTCACACTTTCCCTCAGGCTCTCCATGGCCTGGGCTGCACTGGCTGGCTCTGGACAAACTGGGCCACACTTAGCCACCTCCATGGCTTCTCTGACTCCATGTAATCCAGTAATACTCTGACTCCAGTAATAATCCACTAAAATGATGCAGCAAAATTTGGAAACCCTGTGTTTCATTCTTTTTCTTATTGTCTTGTCATAATATACTAATTTATTGAAAAGACAAACATTTAATAGTAATTAGTATCGCTGGTCTCATCTCAAGAATAGATTCCCCCTCATAATTCTACATTAAAGATATGGCTTTTCAATGTCATTTGCAGCTGATTAACCAAAGACAGCAGAGTAAGTGATTTGCCAAGCTATTTCAAATTGCGCTTGCGAATAAACTGAATAAAACTGATTGATCTGGCTTACTAGAACGACCTATGCCAAGAACTCACTGTTTCAAAATTAATAAAAATTTATAAAACATTCTGTTACCTTTGTCCTATAATGTTGATTCCAACAAAATAAAAATGAGAATAAAAATAATTTTTAGAATATAATCTTGGTCTTCTTACCATCACCAAACAGCTACATACAATGTAGCTTGTCTGGCATCAGGGAGACTTTTGTCCCCGAAAAATCACAGTCTAATATGTAATATAAAAAATCCTAATGTTGACAAAAAGTCCCATAAACCTGTGAGCTTGCAAAGAAATATGTATTTATGATCTATGGCAAGAAATGAAAACAGAGAATACTGAAATGGTAAAATGAAAACAAGAGCAGTAACAGAAAAATAAAGCTGCCTATGTAGAAAATGCTCTAATCCAGCATGGCTTATTGGCAATGAAAAGCAAGCTGTTTGTAGTGTAATTGCACCATTCCATCTAAGCCCAATTTAGTCTTATTATCTTGTCATTGCACCTTTCTCCTACAGAAACTCTAGCCACCTTGCTTCATCTACCGAAAGAGTGAACAGGTGGCTGCTTCGTCACTCGGAGCCTGTTATACTGCCTTGCCCAAAATGACCAGGCATATCACTTCTGTGGTGAGTGCAGAATCTTGCTGTGTTTATCAACAGGAGGCATTAAAATGGCTTACAAGTCTTCTACAAGAGTGTGCAAGAAGCTTGATTGAAATAATGCACCTTTAAAAGGCACTGGTTAAAACAAGAAGAAAGAAAGAAAGAAAAAAGAGGTTTTGTTGTGACTAAACCTTTCTTAGGTTTATGGAAAAGAACATCCATTTGATTTATGACCTGCTAGTCAGTGGTAGACTATTCTCTATTCTTTTTCTCAAAGAAAAACAATTTAAATCAACTGGACCTATACATTTCAAGCTGATTGGAAATAGCCGTACCCTTACTGATGTTGTTGATGTTAGTAATAGCAGACTTAAATCAGTATGTCTTTAATTTTAATTGTACATAGCTATTACCCCTTAATTCAGTAGAGCATATAAGACAAGTTTGAGTTTGTGACATAAAAACATATGTTTTAAAGATAACTGAAAATATTACTTCATTTTATTTTTAAATTTGACACACTGGATAAACATTAATCTAGATTGTAATCCTAAAAACAGAAAACATAGAACATGAGTCTTAGTCTTCTTTTTCTGACTGACCACCTCAATCTAGGAAGGTGAAGACTGTAAAACACAGTTGACAGCTGAATTTTGCACTAGACATGTCATTTTATACAATGAAACATGAAATTGTTCCAGGAAGGATCAGAATCAGAATGCTGGCCTTCTGCTGTAAATAATTAGTTCAAATCACTAGTTTGTAAACTCCATAAAGGCAGTGATTTATATCTTATCCATGTTTGAATGCCTGTGGTTAATGGAGAACTTAGTATACCTAGTGGATATTCAATACATACTTATTGAATGGATGAATGAATGAAAGCTACCAAATAACTGTCATGGATAACTTCATTTTCAAATACAAAATCAGAAACATCCATAACATAATCAAATCTTTCTCCATTGTCCACAAAATAACCTCTGATCGAACATGCTCCAGAGGTAAATTAACTTAGATCGGAATTTAATTTAGATTAGAATCTAGGATGACGATTCCAAGAATGTCAATTCTTAGATCTACTACCAATACCAACTTAAGATCATTCCTCTTTTTGTTTTTATATTTTTTGTAAAGATACTATACTTTATGCGTAGAATATTCAGTATTCATACTTACTCAAAATTCTCTTTTGAAATATATTAGATATTCAATTCTGCTGTGTAAATGTCACACAGTAACTAGATGCAAATGAATTAATACAAACATTCTGGCATGGTCTTAAAAGTGTACCTGGTTCTTGGAGGACATAATTGTGAACACATGAGGGCCAGCTGACCTTCCTGCAAGCTGGACCCAGGCTCGTGGAAGCTCCTCACCCCTTCCCCTGTTCTTGGAGTGTGCTTTCCACCATTCCCACAATGGGAGTTGTTCCAAGGACATAGCTTTGAGATAGCATAAAGGAGTGGGCCCAAATGCCCACGGTCCCCACCCAGCTATCCTGCCTTCTCTCTCCCAGCCTGCATCTATGGCCTTAGGAGGAGTTCCCTTTGACTAGTTGGCTGAGGATGAAAAAAGGCTTGGTTTACAGATGTAGCTCTGTGATATTACAGGCACCACCTACAGGTGGACAGACGGGGCAACTACAGCTTCACTCCAGGACAGTCCTAAAGACAATCATGGTGGGCAGACTTTGGATCAGTATACCTACCTGGTTGCTCACGTCGCCTGGAAAAAGAGATGATTTATGATCTGACTGGTTTGTGTGCTGAGGCTAATGACTTGGCTGAATGCTTAGAAGTATGACAGGAACATTGATGACAAGGAAGTCTAAGAAAGAGGAATGTGTGTAGTCCAATCCAGACTGGCATAGAATGTAAAGATGTGTGAATGATTTCCAACAAGTGACCTCAGCAGAGGAGTATTTTAATAAGAATAGGATGACCCATTCTGTTGGTATCAGTCAGTCTCTCTCCCCAGCTATGGGTTGGTGAACAAAATGGTCGTGGTGGCAGTGATGGAGGGTATGCATGGGCTAAGGAACATGAACTTCCATTTTCCCAGGCTGAACTGGATACAACCACTGCTAATATGGCTCCATTTCCTGGTGTGATCAGCCAGCTGCCCAGTGGCACATTGTTTACACTGGATTGCTGCTATTATGGAAGGGGCAGCATTTGGTTCTTTGTGGAATAGATACTTGCTATAGACACCAATTTACATTCCCGAAATATGGTGCTTTTGTCAAATTACCATTCATGAACTTATAAAATGCCTTCTCGAACACCATGGTATTTTTCAGCATTGCTTTTGACCATAGAGCTCATTGCATAGCAAAAGGAGTGTGGTAAATGATCGAAACCTGTGAATTCTGTAAAACTATTGCATTCTGAGTTTATACTGAAATGACTTTATACAATTTGATGTTTCTTATTTTTTATCAACTATAAAATGAGCCAAAGAATATTATCTCCTAACAAGGCTAGTGAAAAATTAAATAAAATGTTAAATACAGCACTTTGAAAAAAAATTATTTATAAACTTTAAAGTGAAATAAAGATTTAGCATTTAAAATTCATTTAGTAACATTATTTGCTTAAAATTTTATAGATATTATATTAAGCACCTCACATGTGCCATCCATTTATTCTTTCCATAACACTATTATCTATGTGAATTAAGACTGAGGGTTTAAGAAATTGTCAAAGGTCTCACAGCTGGTAAAGGGTCATCAACTTTTTGCCTCTGCATTCTAAGTTTAGAGATATAACTTTTAACACAGAGAGCAAATATTTCTTTAAGATTTTATTTATTTGTTTAAGAGACAGAGAGAGAGGGAGAGAGCACAAGCTGGGGAGGGACAAAGGGAAAGAATGTCAAGCAGACTCAATACCAAGCGTGGTGCCTGAGTTGGGGCTCAATCTCTCAACCCTGAGATCATGAGCTGAGCCAAAACGAAGAGTCAGTCACCTAACCAACTGAGCCACCCAGGTGCCCCATCTGCAAGTATTTTCTAAGCATACTCTAGAACTTTATCACTTCATGAAAGGCATTGATCATCCTCAGAGAAATTAATGTCACAAAGTATTCATCTGAATAAAAAAATTTCAAATTGTTCTTTGTTTTGCTAAAAACGAACAACAACTTTCAAATATTGGTAAAAATTTAGAACCTCGTGAGGATAAATAACTGCAATGAAAAATATGGTTCATAAATTCTGTGAAAAGGATATTTAAATCTGAGCTGGGAACATTTTAACATTTTTTTTTTCAAAATGTTGGGGTGCCTGGGTGGCACAGTTGTTAAGCATCTGCCTTCAGCTCAGGGTGTGATCCTGGCGTTCCCGGATCGAGCCGCACATCAGGCTCCTCTGCTGGGAGCCTGCTTCTTCCTCTCCCACTCCCCCTGCTTGTGTTCTCTCTCTCGCTGGCTGTCTCTATCTCTGTCAAATAAATAAATAAATAAATAAATCTTTTAAAAAAAAGAAGTTAAATAATACAGAACAATAACCATTTTTTTTCACCTTTGGAGCTTCAATGTATATTGTTTAAACAACTTTTAAAAGCCATATGAATGGTATTGAATTAATGGGATGTGAAGGAGGATATTTTAAATGGAGAGTAAAGAGGAAGAAACATATATTAGACAATCACTGGTCACCTCAATAAGAAGGGTTTCCGTGGAATGGTGTTTCAGGAGTGAATAAGTAAATAACAGTCTCAGGAACGACTAAGATGTGAATATTTGGAAACGTGGGATATTTACAGCTACTTTGAAGGGTTTAACATTGAGGAAAACAGAAATTTCAGACTGTGCTAGAAGGATAAATGGGAGTAAAGGAAGGATTTTATTTTTAATTTTAAGATATAGCCATGTTTGTATTCTGATGGAAATAAATAGAACAGAAAGAGACAAACTGATGATACTTGCATAGATAAGATACAATTTCAGGAGGAAAGTCCTTAAGTGAGGTGAAGAAAGGTGGAATCCAATACAAAAGTGAAGAGTTTTTGGCTAAGATAGGGGCATACACATTCCATCTCACAGTAACAGGAGAGAGATGGTTAGGAATGCAGGTAGTTTGGTAGATTTTCTCATAAAAAGACAAAGTGATTTGCTTCTTATTGTTTCTATTGTAGTGAAGTAAAAGCAAGATTATTAGATATAAATGATGAACAGGGGAGGTTTGCTGAAACTTTTGGAGAGAATGAAGATATAAATAGCCAACTAAGACAAATGATTACTAACAAGTAACAGTTATGACCTGACTGAGGTTTGAGATCAAAAATTAAAAGCTGACTTATCAGCATAATTATTTTCCTTTAGTCTATTCTGCTACTTGGGCAAGCAGATAGAAATATGTTTTAACCTTGGTTAAGGTTTTTCCAGGTAAGTATTAGGAAAGGAAAGAAAGGCAAAAAAATGTATGCATGATAATAATTATACTGATGCACTATGGAATCCAAGTTATATAAGAAGAGTGTGAGGACATAACTGGTTATAGATGGTGATAAGGGTAAAGGTTGATGAATTAGAAGTCCTCAATAAACAATGATGTAGAATAACTAAAGTAAGGGAACTGTAAAGATAGCATATAGAGTCAAAAAAACAGACTTTGGAGATAGTTCAGTAAAAGGCAATAATACAGTTTAGGAAATTAACAGGAATGGATGGTTGTGTATGAAGGGACAAACAACTGAAAGGGAAGAGGTGTAGAATGGAAAGCTCAGAGTTTTGAATCTTCTACATAAATGCTAAAGCATAGTAACTGCATCAGTAGTGTAGAAAAACACCATTAGATGCCAACATCTTTAGGAAATGAGCAAGTGTCCATGTTTTTGTAGATGATGTCATCCTGTGTATGAGAAAAACATTTGATGGAATGCACTGCAAAAGAGCAGCAGTTTATGAGAACAGAAAGAGAGACAAATTAGATAAGCAGTAAGCAAAGAGGAACAACATGAACACACGCTCACCTCCAGATCTAGTGGTTCTTGAGTTGTACAGGAGGCAACCACATTTGAGAAGCCTGGTGAGAACGTATGGGGCGTCCAGGGACTGCCAGGTTTGAATTAGAGCAAGAAGGTAAAAGGAATATTCATGCTACTGTCCAAGAAGGAGAAAGTAACTGAAGGGTATGAGATTCAGAAATAAGATGAGGAACTGGTGACTTGGGCCTGCATAAAGTATTTCAAATCCAGGTAGAACTGACCACTGTAGGAGTGATAAAATTGTAATAAGTGACCCGAAGAGATAGATGAAACCAAGACAATGTGAAGTAATTCTTGAAAGATGTCTGGTACACAGACACACAGACACACACACTCTCCAAAATATTTTTTTTTCTTGAAAAATGCTTCTTGTTATGATTGGGGCTATTTTTATCACGAATACATTGGGTCATCGGTAGACATAATCATAAAATGATTTGCATTTAGTAACATCTATCCATATTTTATATATTTTCTCTTCATTTCATCTTCACGAATTACTAATTATTTAACTGAGGACTCGTTCCTTAGATTCTTCATACACTGAACTAATAAATCTAGTTGGGCCATGTAGTGAAAAAAATACTGGATCAGTTGACTGAATCCAGAAGAGGCAATTCTTGATCTGCCATTATAACAACATATAAATTAGGGGAAGTGCAATTGGCAATAATAGAACCTGCCATCCATATATCAAAGGCTGGATGCTGCACTGAAATTAAAAAAAAAAAAAAGATGTGAAATACTATACAAATGACAGGTTATTATTATATATACATTTCTCTCTGTCTCTTCAATACATAAGAATTTAGACCAGGATTCTCACTTTGTGAATGTCATTGTTTTTTAAAATAAAGCGTTTGTTAATTTTGATCTAACTTTAGAAAACAATTTATGTTCTTATTAAGATATTACCCCTTGGCTCCACTGAGTTCAGGAATTATATATTATGACACACAGGTGTAGGGTAATTTTGAAAATCTGGCTCGGTTTTTAAATAGCATAATAATTCTTGTATTGTGTCGTGACATTCATTTCAATGGAACTGTGTTTCTTCATTTGGCCAACTGGCTTCTTCTCAAACTGTTGATTCTCCCCCAGTGTTATTAAAAAAATAACAAGTGGAAACATCCAAGTTGGACTTCTAAAAGACTAAAAGGTAATATAATTCAAAAGCACCTCATTTTTTATATATCCATCACTAAGTATTATACATCACTAAGAAATGTTACACATGGAATTTTGCATGTTTTCACCTTTAAGCATTTTAAACTCATACTAGCAATCATAGTAGTTTAAAAAGAAATTAAAAACCTCTTAACCATTCATTATCCATGTACTAGTGTTATTTTCTTCCTTAAATACTCAAAATGTTAACTTGTTGAATCAATGAATGTTGTAAATACCAGTTAAACTCAATTCAATTAAAAAAAATGAGAAAGTACAGTGTGCAAAGAGCACCTTCTGAACTCTCCGGAGCCTCCCTCTCTGCCTATTTATGGAGGTGGAACAATGAAAATGCTAGCCAAATGGTTGTTCCTGGAGCTTTAGTTTGTGCAAAGCAAGAATGCTGGAATTACATCAAGATAATTAAAAGAAACAGGGGTCACATTTATGCTAAAGTCCATTAGGAAAATCAAACACAAAGATCAAGTCCAAACAGCCAGATGCAGTATCTGAGGGGTGCAAGGTACAGAAAAATGAGTTTGGAGACTGGATGATGTATAGGGACATGGAATCTGAACCAGAGTTAGTTAATTGGAAATCATGCCCAGGGCAGTTTCCACCAACAGAGACTGGAGACTCCTGGTTCTGACAAGCTGGATGAAATGAAGTATTAGTAACACAGTAAATCCAATCCTTTCTCTTTGGGAGTTCACAATTTGGTAGGGAAAACAGACAAAAATAATCTAAAATGTCATCATGTATGTATAGGAAAAAATTATTAATTAGGATTGGGGCACCTGCAAAATTTGTGGAAGGTGGTGGGATTTGTGTTTGGTTCCTATATGATAAGAAGGCTTTTACTAGAAAAAAGGACATTCCTGTAAAGAATTAGTACATATAGAGTTAACAGAATTGAAGAAAATTAGATTTAAGAATAAAGCAAAAACAGACCAAGATAGGAAGAACAAAAATAATCATCAGAAAATGGGTGAAAAGACAGGAAGAACGGATGGTTGCAGATGTTGGCATTTCAAGAGTAACTGGTATTTCAAGAGTAAGAAATGTCCAATTATATGACTAAATTTCACTGAGAGGTGGAGGAAGTTGTTGACTAAGTACTGACTAGGTATATGTATTATGAGTTGATGAAGAAGCTTCATATTGTATCTCTTCATTTATGCATTAATTTGTGTTGTTTCCAATTTGTTCATCCCAAAACTTAAATGTTAGGCAACTCCCTAAAATGTCCTTACAGTTCTCAGTTGGGCAAGGTGGAGAGGGAGGGGGAGGAGGAGAAGAACAAGGGGGAGGAGAAGCAAGAAGGGGAAGGAGAAGAAAAAGAAATCTCATTTGATTTCTCCCATAGCTACTTAGCCTTTCCTTCATAGAACTTCCAACCGATTATAACTACTTTTTTTTCTGCTTGAGATACATAGATTTGTTATTTTTTTAACTTATTTTTTTAAGTTTTTATTAACATTCCAGTTAGTTAACATACAGTGTAATATTAGTTTCAGGTGTACGATTTAGTAATTCAACACTTGCATACAACACCCACTGCTCATCACAGGTGCTCTCCTTAATCCTATTTAACCCATCCCCCAACCGACCTCTCCTCTGGTAACCATCGGTTAGCTCTCTATCACTACAAGTTTGTTTCTTGGTTTGCCTCCACTTCTCCTTTTATTTTCCCTTTACTCATTTGTTTAAATTCCACCTATGAGTGAAATCACATGGTATTTCTCTTTCTCTGACTTACTTCCTTTAGCATAATCTCTCTAGCTCCAACCATGTCATTGCAAATGGCAAGACTTCATTTCTTTTTATGGCTGAGTATATTCCATTATATGTATATATGTATACCATTTCTTCTTTATCCATTCATCAGTGGATGGACACTTGGGGTGTTTCCATACTTTAGCAATTACAGATAATGTTGCTATAAACACTGGGGTGCATGTATCCCTTTGAATTAGTATTTTTGTATTCTTTAGGTAAATACATAGTAGTGCAATTGGTGGACCATAGAGTAGCTCTATTTTTCACTTCTTGAGGAATCTCCATACTGTTTTCTGGAATGGCTACACCAGCTTGCATTTCCACCAACAGTGTAAGAGGGTTCCCCTTTCTCCACATCCTTGCAAACACCTTTTTTGTTTTTTTTGGTGTTGCTGATTTCAGCCACTCTGACAGGTATGAGGAGGCATTTCATTGTAGTTTTGACTTGTATTTCCCTGATGATCAGTGCTGTTGAACATCTTTTCATGCGTCTGTTGGTCATCTGTATGTCTTCTTTGGTAAAATGTCTATTCTTCTGCCTATTTTTTATTTGGATTATTTGGTTTTTTGAGTGTTGAGTTTTATAAGTTTTTTTATATATTTTGGATACTAATCCTTTATCAGATATGTTATTCGCAAATATCTTCTCGCATTCCATAGGTTGCCTTTTACTTTTGTTGACGGCTTCCTTCACTGTGCAGATGCTTTTTTTAAAAATTTATTTGAGAGAGAGAGAGAGAGAGAGCAAGCACACAGAGGGAGGGAGGAGGGTGAAGCAGGCTCCCCACTGAGCAGGGATCCTGATGTAGGGCTGGATCCCAGGACCCTGGGATCATGACCTGAGCTGAAGGTAGATGCTTAACTGACGGAGCCACCCAGGCACCCCTGTGCAGAAGCTTTTTAATTTAATGAGGTCCCAATGGTTTATTTTTGCTCTTGTTTCCCTTGCCTCAGGAGACATACCTAGAAAGAAGTTGCTACAGTCAATGTAAAAGAGGTTACAGCCTGTGTTCTCCTCTAGAATTTTTATGGTTTCAAGTCTCACATTTAGGTCTTTAATTCATTTTGAATTTATAGCTACCTTATTTTTGTTATTAATTCTTTAATGTCTATGTCTCCCACCAAATATCATTCATGATGTATATATGCTTGATATTGTGTTAATAAACTTTGTTGTTATGGGGGGGAAATGTCTCTATTTACTGTAAGAGTATATTTTTATTTTTTAAATTTTTTAATTTTTTTATAGGAGTAATTTTTTAAGTATGTTAATGCCTTGGTTCCTAATTTTAAAAAAGATATTTTAAAAGTTAAATATTTTTTTTAAAAAAACACAATTTTAAAACTGACAATGTCAGTTGCTAGCAAGGATGTGGAGCAGCAGGAGCTCTCCTTCATTGCTGGTAGGAATGCAACATGGTAAGAGTTTTATAGGTTTTTACAAGACTATCTATATTCTTACCATATGACACAGCAGTTGTATTACTAGATATTCAGCCAACTGATTCAAGAACATATTAAACTTTCATGGGAAGATTTATAGAGGCTTTCTTCATAATTTCCTTCAGTAGGTAAGTGAATAAACTAACAGTGGTACCTCTATAGAATGGCATATTATTAGATACAAAGAAAGTACCAAGGAAGCCACAAAAAAATTACTCTGAAATACATATTGATAAGTGAAAGAAGCCAGGCTGAAAAGGCTACACACTGTGTGATTCCTGTTACATGACATTTGGGAAAAGGCAAAACTCTAGAGATGATTAAAAACAAAACAAAACGGTTTCCAGGGTTTAGAAGGAAAGGAGGAGGGCTCAAAAGGCCAAGCACAGGGATGCTGTTGGGTGGTGAGACTCCTCTGCATGACACTCTAATAATAGGCACATGACACTACGGGTTTGAAAAGACCTATAGAACTTCAGCACAAAGAGTGAAACTTAATGCAAATCAAATCAGAAGTGTGGCTCCTCTGTGCAGGGCCCTCTCTGAGTGCACACTTCTTCCTCCCACAAAGTCATCCCGGATCCTGTTTCATTGATCAATGTTTGCCTTGTGAATTTGTAATCCCTTGTACTTCTGCTTGGCACAACCAGTATCTCTGAGCAGTCTAGGAAACTAGAGACTCCATGGGTCCAGCTGGGTCAGATCAGGCCTTCTAGCTGCTGTAGTTTCGCCTTTGTCTGAAAAACTATGCTAGAAAGCTATGCTGAAGACAGGCACTTCCGTGCAGCAGCAGGAGAGACTGTCAGGGATGGTAGGAAATAAGGCACTGACTGCAACAGAGGCTTGATATCCATGGGAATGGTATGAGTGATCACCATATTCCAGCTGAAAAGCAAGAAAGCAGCTAAAGTTGAAAAACTGGCAGGACTAAGAGGACGTGGACAGTATATGAACTAGGTCCATTCTCCCATGAGGGCATTGTATCCCTCCATCATGGCAGCGGCCATACTCCAGGATTTCTCCAATTCTGCTCTGTAGCTATGATACAACGCCCAACATATAAAGTGATAATATTTATGAGATTTCTTTAGAAGTTTTTGTTTGCTTTATCACCAAAGGTATCTGATGGTAACCTAAAGGTTTTGTGAATCTTCTTCACAGCCAGAGACAGATACATGAATATACGTTGAGCCCTGAGAGGCTGCCAATAATCTTCATCCAGCCAGAATTATCCAATCTTCTCTTCATTGAATTTTCCAGAATAGAGGGAGAGGGAATGGAATTATCAAGATTAAAGCAACCTTACATTAATCTGTCCATGAAGGAAAGCAATACCAAAAACTACTAGAAATCTATACATACTGACTAGGAAATGGAAAGTAGAGTAATCAGAGGAATATATATATATATATATGTATGTATATATATATGTATATGTATACATATACATATATATATACATATGTAGCCAGACTTTTTTCAACCATGAGAGAATGTCTAAAATGCATGGAATGCAGGGGCCCTTGGAAAGCAATACCAAAAACTACTAGAAATCTATACATACTGACTAGGAAATGGAAAGTAGAGTAATCAGAGGAATATATATATATATATATGTATGTATATATATATGTATATGTATACATATACATATATATATACATATGTAGCCAGACTTTTTTCAACCATGAGAGAATGTCTAAAATGCATGGAATGCAGGGGCCCTTGGGTGGCTCAGTCAGTTAAGTGTGGACTCTTGATTTTCGCTCAGGTCATGATCTCAGGGTCATGAGATCAAGCCCTGCAGTGGGCTTTGTGCTCAACAGGGAGTCTGCTTGAGATTCTCTCTCTCTCCCTCTCCCCCTGCCCTTACCCCCACTCATGCACACTTTCACTCTAAACTGAATAAATAAGATGCATAGAATGCAGCTCCAAAAATATTTTAACTATCTATTAATTTTTTGAAATATTTATTGGGACCCTATACACCTTGTCATGATTGTAGATCCTGGGGTCACAAAGAGAAACTATAGTTTTCTCCCCAAACTCTCATGAAAACGGAAAATAAGCAAAAATGAAAACACAAGTCAGCCGGGAACAACATTGCTCTTCACCGCTCTTCACATCATGGCCAGAAGCTACGCCTCCCACAGGCAACGCACTCAGTCAAACTCCCCTAAACAAGGCAGATGGGGAGTGGGGCTCAGTCAGAAAACATTAAGAAAGTTGCCTAGAATATAAAGCCAGTTTTGTGCTCGAGGCGAAGCTTCTTTGCGTTTGATAATTGTGTCGCTTTACCCAGGACAGACAGTAGAGCCAGCAAAACCAAAATAGAGATGTTTTACCATTGAAGTCAATGACTAAACTCACA
The DNA here is from genome assembly GCF_024610735.1 of Ursus americanus. Lineage (NCBI taxonomy): Eukaryota > Metazoa > Chordata > Mammalia > Carnivora > Ursidae > Ursus > Ursus americanus. The sequence goes on from NC_142135.1 coordinate 77,008,925, forward strand.
AACATGCCTGAAAGGACTGGGAATTTGAATAACAATTCTGGTGGCAAATGGGCTAGAAGTTGCATCCTGGTAGCAGATACAGTGTGTAACACAAAGGAACAGAGCACAGGAAGACCAATCAAAGTACAATGTCAGAGGCCTCAAACATCCTCAAAGCACAGAGAAGCAGTAACAGAAAAAAATCTACACATTCAAATATTAAGTATTTATATTACAGTAATCTTGTTATGGCATAAGAAAAAGCCCAGGAAATTTCCCTTAGCCAAGTAGAGAGGGCAGCCAGCACAAAGTAAGGACAGGTGAGCAGGCTGGGACAGCCGCTCACCCAGCGGACATCCAGTGTGCTCTTGC